>NC_139555.1:122998687-123546187 GCF_965112155.1 Podarcis liolepis
TATACTGGGCCTTGTTTGGATGCTAATTTTCTAGAGACTTGGTGCAATGCCCTGCATCTGCAACGAACAGGAGTAATGTTTAATAGAGTTTTCCAGCTTTTTTAGCCAGGAAGCTGCCTGGGGCCTTCAATGAGGCCAAGCTGATCACCTTCAGCATGCAATTTAAAATGCAGCCTCATTAAAATGCATATATTTCCAAATTATACATATACATATTGTCAGGGAACTGCCATCAGTGCCGGACGGAGAGAACAAGCTCCAGAGGGATTCCATAGAGAGTCCCGGGAGCGGGAGAGGCAGCCCATCTTCTGGGGAAGAGAATCAGCGTAGCACCAGTGGAGAAGGGGGGCATATGGGGGAAGTGGCGAGGTGGTCCCATGACTTCTTCCCGGGGACCAGCAGGGAGAGTAAGGGTCCTCCACTGCCTACACCCTCCTTGCGCAGAAGGCTTTTGCGCAGAGAGAGTAGGAGGAGACTAGGCGTCAAGGAGCTTCTTTGCTGGAAGAAGTTTACGAAACGCCCACTGACGGATTCTGCCAGCGATTGAGACAGCCATGGGTGAGTGGCTGTCCGGACAGAAAAGGTTCACTCAGGCAACCCAGCCAGGTGTTGGCACCGGCTTACGCACGAGCAACCCCTAGAACCATTATACATATCAAATAATACAAATTTTCTGCCGAATTATAATTTTTTTGTTGGGGCTTCCCATGCTTCGAGTTCGGGGGGCTCTGATCATGTCATATCTCTGCTGCTTTTGATAGTCATCTCTAATAGTTCCTTTAAATCTTCCTGTTGTTTTCCTTCTTTCACTGCCTCCCTTTAAGTTGAATGGGACACACAGAACCTGGACTTCCTTACTTGGGGCTAAGCTCCATGGGGCATATGCTGTTGAGTCCAAACTTGCACACCAACACATACATGTCAAACTTTGACAATTCACCTGTGATTTATTGTAAACATGTTTTTCCTCCAGCTCTGCACCTGCCACCCAAGCTTCGCAATGACTAATGTTTGTTGCAGTGGTCTCCTTATAATTATCAAAATCATAGCTATTTATTCTTGCCAAGATCAAGAGATTTTTCTGGAGGTTGCCTAGACATCGCAATCAAGGGCAGCATGAGATTTTTCCTCGGTCTGTGCCTGGGGAGAAAGGTTGATGCAGAGAATAGCTGATATGTCAGAGACAGTCTGAATGAACAGCTGAGGCAAACCTGAATGTTACCCACACTGGAAAAGTCACTGCAGCTTTGCTCTTGCAAGAGCTGTTGACTTCTGATTATCTGGCTGGGGAGGAGAGAGGAGCAGCCACAAGAGAAGTGTAGGAGGTACAGGCAAAATGATTTCCCTCCTGCTTCTCCTGCTCATGCCGCATGGAGACTGCGAAAATCAAGGAGAAAAATGTGAGTTTGATCTGATCTGGAAAGAAAGTGAAACACAGAATTACTACCGTCCCGGAGACTTCCTAATTACTGGGATCGTATCTCCAAGTAGATTAATTCACGAAGACCCATACATTTTTACCCAGACTCCCTCAAAGAGGCTTGGATGGTAAGTGATTAGATGCCACTGGATGTCATGCTTCTCCAACACCACTCCAATAGTTTCTACTTAATTCATAGTAATAAAAGCAATATTCCACTTCGAAGGCTGTGTGCCTTTTCTTTCTTTCTTTGCAATGGAAGTTTTTATTTTTAAGTGGTAAATAGATTTACACCTTGTAACTAGGTGATCCTCAGATGAGGAGCAGTATATAAATAAATAAATTAAATAAATAAATAAATAATAAAAAATATATGCCTTGTCTCAGCCCAAACTACAAACATACATATCATTGTTTGGGGATGAGCTACTTTGAGATTGAGATTGCCTAGAAATAACATTTGCTTTCTTTACATGGTGAATAGGTTTCTGACATTTTTTATTTGATGTTTCATTGCAGTTTTCTGCCTAGGCTCTACTGGCACATCTTGTCCTTCTTGTTCTCCATTCAGGAGATCAACCAGAATTCCAGGTTCTTACCCAATATCTCCTTGGGCTACAACCTCTTTGAGAACTTTTTGGATGCAAGGATGACTTCTGCTGCCATGCTAGACCTGCTTGCAGGAGGGCAAAGCAATACTCCAAACTATAACTGTGGAGAATGGAATAACCTGCTGCCTGTTCTTGAAGGGTGCAATTCTGCCATCTCGAAAGAGATTTCAGTCATGTCTGGCATCTACAAAATCCCACAGGTATGAAGGATAGGGACAAGAAACAAATTCCACTTTCTTTCCAGGAGAGTCAATATGGGAAATGAAAAAGTGAGAAAATCCTTAGTGATAGTAGATCTTTCTTCCAGCATCCACCAATCTGGCACTCTCCAAATATTTCAGACTAAAACTGTAATCAACCGCAGCAAGCACATTTTTTTCAGACAATAACAGATAATAAGTAATAACAGACAATAAATACAGTATCTATTCCTTTTCCTGAGAATCAAACAAATCACTAATCTACTTCTTTTATCAATAGATCAGTTATGGCTTTATGACTCAGACACTGGAAGAGAAAACTGAAGTCCCCTTTGTCTACCAAATGGTCCCCAAGGGGGAAAGTCAGTATTGGGGGATTGTCAAGTTGCTCCTGAATTTTGGATGGACATGGACTGGCCTCTTGGTTTCAGACAATGATAACGGAGAAAGGTTCTTGAGTGCCTTGACACCTCTGATGATCAACAATGGAATTTGCATTGCCTTATTAAAAAGAATACCAGAAATTAATCCAAATCCATATCTCATCCCAAGTGAACCATTTATCATATGGGACAAAGTCAAAATATTTGTTTACTATAAAAGCACTCAAGGGTCATTTATTGATCTCATGGTGCTACAACAATTTCTTGAGAATCAAATTGGGGGGAAAGTCTGGATCTCAACAAATCTTCAGGATGTTAATGTTAATTTGAATATGAATCCGGATCTCTTCCAGTACATCCATGGATCTTTGTCCTTCATAATGAAGCCCCAACTAAGGAAAAATTACCAACACTATATTACACGTTCCATATTTCTTGAGCAGTTTTGGGTTAAAGCATTTCATTGTTTATATAGAAAGCACACATTGGCTGTAAAAGGTCGGACAAGATGCACAGAGAATGAGAAACTGGAGATGGTGCCTGAAGAGGAGCTGGAGAGAGTCCTGACTCAAGACAGCTACGTCACTTATTTCAGTGTCCAAGCTGTGGCTCAGGCTTTGAATGCTGCATATTCATCCAGATCAAAGGTCATGCTGATGGCGAGTGGAGGAGACAGGCTGGAACGTCAAAGGCTACAGCCATGGCAGGTATTTCCTTTTCCTTGTTGCAAATTGCGCTCATTTTCCCACCACTGGATTTAGATTTAGTATTGAGATTTTTATTTCTTTTTTCTCCTTTTGGCGGAAAATCTCATTAGTGAGTCTTGTGGCAGAAGCAGACCTTTCTGCCTATTCTGGTTATGTCAGAACAGTCCCCCACCATCTAGTTCTTCCTCTCTGGCGAGAGATGCAGCCATCATAGCAGAAGTTGGTTCCTCCTCATCTTCCACTGTGTCTCTGCTGGGACTTGAAATTGCCCATCAACTGTAAAACAGAAGGGATTTTTAATTCTATATTAATATCTAAACATTTAAGTGATAAAATTGGCCTTTGTCAAAAGAGTGCAGGGCGGTTTAACAGCTTGGATAGTATGAAACACACTGTAAAACTACAGAAAGAACATGAAAAGCAAAGAGCTTCTCAGCTTGTTGGAAAAGCTGTTCAAAGAAACAGATTGTTTAAAAAAGGATTTATATTTAAATTATATTAACTGTTAAGAAATTCACCTCTATGCCAATAAATTAGCACAACCAAATGATAATGGGAGACGATGTCCTCCTTTGTGGCATTGTGCAAGTTCTACTTGAAAGCGGCTACACTTTGAACGGAAAGGAGAAGTCTTCAATTTGCAGGCTTCCACATTATCTAGAATACTGAGCAACAAAAGTTTCAATCTCATGGGAGTATGTATGTGCAAATTCCCCCTACTTTCAGATAATTTTACCAGGCAGGGGGACTATTCTGAACAGCCACACATCCCACTCCTATGCTCTTGGCTGTGAGGAGACCTGAGTGGCCCCTATTGACAAATAACCTTCCCTGGTGATACAGTGAGCAGCTGAGGAAATGGTGTTCTATTCATAAGGGTCTAACTGTGCACTAGGAGTGCCAATATGGCCCCTATGCCTGGGCCTGTAGGTGTCATGCAGCGTGCATGGCTCTGGCACCAAAATTTGTGGATGCCCGACCCCTTCATGGGGAATTTTGTAGGTGCTTGGGCACCTAGGGCCCCATGGAGTTGGCATCTATGCTGTGCACTGATTTGTAGGACCATTAAAAAGTTTGGTATTTGTGCTATTTTTATTTTTTTAAGAAGTATTTTTATTGTCTTTTGTATTTATCTTATTCCCGGGAAACCTTGTTATTTTATACAATGAGTTGCCTACAAATGTTCTAATAAAGAAAAAGGAATGGCTGCAAAAGGCTCACGAGTCCAGATGAAATATGCACAGACCCCAATTCCTAGGAGATTAGAGCTCAAAGTGTAGAGGTCTGATATTCAACTTTTCTATTTTATAAATGCTGGTGTTTTTTAACTGCTCTCCCAGCTCCACCCTTTTTTAGGAGGACTCCAGTTTTTGAATACTTCCATGGGCAGCCTCAGATTGGATGAGAATGGGGAGATTCCATTCTACTATGACATTGAGAACTGGGTGATGTTTCCCAATAAGTCTCGTGTAAGAGTGCTGGTTGGGAGTATAAGGAGAGACGGATCCACTGACATGAATTTCACAATCAACTCACAAGCCATTGTGTGGCCCACGTGGTCTGAGAAGGTATGGCATGCTACTTTATCCCACATTACATCTGTAATGGTCTAATCACTTACTGAATAATTCCAAGGGCACTTTGACTACAGCCCCTTGCACACCTGCTGGGGAGTAAGGGATCATTGACACTTCCATTTGTGCCACAATGCGACTTACAAGTCCTGATCTGTGTCTGAGCAGGATTTTTGTTTTATGGTGTGTTTTTTCTGCCAGCACTTTCCTGTGGAAACCTGAATTGCCATTTGCTTTGATTCACTGCTAAAAAGTGGCTTTTCTTAGGGGAAGCACTGAGACAGACAGGAAGGAAGAAAGGAAGGAAGGAAGGAAGGAAGGAAGGAAGGAAGGAAGGAAGGAAGGAAGGAAGGAAGGACTGCTTTGACATGGAGCTTTAAAGCATGGACTGTGACTAGAAAGATGGCCCAAAAGGAAGTTTGGATAAGCCCTAATCAGTGTAATGCAAGGTTTACAAAAGTCAGCCCAGGGGGTGAATGAGAATCACGTCCAGACTTCAGGAAGTAAAGAGTGGAAAGGAGAGCTTTTGCTCCCTGGATATTGATGGCATCTCCTGACCTCAGTGCTTGGACAGTTAACAAGCATGGTGTTAGCTTTGGGAAAAGAATAATAGAGTAACCATAATTTAGGAGGCAGTTTTTGAAGTTGGAGTCTTCAGGTGGTGGTATGTTTAACTGCTTTTCCCATTGCTCTGTCCCAGCTGCTGCCAACCTAGCAGTTCAAATGCGTATGAGTGCAAGTAGATTAATAAGTACCATTGCAGTGGGAATGTAAATAGTGTTTCTGTGCACTCTGGCACTCATCACAGTGTCCTATTGCTCCAGAAGCGGTTTAGTCATGCTGCCACATGACCCAGAAAGCTGCCTGAGGACGAATGCTGGCTCCCTTGGCCTGAAAGTGGAGATGAGTGCCACATCCCATAGTCAAATTTCACTGGACTTAACCATCTAGGGGTCCTTTGATTTTAACTTCATAAGTATGTTTCATTGCTGCTGTTTTGTTATCACTGTCATTCTAGGATTTGTCATTTGCTTTTTGAATACTTTTGTATAGAATATGCAGATATAATTGTCTGAATAAGAAAGGAAACACACCAAAGAGGTTTCCCTGCCGTGTTGTCCTGCATCCAAATGCTTCCCTGGAAAAGTGCCTGGGGTCAGTGGGAATAGGGACCCTGTTAGGTCCATTCTAAACTCCATAAATGAATTACAGAGACACAGATAGTCCAGACACTTTCTGTTTGATGAATGTTCTCTATGTTTAGAATGTACCTAGCTCCAGGTGTACCAAGAGCTGTCAACCTGGATATGTCAAAGTGGTTCAGGAAGGAAAGCCCGTTTGCTGCTATGCTTGTGCCCCATGTGCAGAAGGGACCATCTCTGCTCAGGAAGGTGGGTGAATATAAACGGGAGCCTCTCTATTCATCTATGTTAATTCTAGGAAGTGGGTTGAAACAAAGAATGAAAAGGAAGCAATTGGTGGTCTACAAATTAATGATCATGGTGAGGGCATCCTCAGTGGTCAAATATATTATTTATATAAGGTAAAACCATTTATATAAGGTAAAACCATGGAACAGGACAGTATAAATTCAGCAAAAGCTGTACAAGAAGCACCTCTGTGGGAGGTCACTGCCTCTCAGCTTTACCTATATCGCAAGGTTGTTCGGGTGATAAAACTGAGAAACCTTTGAAAACCACCTCTATCATCATGGAGGAAGGCAACAGTATGAGCACAAATATTAAATAAGCAAATGAAATAACCAATTTTGTCCACTCCGTTTTTAGACATTCTTTTTTCCTGACACTCCCTTATATGGACATCGTTCCCCCTAAAACGTAATAGAACATAGATGGTTATGGATTTAAATGATGCTAAAGCACTCCTTTTTCCTCCTTAGATGCAAAACATTGCACCAAATGTCCAGAAGATCAGCATCCAAACAAGGGTCAAGTTCAATGCATTCCCAAAAGTATCGCCTTCCTGACCTATGAAGAAACTTTGGGGAGTGTTCTAGCTTCCATTGCTATCTTGCTGATATTAATGACAAGCATTGTTTTAGGAATCTTCCTTAAGTACAAAGAAACGTCCATAGTCAAAGCCAATAACCGGGACCTCTCCTACATCCTCCTTGTCTCCCTCCTGCTCTCTTTTTCGTCCTCCTTCCTATTCATTGGCCGGCCAAGGAAAGAGACTTGCCTTCTCCGACAAATGGTCTTCAGCATCATCTTCTCAGTTGCCGTCTCTTCTTTGCTGGCTAAAACCATCACTGTGGTGCTGGCCTTCATGGCCACCAAGCCAGGGAACAGAGTGAGGAGATGGCTGGGGAAAAGTCTGGCCAACGCTGTTGTCATTTCCTGTTCCAGTGTCCAAGTTCTCATCTGCACCACCTGGCTGAGTGCATCTCCCCCATTCCCAGAGTCTGACATGCACTCCCAGCCTGAAGAGATCATCCTGCAATGCAATGAAGGGTCTGTGGCCATGTTTTATGGTGCCCTCGGCTACATGGGCTTCCTGGCTGCTACCTGCTTTGTGGTGGCTTTCTTAGCCAGGAAGCTGCCTGGGGCCTTCAATGAGGCCAAGCTGATCACCTCCAGCATGCTGGTCTTCTGCAGTGTTTGGGTGTCCTTTGTGCCCACCTACCTGAGCACCAAGGGGAAATACATGGTAGCTGTGCAGGTCTTCTCTATGTTGGCCTCCAGTGCTGGCCTTCTGGGCTGCATCTTCATCCCAAAGTGCTACATCATTATACTGAGACCTGATCTGAACACAAAGGAGCACTTGACAACAAAAACCTAAAGATGGCATCTGATTCTCCAGGCTATATAAAGGGATGGGTTCTGATTACAACAGACTCTCAATCAGAAACAGTTGGTGTGAACTTAATTCAGGTGTGATACAGGACCTTGGGACATGTAGTGGGCTTCAGGGTCCCTGTTATTATTCTACAATAGGTACTTACATACTTTTACATAGCCTTTATCCTTTTCTTTTTTGCCAGGACTAGGTTCACTATATATATATTTTAAAGCTTGTTTACTAGCTAAAAGTTAGTCATGATCCGTTGCTGTTGCTTGAGCTGCCTGAAGATGCTTCCCTGGTAAGTTTTGAGGGCTTAGATTCTTGAATGAATCAAGATGCAATGTGGCCACCTAAGGAGGAGAAACATCTGAGCTTTATTGCAATCTATAAGAGGGACACTATTTTATCCTTTCTGGATTCTTAAAAGGGCCGCAAGGCTTGAAGTAATATAAATACTTCTAACATGGTGTGGTATTTTCCTCTTTCTTTCCCATTAAACATTCATTGGTGGGATGCAAAGTGTGGGTTCCACCAAACGCTCTTTTCAGAGTTCAAGCATTTATCAGGTTTTTCTTCCATGAGGATTTTCGGATGAAAAGTAACACTTGAGCTAAACCTGAAGGTACTTTCACCTTTGAAACATGAATACATTATTAAAGCAGTGTGACTATTATGAATAATTTTTTGCAATTTACATCTCATTGGTTTATGTTGCTTTATTTTCTTTAAATGTGCCATATTTTTGTTAGGATATTTCCGTTCCACCTTAAAAAGGGAGTAGGTTGTTGTGTCACAGCCTGTGTATTTCCTGTTCACAGGAAGTTTATGTTTTGTATATGCTTTCGTTTTCTCTCTGTGCCTGAGACATCGAAGCAGGAGTCATGTTTTTTTTTTGTTCTGACCAACGCTGAATAAAGTTGTAAATAATGCTCTCCTGAGTGCATCTTTCGCTGTGCGAACTCTGCTGATAGAGCGTGCATCAGTTCTTGGAATGTGGAAAGCTATTTCCGAGGCTTTTGTCACTAACTGATTGATACTACGTTTCTACGGGAGGCCGATGGATCGTCCGGCATCGGCGTGGGGCCATGATGGCTTTTGTCTCCCTGGCAGTATCCCAACAATTTTCTCATGTATAAGATGCTCCCATGTAGCAGTAGTAGTAGTAATAATAATAATAATAATAATAATAATAATAATAATAATAATTTTATTATTTATACCCCACCCATCTGGCTGGGTTTCCCCTGCTACTCTGGGTAGCTTAAAGCACTTAATAAATTGTAAAACATCAAACATTAAAAACGTTCCTGTCTTCAAAAAGTCAGGTAGTTGGATGACTGAAAAATGTGTGGCCTTTTCTCATTGTAAAGACATCAGTCATATCAATAGGACTGGCCATGAATTCTTTAGGAACAGTGTGGAAATATGTGGAAAGTCACGCTCCATATTTGCACTCTGGAAAGGGAGTTTGCAAACCTGCGCAAACAACTTTCCCCTTTTGTTCTATTTTGATTATGGATTTTGAGGTTTTATATCTGATTTTATTCTGAGGACCGCCCTGACACCTGGGCGTGTAGGACGGTATATAACTTCAAATATAATACCACAATAATAATAACTTCTTGTTAATAACTTATAATAAGTTATTAACTTTCATTACCCGTGTTGGAATGAACCTCTGTTCTCCAGCACATGGTTTCTCTGTTTATTATTTTTCAATACTGCCTTTTATCCAAGGCACCCAAAATATTAACACCAATAGTACTGGAACTCAGAGGGTCTCAATTAGCACCCTCCCACCAAATTTGGGATGATAACATGGGATCAAGGAGAGGTTATGGTCTGTGCCTTTACTGAATTTATTTTAGCACTCCTAATCATTTTTCACAATGAAAAAGAAAAAATATATTTTAAAAAATGGCACAGCCATCAGTATAGGCAATAAAGTAGCCTAACAAATCCAAGCATCAAAAAAGAGAGCAGGAGGGAGATAATCATAGAATCATAGAATCATAGAGTTGGAAGAGACCACAAGGGCCATCGAGTCCAACCCCCTGCCAAGCAGGAAATCCTCAGAATAGAGGAGAGGTTCTTTTTGTTGGCTTTGACTATGGGAATGTCAAGGTATTAGAAGAAGATTCCTAACACAATCTCTGTGGTTAAGGACAACAAGAGCACAAAGGACATCATGAGGATCCCTAAATACTCTCCATAAGTGAGGAAGCTGATTACCTTGGGTATATATTTATACTGGGCCTTGTTTGGATGCTAATTTTCTAGACACTTGGTGCAATGCCCTTCATCTGCAACGAACAGGAGTAAAGTTTAATAGAGTTTTCCAGCTTTTTTAGCCAGACAGCTGCCTGTGGCCTTCAATGAGGCCAAGCTGATCACCTTCAGCATGCAATTTAAAATGCAGCCTCATTAAAATGCATATATTTCCAAATTATACATATACATATTGTCAGGGAACTGCCATCAGAGCCGGAGGGAGAGAACAAGCTCCAGAGGGATTCCAGAGAGCGTCCCGGGATTGGGAGAGGCAGCCCATCTTCTGGGGAAGAGAATCAGCGTAGCACCAGTGGAGAAGGGGGGCATATGGGGGAATCAGCGAGGCGGTCCCATGACTCCTTGCCGGGGACCAGCGGGGAGAGTAAGGGTCCTCCACTGCCTACGCCCTCCTTGCGCAGAAGGCTTTTGCGCAGAGAGAGTAGGAGGAGACTAGGCGTCAAAGAGCTTCTTTGCTGGAAGAAGTTTACAAAACGCCCACGGACGAATTCTGCCAGCAATTGAGACAGCCATGGGTGAGTGGCTGTCCGTACAGAAAAGGTTCACTCAGGCAACCCAGCCAGGTGTTGGCACCGGCTTACGCACGAGCAACCCCTAGAACCATTATACATATCAAATAATCCAAATTTTCTGCCGAATTATAATTTTTTTGTTGGGGCTTCCCATGCTTCGAGTTCGGGGGGCTCTGATCATG
Source organism: Podarcis liolepis (assembly GCF_965112155.1). Classification (NCBI taxonomy): domain Eukaryota; kingdom Metazoa; phylum Chordata; class Lepidosauria; order Squamata; family Lacertidae; genus Podarcis; species Podarcis liolepis. The sequence continues at coordinate 123,009,368 of NC_139555.1, forward strand.
TCATATCTCTGCTGCTTTTGATAGTCATCTCTAATAGTTCCTTTAAATCTTCCTGTTGTTTTCCTTCTTTCACTGCCTCCCTTTAAGTTGAATGGGACACACAGAACCTGGACTTCCTTGCTTGGGACTAAGCTCCATGGGGCATATGCTGTTGAGGCCAAACTTGCACACAAACACATACATGTCAAACTTTGGCAATTCACCTGTGATTTATTGTAAACATGTTTTTCCTCCAGCTCTGCACCTGCCACCCAAGCTTCGCAATGACTAATGTTTGTTGCAGTGGTCTCCTTATAATTATCAAAATCATAGCTATTTATTCTTGCCAAGATCAAGAGATATTTCTGGAGGTTGCCTAGACATCGCAATCAAGGGCAGCATGAGGTTATTCCTCGCTCTGTGCCTGGGGAGAAAGGTTGAGGCAGAGAATAGCTGCTATGTCAGAGACAGTCTGAATGAACAGCTGAGGCAAACCTGAATGTTACCCACACTGGAAAAGTCACTGCAGCTTTGCTCTTGCAAGAGCTGTTGACTTCTGATTATCTGGCTGGGGAGGAGAGAGGAGCAGCCACAAGAGAAGTGTAGGAGGTACAGGCAAAATGATTTCCCTCCTGCTTCTCCTGCTCCTGCCGCATGGAGACTGCGAAAATCAAGGAGAAAAATGTGAGTTTGATCTGATCTGGAAAGAAAGTGAAACACAGAATTACTACCGTCCCGGAGACTTCCTAATTACTGGGATCGTATCTCCAAGTAGATTAATTCACGAAGACCCATACATTTTTACCCAGACTCCCTCACAGAGGCTTGGATGGTAAGTAATTGGATGCCACTGGATGTCATGCTTCTCCAACACCACTCCAATAGTTTCTACTTAATTCATAGTAATAAAAGCAATATTCCACTTCGAAGGCTGTGTGCCTCTCTGTTTTCTTTCTTTGCAATGGAAGTTTTTATTTTAAAGTGGTAAATAGATTTACACCTTGTAACTAGGTGATCCTCAGATGAGGAGCAGTATATAAATCTATTAAATAAATAAATAAATAATAAAAAATATTTGCCTTGTCTCAGCCCAAACTACAAACATACATATCATTGTTTGGGGATGAGCTAATTTTAGATTGAGATTGCCTAGAAATAACATTTGCTTTCTTTACATGGTGAATAGGTTTCTGACATTTTTTATTTGATGTTTCATTGCAGTTTTCTGCCTAGGCTCTACTGGCACATCTTGTCCTTCTTGTTCTCCATTCAGGAGATCAACCAGAATTCCAGGTTCTTACCCAATATCTCCTTGGGCTACAACCTCTTTGAGAACTTTTTGGATGCAAGGATGACTTCTGCTGCCATGCTAGACCTGCTTGCAGGAGGGCAAAGCAATACTCCAAACTATAACTGTGGAGAATGGAATAACCTGCTGCCTGTTCTTGAAGGGAGCAATTCTGCCATCTCGAAAGAGATTTCAGTCATGTCTGGCATCTACAAAATCCCACAGGTATGAAGGATAGGGACAAGAAACAAATTCCACTTTCTTTCCAGGAGAGTCAATATGGGAAATGAAAAAGTGAGAAAATCCTTAGTGATAGTAGATCTTTCTACCAGCATCCACCAATCTGGCACTCTCCACATATTTCAGACTAAAACTGTAATCAACCGCAGCAAGCACATTTTTTTCAGACAATAACAGATAATAAGTAATAACAGACAATAAATACAGTATCTATTCCTTTTCCTGAAAGTGAAACAAATCACTAATCTACTTCTTTTATAAATAGATCAGTTATGGCTTTATGACTCAGACACTGGATGAGAAAACTGAAGTCCCCTTTGTCTACCAAATGGTCCCCAAGGGGGAAAGTCAGTATTGGGGGATTGTCAAGTTGCTCCTGAATTTTGGATGGACATGGACTGGCCTCTTGGTTTCAGACAATGATAACGGAGAAAGGTTCTTGAGTGCCTTGACACCTCTGATGATCAACAATGGAATTTGCATTGCCTTATTAAAAAGAATACCAGAAATTAATCCAGATCCATATCTCATCCCAAGTGAACCATTTAACATATGGGACAAAGTCAAAATATTTGTTTACTATAAAAGCACTCAAGGGGCATTTATTGATCTCATGGTGCTACAACAATTTCTTGAGAATCAAATTGGGGGGAAAGTCTGGATCTCAGCAAATCTTCAGGATGTTAATGTTAATTTGAATATGAATCCGGATCTCTTCCAGTACATCCATGGATCTTTGTCCTTCATAATGAAGCCCCAACTAAGGAAAAATTACCAACACTATAATACACGTTCCATATTTCTTGAGCAGTTTTGGGTTAAAGCATTTCATTGTTTATATAGAAAGGACACATTGGCTGTAAAAGGTCGGACAAGATGCACAGAGAATGAGAAACTGGAGATGGTGCCTGAAGAGGAGCTGGAGAGAGTCCTGTCTCAAGACAGCTACATGACTTACTTCAGTGTCCAAGCTGTGGCTCAGGCTTTGAATGCTGCATATTCATCCAGATCAAAGGTAATGCTGATGGCGAGTGGAGGAGACAGGCTGGAACGTCAAAGGCTACAGCCATGGCAGGTATTTCCTTTTCCTTTTTGCAAATTGCACTCATTTTCCCACCACTGGATTCAGATTTAGAACTGAGATTTTTATTTCTTTTTGCTCCTTTTGGTGGAAAATCTCATTAGTGAGTCTTGTGGTGGAAGTAAACCTTTCTGCCTACTGTGGTTATGTCAGAACAGTCCCCCACCATCTAGTTCTTCCTCTCTGGTGCCCTGAGAGAGATGCAGCCATCATAGCAGAAGTTGGTTCCTCCTCATCTTCCACTGTGTCTCTGCTGGGACTTGAAATTGCCCATCAACTGTTCAACAGCAGGAACAGAGAACACAGTTCTCCTAGACTCAGTCTTCCCCGTTATGGTATGATGTGATTCAATTTTTAATTCTATATTACTATCTAAACTTTTACGTGATAAAATTGGCCTTTGTCCAAAGAGTGCAGGGCGGTTTAACAACTTGGATAGTATGAAACACGCTGTAAAACTACAGAAAGAACATGAAAAGCAAAGAGCTTCTCAGTTTGCTGGAAAAGCTGTTGAAATAAAAATATTTTTAAAAAAGGATAATGGGAGACGATGTCCTCCTTTGTGGCATTGTGCAAGTTCCACTGAAAGCGGCTACACTTTGTTTGTTTTTTTAAAGATATTTATTACAATTTTTAAACAACAAACAAACCACCAAACATATAAAGTACCATCAGCATATAACAAACAAAAAGAAATCAAAGTAAGATTATAAGATAAAGAAAGAATGAGAAGGGGGGAAAAAGATACAGATAAAATAAAATTATTCATAAATCATATTTTCATAATCTTTAGACTTCCTCACATCACCCTTCCCTGCGTTCTCAGTCATGTAATTATATGCAGCAATTTGTTACCTTACTTCCATTCTTATTTTATAAATCTCAAATATTATGTTCCAACTTTTAAATGGTTTTATCCTAAATTAAACTGCTTGGCTTGAACATAATATTGCTTCAAATTTCATCATTTCCTTAAGCATCACTTATTCTCATATGTCTTACAATAAAATTACTGCCGCCGTGTTTCTTTCCATCGTGCATCTCCTAACATTCATACAGTTTATAATGTTTTTGCAAATAGTTTTTGAATCTTTTCCAGTCCTCTTCCACCGTCTCTTCTCCCAGGTCCCGAACTCTGCCAGTCATTTCAGCCAACTCCATGTAATCTATCAGTTGCGTCTGCCATTCTTCCAGTGTGGGTAGATCTTGGGTCTTCCAATACTTTGCGATGAGTATTCTTGCTGCTGTTGTTGCATACATAAAAAAAGTTTTATCTTTCTTTAACACCCCTTGGCCGACAATGCCCAGAAGGAAGGCCTCTGGTTTCTTAAGGAAGGTATACTTAAATACCTTTTTTAACTCATTGTAGATCATTTCCCAGAAAGCCTTGACCCTTGGGCACGTCCACCAGAGGTGAAAGAATGTTCCTTCAGTTTCCTTACATTTCCAACATTTGTTAGCAGGCAAGTGATATATTTTTGCCAGTTTGACTGGGGTCATGTACCACCTGTATATCATTTTCATAATGTTTTCTTTCAAGGCATTACATGCCGTGAACCTCACTCCGGTGGTCCATAACTTTTCCCAGTCAGCAAACATAATATTATGCCCAATGTCCTGTGCCCATTTTATCATAGCTGATTTGACAGTTTCATCCTGCGTATTCCATTTCAACAGCAAGTTATACATTTTTGAAAGTACCTTGGTCTTAGATTCTAACAGTTCTGTTTCTAGTTTCGATTTTTCCACCTGGAAACCTACTTTTTTGTCTACCTTAAAGACCTCCTTAATCTGAGCATAATGTAACCAGTCTCGCACTTTATCCTTTAATTTCTCAAGACTCTGCAATCTCCAAGTATCTCCTTATTTTTCTAATATTTCCCAATATTTCGGCCAATTGGACTCCAAATTGAGTCTTTTCTGAGCCTTGGCTTCCATTGGTGACAGCCACCTTGGGGTCTTGTTTTCTAGTAAGTCTTTGTATTTTGTCCAGACATTAAACACAGCCTTCCTGACAATATGGTTCTTAAAAGCCTTATGGATTTTTACCTTGTCATACCACAAGTAAGCATGCCATCCGAAAGCATTGTTAAACCCTTCCAGATCTAGGACATCAGTGTTCTCAAGAAGAAACCAATCTTTCAGCCAGCAGAAAGCTGCAGATTCATAATACAACCTCAAATCTGGCAGGGCAAACCCCCCTCTCTCCTTAGCATCAGTTAGTATTTTAAATTTTATTCGGGGCTTTTTGCCCTGCCAGACAAATTTAGAAATATCTCTCTGCCACTTTGTGAAACATTCCACTCTGTCCACAATCTGTAGGGTCTGAAACAGAAACAACATTTTTGGCAATACATTCATCTTTATCGCAGCAATTCGGCCCAACAAGGAAAGTTTTAGTCTTGACCAATTTTCTAAGTCCTTTTTGATTTCTGTCCAACACTTTTCATAGTTGTCCTTAAATAAATTCAGGTTTTTGGCAGTCATGTTAACCCCTAGGTATTTCACCTTCTTAACAACTTTTAAGTCTGTCTCTTTCTGAAACCTTTCTGATTCCTCAGTTGTCAAATTTTTTTCCAAAACCTTTGTCTTTTGCTTGTTTAATTTAAAACCCGCCACCCGACCAAACTCATGAATCAATTCTAAAACCCTTTTCGTACTAGATTCTGGCTCCTGCAATGTCAAAACCAAATCATCTGCGAAAGCTTTAAGTTTGTACTGTTTGGCTCCGACCTGAATCCCTTCAACCAACCGGTCCCCTCTAATCATATTCAGGAGCACCTCCAGGACCGAAATAAATAACAAAGGGGAAATAGGACAACCTTGTCGTGTTCCTTTCTCAATCTTGAACTCTTCTGTCACCACATTGTTAACTATCAATTTAGCTTTTTGTTCTGAATAGATTGCATCTATGCCATTTTCAAACCCCCGTCCCACTCCCATCCCTTCAAGGTTTTTCTTCATAAACTTCCAAGAAATGTTATCAAAGGCCTTCTCCGCATCTATAAAAATCAACACTGCTTTTGTATTAATGTTCGTTTGTAAAAGTTCCAAAATGTCAATAATGTTTCTAGTGTTATCAAACAAACGTCTGCCTGGGAGGAAACCTGCCTGGTCTTTATGAATTACTTCATTTAGCACTTTTTTGAGTCTACTTGCCAGAATGTCAGCAAAAATTTTGTAATCCACATTCAGGAGAGAGATGGGACGGTAGTTCTTAAGTTGTGTCTTTTCAGTTTCCAATTTAGGTATCAATGTGATGAAAGCTTCTTTCCACGATTCCGGCGCCTTCTTCCCCTCCATGATCTCATTGCAAACCTCCATTAATGGTTGTGTCAGATAATCTTTCAATATCTTGTAATACTTGGAGGTAAGCCCATCTGGCCCTGGAGACTTGCCCAGTTGCATATTCTGAATGGCACCTTCAATCTCTTGTTGTGTTATTTTATAATTCAAGATTGTCCTGTTTTCTTAAGACAATTTTGGTAGACCATTCCTTCTCAAAAATTGGTCTATCTCAATCTCATTTTGCGGCCCTTGGGTATAAAGTTGTTTAAAGTATCTCTGGAAACACTTTCTAATCTCCACAGGATTCTGGATGTTTTTCCCTTCAATCTCTAGATTGGTAACCGTGTTTAATTTTTGTCTCTTTTTCAACTGCCATGCTAGCAGTTTTCCACATTTATTTGCCGATTCAAATGATCTTTGTTTCATTAACTTGATTTTCCACTCCACTTCCTGATTTATCAATTTAGAGTATTGTGCTTGGTAAAGTTTAATTTCTCTCAGAATCTCCTGTGACTTCGGTTTCGATCTTAGTTTTTTCTCACATTCCTTAATTTTCTCCAAAATCTTGTCCTTTTTCTCATTCTGTGCTCTTTTCTTTATGGTGTTCTGTTGTATCAGAAACCCCTTCATTACAGCTTTGCTTGCGTCCCAGATTACTTTTTTTTCCACCGTGGTGTTCAAATTTATTTCAAAATAGTCCTTCAAAGCTTTTTGGGCCTTTTTAATAATCTCCTGATCTCTGAACAGGTTGTCATTCATCTTCCATCTAAAGGAGCCGGTTGTAGTTAGTCTCATATCCATCTTTACTGCGTTATGGTCAGAGCAAGTCTTTGGGCAGATTTCCACTTTTCTAGTCTTAGGTGCCAGACTTCTAGTTATCCATATTTGGTCGATTCTTGTCCATGTCAAATGGGCTTCAGAAAAGAATGTTCCTTCTCTTCCTAGGGGGTTTTTTGTCCTCCAAATATCAATCAAGTCCATATTGTCAGTCAGTTCAAAGAAAGTTTTAGGTAGTCTGCCATCTTTAGTGACGTTTTGACTTTGTGACTTATCCATGTTTGTAGACACCACCCCATTCATGTCTCCCATCATAATGATGTTACTATAGTCCAGATAGTCCAGCATTGTCTCATGCAGCTTCTTGTAGAATTCCGATTTCCCTTCATTCGGTGCATAGATTCCCAATATCAAAAACTTTTCACCCTGAGTTTGTATTTCAATTGCCAAAATTCTTCCTTGCTCATCTTTAAAAAGAAGTTTTGGAGATAGGCTCTCCTTTGCATAAATCACCACCCCTCTCTTTTTGACTCGGTCTGATGAAATAAATTCTTGGCCTAATCTCTTATTAATTAGCACTTTTCTGTGGAGCCTAGTCACGTGAGTTTCCTGCAAGCAAATAATGTCCAATTGTTCTTTCTTTAAAATATGAAATATCCTTCTCCTTTTTTCCAGGGAATTTCCACCATTAATGTTCCAACTAAAAAGTTGCAGAGACACCCTGGGCAAATCTGTTATTCGGTAGGTGGTGGCGTTTCTTTCTTCTGGTCAACTGATCCCAAAGGTGTAGGTGCAGGCGGTGGCGGTGGCCAAGACCCAGGCCCTGTAATCCCTTTCTGAAGGTCTTCTTCATAGTCGTTCAAAAACTTATCTTTGTCCTCAGGTGTTTTAATTTTCACTTTCTTCCCTCTGAATGTAAACGATAATCCTTGAGGAAATTCCCACCTAAAAGGAATTGTATTGCTTTTCAGCAGTTTTGTTAGTTCTGTATTGTGGTTCTAAGATCCAAAAGTTGTTTAGGGATATCTTTATAAATTTCAGCTCTCCTGCCCTGAATTTCAAGTGACTTTTCGTAATGTAGGCCTAGTATTTTATCCCTTTCCTCCTTAGATCTCAAAGTGATCAAGCAGTCTCTGGGTCTATCTTTCTTCACTACTCTTCCAAGTCTGAAGGCACTCACAATTTTAAAGTCCTTATCTTCCTCCAAATTCCAGAACTTAGAAAACTCTTTTGTCAGATAGTCCATCAAATTCCCCTGTTCAAGTTCTGAAATTGACCTCAGCCTCAGATTATTTTCCCTGGAACGTAATTCAATCATAGACAGGTAGGCCTGATGTTCACCAACCTGTTTGTGCAATGGTCTAACCTCCTCCTTCACTGCATCCACTTTCTGATTGGCCACGTCAGCCAATTTACGATTCTCTGTGGTAGCTTCAGAAAGCTTCCCAATTGATTGTGCATGTAGGGTGACTTGTTCAGTTAGTTTATTTAGGCTGGCAGTGTTTTGGTCAATCTTAGCCGATTGTAGATCCGCTTTTTTGTCCAATGATTCCAATTTCGCCAAGATTTTATCTAGTACTGATTCATCTCCTCCAGCTGCCATGCCTTCCAGTAAAGTCACCTCAGTTTCTACTTCTTGTGTTCCCAAAACAGTGGGAACCGATGATCTGCGCACCTGGGAAGTTAATGTTGATTGAGTTAATTGTTTAGCTTTAGCTTTGGCCAATCTTGTTTTCCCAGTGCCACTCATTCCACTCCCGTCTACGTGCCAAGGTCAAATTATGTATGCTCCCATGGGAATCCACAAGCCCAGAGAGTAAACAAAGTTAAAGGAAGAAAGTGGGGAAAAACAGGTCACCAAGAATTTGTAAATCCAAAGTCCACTAGGGGGAGTTTGAACAAGTCTTAAGGGAAACAAAGGATATTTTTTCCAAAAACTTATTCCAAAAGTTAAAAGTTTTCTCAATATCCAACAATGTTCAACCAGTCATAAATTTCAAAAAGACCTTCAGCTCTTCTTTAAAGTCAGCAGAGTAAGTCCTTACTTAAACAATGTTTCAGGAAAAGTGACAAGAAACAGTGTTTCAAAGTAGCTAGTCCAAAGACACTCAGATGTAACAGTTCAATGTAACAAAAATGAAATCTGCAAACTGACAGCTCCAATAGTTTGGCAGTCAAGTACCTGGGTTTCTTCATGTAATTTTGTAAATCCACAGGGAGAGGAAAAACTCAAACCAAAATCCAAAAAGCAGAAAAATTTAAGTCCCTTAATTCCTATAGCGACAGTTCAAATCATGCACAGAGTTAAAGCTTTCAGCTCCTCTTCAAAGGCTTCAGATCAAAGTCGTTGCTTTAAAATTTTAGCAGAAGAGGGAGACGGACTTCCTGGTTGCATCTCCCGCTTAGTCCCAATTTTTTAAAGTTATTTTAGATTATTTTAGTCCCTTTTACTCACGGGTTGCTGTTTTCCGAATCCAATAATCCAGGGGAAAAGGTCAGCGCTCACCGACAGCAGCTATGCGGCTTTGTTCACACAGAAAGAGCGATCGACTCACAGCACCGCGCTCCCTTCCACGTTCCGAAACCCCTTACGGGGTCCCTTCTTCATTTCGGGGGGCGCTTCTGGTGCCCGACGAGTCCCACGGCCACAGGCTCACTCTGCCTGTGGTTTTCGCCGTAGCGGACGACCCGTTTCCGCGGAGCTTCCCCTTCAGCAGCTGAAGGAGACCGCCATTGCCGTTCGCGCCGCCTCCGGAAGTCCGAAAGTGGCTACACTTTGAAGGGAAAGGAGAGACTTCAGTTTGCAGGCTTCCACATTATCTAGAATTCTGAGCAACCAAAGTTTCAATCTCATGGGAGTAGGTATTTGTAAATTCCCCCTATTTTCAGATAATACTACCAGGCAGGGGGACTACTCTGAACAGCCACACATACCACTCCTATGCTCTTGGCTGTGAGCAGACCTGAGTGGCCCCTATTGACAAATAACCTTCCCTGGTGATACAGTGAGCAGCTGAGGAAATGGTGTTCTATTCATAAGGGTCTAACTGTGCACTAGGAGTGCCAATATGGCCCCTATGCCTGGGCCTGTAGGTGTCATGCCGCGTGCATCACTCTGGCACCAAAATTTGTGGATGCCCGACCCCTTCATGGGGAATTTTGTCGGTGCTTGGGCACCCAGGGCCCCATGGAGTTGGCATCTAAGCTGTGCACTGATTTGTAGGAGCATCTATGTTCAAAAAGTTTGGTATTTGTGCTATTTTTATTTTTTAAGAAGTATTTTTATTGTCTTTTGTATTTATCTTAATCTCTGGAAACCTTGTTATTTTATACAATGACTTGCCTACAAATGTTCTAATAAGGAAATGGAATAGCTGAAAAGATTCATGACTTTGCGGGGTTTTTTAATAAAATATTTATTAAATTTTCACAAATTATATAAACAAACACAACAATTCAAACAAGCACACATACAAGAAAAAACAAGCATAATTTCAAATCCTTATTTTCATAAAACTTACTTCCTCGACCTCCTCATACCTTCCCTTTCTGCATTCCAATTTCAAATATTCACTTCAGCAAATCCTCTGCCTTACTTTTATATAATTATTGACCTTTCTTTTCTTTTAACTTAATCTTTACAGCTGTAATCCATTTAATTTCTAAAACCGCATCATTCTAACACTCGTTAATTTTACAATGTTTCTTAAGATAGTTCTTAAATTTCTTCCAATCTTCTTCCGCCGTCTCCTTTCCCTGGTCTCGGATTCTGCCAGTCATTTCTGCCAGTCCCATATAGTCTGTCACCTTCATCTGCCATTCTTCCAAGGTGGGTAGATCTTGTGTCTTCCAATACTTTGCGATGAGTATTCTTGCTGCTGTTGTAGCATACATAAAGAATGTTCTGTCTTTCTTTGGCACCAATTGGCCGACAATGCCCAAGAGAAAGGCCTCTGGTTTCTTGAGGAAGGTATATTTAAATACCTTTTTCATTTCATTATATATCATTTCCCAGAAAGCCTTAATCTTTGGGCATGTCCACCAAAGGTGAAAAAAAGTACCTTCAGTTTCTTTACATTTCCAACATTTATTATCAGACAAGTGGTAAATTTTTGCAAGCTTGACTGGAGTCATGTACCACCTATAAATCATTTTCATAATATTTTCCTTTAAGGCATTACATGCCGAAAATTTCATACTGGTGGTCCACAACTGTTCCCAGTCAGCAAACATAATGTTATGACCAATATCTTGTGCCCACTTTATCATAGCTGATTTCACTGTTTCATCTTGTGTATTCCATTTCAACAGCAAGTTATACATTCTTGACAAGTTCTTAGTATTGGGTTCCAACAGTTCTGTTTCTAATTTTGACTTTTCCACCTGGAAGCCAATTTTCCTGTCCAATTTAAAAACCTCCATTATCTGATAATAATGGAGCCAATCTCTCACCTTATCTTTCAATCTTTCAAAACTCTGCAATTTCAGTTTATCTCCTTCTTGTTCCAGAATTTCCCAATATTTTGGCCATTTGGCCTCCATATTAAGCTTTTTCAAGGCTTTCGCTTCCATCGGTGATAACCACCTTGGGGTTTTATTTTCCAACAAATCCTTATATCTTATCCAAACATTAAACAATGCTTTCCTTACAATATGATTTTTAAATGCTTTATGTGCTTTGACCTTATCATACGATAAATATGCATGCCATCCAAATACATTGTTAAAACCTAAATCCAAAATGTCTGTGTTCTCAAGAAGTAGCCACTCTTTCAACCAGCAAAAAGCTGCTGATTCATAATAAAGTTTTAAGTCTGGCAGGGCAAATCCACCTCTTTCCTTTGCGTCAGTCAATATCTTAAATTTTATTCTAGGTTTCTTGCCCTGCCAGACAAATCTAGAGATGTCTCTCTGTTTGAAATAAAAACAACATTCTAGGCAATACATTCATTTTAATCACAGCAATTCGGCTAACAAGGAAAGCTTCAAATTTGACCATATTTCTAGATCTTTTTTTACTTCTGCCCAACATTTCTCATAATTATCTTTAAATAAATTCACATTCTTAGCTGTCATGTTAATCCCCAAGTATTTCACTTTCTTAGCCACAATTAGACCTGTTTCATTCTGGAACCTCTCCCTTTCAATAACTGTTAAATTTTTCTCTAATACCTTGGTTTTTAATTTATTCAATTTGAATCCTGCAACTTGACCAAACTCTTGAATTAGTTCTAAGACTCTTTTCGTAATTTTGTTGTCCCCGAGAGGGGGCAATGACAATAAATATATTATTATTATTATTATTATTATTATTATTATTATTATTATTATTATTATAGTACTAGTGTCTGGCTCTTGTACTGTAAGTACCAAGTCATCTGCAAATGCCCTCAGTTTGTACTGTTTAGCTCCGACCTGTACCCCTTTAACCAGCTGGTCCCTTCTGATCATGTTCAGCAAAACCTCCAGGACCGATATAAAAAGCAACGGGGAGATTGGGCACCCCTGTCGTGTCCCTTTTTCTATTTTAAATTCTTCCGTAACCACATTATTTACAATTAACTTAGCCTTTTGTTCAGAGTATATTGCACCTATACCATTCTCAAATCCTTGGCCTACCCCCATCCCATGTAGATTCTTCTTCATAAAACTCCAAGAGATATTGTCAAAAGCTTTCTCCACATCAACAAATATCAATACTGCTTTGGTATTTATATTCACTTCTAGTTTTTCCAAAATATCTATTATATTCCTCACATTGTCTGACAAATGTCTTCCTGGGAGAAAGCCACCTTATCCTTATGAATCTCTTTCATCAATACTTTTTTCAGTCTTTTAGCCAAAATGTCAGCAAAAATTTTGTAATCCACATTAAGTAACGATATAGGGCGATAGTTCTTAAGCTGAGTCTTTTCAGTCTCTGTTTTCGGTATAAGTGTGATATAAGCTTCTTTCCACGATTCTGGTGCCTTTTTCCCCTCTAAAATTTCATTGCAGACTTCCTTCAACGGTTGTAATAACCACTCCTTCAAAGCTTTGTAGTATCTGGAAGTCAGCCCATCCGGTCCTGGAGATTTGCCTAGTTGCATATTTTGAATGGCCCCTTCTATCTCTTGTTCAGTTATTTTCTGGTTCAAGTCTATTTTACTTTGATGAGAAATTTTTTGTAATCCATGTTTCTTAAGAAATTCATCAATATCCATTTCTTTCTGCGGCCCTTGTAAATATAATTGTTTGAAGTATCTCTGGAAGCAGTTTCTAATCTCATTTGGGTTATAAATGTTCCTTCCTTCCACTTCTAAATTTATAACCGTGTTTAATTTTTGTCTTTTCTTCATTTGCCAAGCCAATAGTTTACCACATTTGTCTGCTGATTCAAATGTCTTTTGTCTCATTTGTTTAATTTTCCATTCTATTTCTTGATTCATTAATTCCATATATTGTGTCTGGTATAACTTAATTTCTCTCAAGATCTCTTGGGACTTTGGATTAGATCTTAATTTCTTTTCCCCTTCTTTTATCTTTTCCAAAATCTTATCCTTTTTCTCATTTTGACTTCTCTTTTTTATTGCATTTTGTTGTATCAGGAATCCTCGCATAACAGCTTTACTTGCGTCCCAGATTACTCTTTTTTCTACATTGGTCTTTAAGTTTATTTCAAAATAGTCTCTCAAAGTTTTTTGGGGCTTTTTGTAAACCTCTTCATCTCTAAATAAGGTGTCATTCATCCTCCATCTGAAGGAGCCAGCCGTTGTTAACTTCATCTCCATCCTTACGGCATTATGGTCAGAGCACGTTTTTGGGCAGATTTCCACTTTCTTTATCTTCGATGCCATCCCACTAGTAACCCATATTTGGTCGATTCGGGTCCATGTCATTTTAGCTTCAGAGAAGAAAGTTCCCTCTCGAGAGAGAGGGTTCTTTGTTCTCCAAATGTCAATCAAGTCCATGTTTTCAGTCATTTCAAAAAAAGTATTTGGTAATCTTCCATCTTTAGAGACTACCTGTCTTTGTGCTTTATCCATATTTGTAGATACTACTCCATTCATATCTCCCATCAAAATTAAGTTGTAATCCAAATAGTCCAATAAAGTTTCATGCAACTTCTTAAAGAATTCAGATTTCCCCTCATTCGGTGCATAAATTCCTACAATCAGAAATTTTTCTCCTTGAATTTGAATTTCAATTGCCAAAAGTCTTCCTTGTTCATCTTTAAAGATCAGTTTCGGTAGCAATTTTTCTTTTGCATAAATCACAACTCCTCTTTTTTTGACTTTATCAGATGAGATGAATTCTTGTCCTAGTCTTTTGTTAATAAGTAATTTTCTATGCAACCTCATCACATGTGTTTCTTGTAAACAGATCAAGTCCAATTGTTCTTTTTTCAATATGTGAAAAACATTTTTCCTCTTTCGGGGAAGGTTCAAACCATTACAATTCCAGCTTAATAGTTGCAGAGCCATGATGGGACTATTTACTTTCTCCTCCTTCTGCTCCAAGTAAAGGTCCTTCTTCTGTCGGTAATTTCAATCCAAATGACAAGTTTGCTATGTCTAATGGTCCTTTTCCTGATGGATTAAGCTCCTCTCCAGATTCCACTTCTTTCTGAAGATCTTCTTCGTGGTCTCTCAAGAACTTGTCCTTATCGCCCACTGTCTTTATTCTTATTTTCCTTCCTTTATATTTAAAGGACAGGCCTTGAGGAAATTCCCACCTGAAGAGTATTTTATTTCTTCTCAGTAACACAACCAGGTCTTTGTAGTAGGTTCTTTTTTTATATAATATTTTTATTACATTTTTCCAGATACAACTGAATCAGATATACAAAGAAATAACAGAAAAGAAAAAAGAAAAAGAAAAAGAAGATCATCTTTCCAAAACATTTTTCCATAACCAACCGGACTTCCCCACGTCTCCCTCACCATGCATTCTTTACAATAAAGATATCAGCAAATTATAACCTTGTTTCATGTATTCTTTTCTTCTTTCAAGTAATTATATTTTAGGTTTAAAGTACTTATTGTCAATTTATTTTAAAAACAAAAATAATAATATTTTAAACCTTAGTCCTTCCATTGATATAACTTAAATTCCCATAACATCGTATCTTATTGCTGAAGCTGGATTTTCCAAATCATGCAAATTCTTAACATTCATATAACTTGTAAAATTTTTGTAGATAGTCCTTAAATTTATTCCAATCCTCCTCCATTGTTTCTTCTCCCAAATCTCGGATTCTGCCAGTCATTTCAGCCAGTTCCATATAGTCCATCAATTGCGTCTGCCATTCTTCCAGCGTGGGTAGATCTTGTGTCTTCCAATATTTTGCGATGAGAATCCTTGCTGCTGTAGTTGCATACATACTTTGTAGTAGGTTCTTACATCCAAGATATGCTTCGGTATATCTTTAAAAATTTCCACGAAAGAGTCTTCAATTTCCAGAGTTCCAGAGTGTAAATTCAAAATTTTGTCTCTTTCTTCTTTTGATCTTTTGATCTTAAAGTTACCAAACAATCTCTTGCCTTCTTCCTACTTTGTCTTGAACCGAGTCTAAATGCAGTCACTATCTTAAATTCTTCCTTTTCTAAATCCTGTTGCCAAAAATCCAAGAATTCTTTTGTAAGGAAAATTCATGACTTTGGATGAAATGTGCTCAGACCCCAATTCCTAGGAGATTAGAGCTCAAAGTGTAGAGGGCTTATATTCAACTTTTCTGTTTCATAAATGCTGGTGTTTTTTCGTGCTGTTCCAGCTTCACCCTTTCTTAAGAGGACTCCAGTTTTTGAATACTTCTGTGGGCAGCCTCAGATTGGATGAGAATGGGCAGATACCAGCTTACTATGACATTGAGAACTGGGTGATGTTTCCCAATAAGACTCGTGTAAGAGTGCCGGTTGGGAGTATAGGGAGAGACGGATCCACTGGCATGAAGTTTACAATCAACTCACAAGCCATTGTGTGGCCCAAGTGGTCTGAGAAGGTATGGCAATCTACTTTATCCCACATGACATCTGTAAAGCTCTAGTCACTAAGTGAATAATTCCAAGGGCACTTTGACTACAGCCCTTTGCACACCTGGTGAGGAGTAATGGCTCATTGACACTTCCATTTGTGCCACAATGCGACTTACAGGTCCTGATCCGTGTCAGAGCAGGGTTTTGTTTTTGGAAGGGAGGGAGGGAGGGAGGGAGGGAGGGAGGGAGAAAGAAAGGAAGGAAGGAAGGAAGGAAGGAAGGAAGGAAGGAAGGAAGGAAGGAAGGAAGGAAGGAAGGGACTGCTTTGACATGGAGCTTTAATGCATGGACGTGTGACTAGAAAGATGGCCCAAAAGGAAGTGTGGATAAGCCCTAATCAGTGGAGTGCAGGATTTCCAAAGTCAGCCCAGGGGGTGAATGAGATTCATGTCCAGATTTCAGGAAGCAACGAGTGGAAAGGAGAGCTCTTGCTACCTGGAATTTTGATGGCATCTCCTGGCCTGTGTTAACAACATGGTGTCAGCATACTACCGTGCGGGGAGGGGTTGATTGGAAACTGAATGCCACACTCTTGACACCAAGGATTCCACCTTAAGCAATTAGCATTATTATTAGCAGCAATGGCATTAATAGAGGGATGGGAGACAGAAGGTCTAAGTGGAAGAAGCTGTCGCAAGAGGCTCATCTCTCCATTCTTTGCCAAGACTCAAAACATTTTGGAAAAAGAATAAAAATGTAACCATAATTCAGGAGGCACTTTTTGAAATTGGAGTCGTCAGGTGGTGGTATGTTTAACTGCTGCTCCCATTGTTGTGTCCCAGCTGCTGCCAACCTAGCAGTTCAAAAGCATACCAGTGCGAGTAGATAAATAAGTACCGCTGCAGCATTCAGCACTCTGGCACTCATCACAGTGTCCCATTGCACCAGAAGGGGTTTGGTCATGCTGGACACATGACTCGGAAAGCTGTCTGAGGATGAACCCCTGCTCCCTTGGCCTGAAAGTGGGGATGAGCACTGCATGCCACAGTCAAGTTTCACTGGAATTAACCATCTAGGGATCCTTTGCCTTTACCTTCATGTATGTTTTATTGCTGCTTTTTTGGTATCACAGTCACTCCAGGGTTTTAAAATTGCTTTTTTAACATATACTTTTGCTTAGAATAAAGGTAAAGGTAAAGGAACTCCTGACCATTAGGTCCAGTCATGACTGACTCTGGAGTTGCGGCGCTCATCTCGCTTTATTGGCTGAGGGAGCCAGCGTACAGCTTCCAGGTCATGTGGCCAGCATGACTAAGCCACTTCTGGCGAACCAGAGCAACGCACGGAAATGCCCTTTACCTTCAAACTGGAGCAGTACCTATTTATCTACTTGCACTTTGATGTGCTTTCGAACTGCTAGGTTGGCAGGAGCAGGGACTGAGCAATGGGAGCTTGTGGGGATTCGAACTGTCAACCTTCTGATCGGCAAGTCCTAGGTTCTGTGGTTTAACCCACAGAGCCACCCGCGTCCCAACTTGCTTAGAATAGTCAGATATAATTGTCTGAAAAAATTGTCTGAACACCAAAGAGTTTTGCCTGCCACATTGTCCTGCATCAAAATGCTTCCCTGGAAAAGTGCCTGGTTTCAGTGGGAATAGGGACCCTAGTTAGGTCCATTCCAAACTCCATAAATGAATGACATAGACACAAATAGAGGGGCCACTAGTGGCGCATCGGAAGATGGCTGACAATAACATCTCTCCGACCCACAAGGGGTAATTAGGAGGCTGTGATGGGAGTAAATAGCCTCCCTATCCCCCCAAGCTTGTGGGGGGGGGCTGCCCTTGCATGCTGTGCCCTATACCACCCCCGAATTTGTGGGGATGGGGGCACTAGGCAGAATGCCCTCCTGTGGATCTCGGTGCTCCTGGACGCTGTCTCTGATCTGCGCCGCTAGCTGCAAGAACTTCAAAAGGAACAATTAGGAAGAAGTGAATGCACATATTTCAAGGAAGGAGGGGGAGTAAAGACTGCTAACTGAAGAGTTCTCTGATAAACAAGACGAGTCGGAGGAACAAGAATCAATCATGAGATGGGGGCCACTAGGGGGCGCATTGGAAGATGGCCGACAATACCATCTCTCCGACCCACACGGGGTAATTAAGAGGCTGTTATGGGAGTAGGCAGCCTCCCTTGTTGCCCCAAGGAAATGGGGAACACTGCCCTTGTCTGCTGTGCCCATAAATCACCCCCTAATTCGAAAGAAGGGGGTGAGGGCACTAGGCAGAATGCCCCCGTGTGGACCTCGGCTCTCCTGGACGCTGTCTCTGATCGCACACTAGTTGCAGCAATTTGGAATAATTAATTACAAAATAAGCAAATGCACATATTTCAAGTGAAGAAGGGGAGTGAAGTCTGCTAATTTAAGTGACCTCTGCGAAAGAAGACGACGGGCTGGAGAAACAGGAATTTTTTACGATGAAGATACACCAAAGGCGGGGTATGTTGACAACGGGGCTGAATGGGGGGGACGACCTTTTTTACATTCCGTCTATGTGATTTACAAGAACCCCTCCTCATTAGAACCGTCGGTTGAACTTGACCCAAGCAGGATGATTAAGGTCTGTGTGGAGATAAACTTTAACCAAAAGTATGCTTTATGGAGACCGAGAAGCAATAAGAGCTTTTGGGAATGGCGCAGCAATTAATTCGGAGTCGCCATCTTGGCAAAGGATTTATAGCCGGGAGGAAGAACGGACTTGTTTTCAGACTGCATTCCTAGTGAATCTCCTCAGAGGTTTTGAGAAAGGAGGCAGATTGGTGAAGATTAATGACGCTAAGACTGTTTTGATGTATGGAAGTGATGTTATATGGAAAACGTCTGGATATGGCTACTGGATAAAAAAAATAATATCCACGCAGGATTACAAACTGTACAAAATCCACACAGGATATGATTTGTGTTTTTCTTCTTAAGGAGATTATCAGAAGAGATCTTAAAGAAAAATTAAAAAATATACGAACAAGATGAGATGTGGAAACAGCAAGATAAGACTGGATAGAATTATGAACTTTATTTGGACTGATTTGGATATGAACGCAGTAGCAAGAAGATGATCGGAATCCCCCTTCGGATCTTGAAATATGGGTCCCCTCAACAAAAATTTAAAATTCGGCTTTGTAATTCGGAATTTATGTGATGTGATTTGATTTGATTGGTCGGTAAATAAAAATTATTTTTTTAAAAAAAAAGACATAGACACAAATAGTCCTGACACTTTCTGATTGATGCATGTTCTCTATGTTTAGACTGTGCCTAGCTCCAGGTGTACCAAAAGCTGTCAACCTGGATACGTCAAAGTGGTTCAAGAAGGAAAGCCCGTTTGCTGCTATGCTTGTGCCCCATGTGCAGAAGGGACCATCTCTGCTCAGGAAGGTGGGTGAATATAAACGGGAGCCCTTTTGAGAATATAAATTGTGTAAACATTCACTTAGGAACACTTTCTTTGAAGAGTCAAAAGACATTTT
This sequence comes from Podarcis liolepis, assembly GCF_965112155.1. NCBI lineage: Eukaryota > Metazoa > Chordata > Lepidosauria > Squamata > Lacertidae > Podarcis > Podarcis liolepis. Next base: position 123,028,503 of record NC_139555.1, read on the forward strand.
TGATTGTGTCTCCTTTTTTGGCTTCTCTATTTTTCTAAATGAAGCAGTTGGTGGACTACAAATCAACGATCATTGTGAGGGCATCCTCAGTAATCAGATATATTATTTATATAAGGTAAAACCATTTCACATAGAACAGGACAGTATAAATTCAGCAAAAGCTGCACAAGAAGCACCTCTGTGGGAGGTCACTACCTCTCAGCTTTAGCTATATCCCAAGTTTGTTTTGGTGATAAAATTGAGAAACTTTTCAAAACCACCTCTATTGTCATGGAGGAAGGCAACAGTATAAACATAAATAAGCAAATGAAATAACCAATTTTGTCCACCCTCTTTTTAGACATTCTTTTTTCCTGACACTCCCTTATATGGACACCTTTCCCCCTCAAATGTAATAGAACATAGATTGTTATGGATTTAAATGACGCTTAAGCACTCCTTTTTCCTCCTTAGATGCAAAACATTGCACCAAATGTCCAGAAGATCAGCATCCAAACAAGGGTCAAGTTCAATGCATTCCCAAAAGTATCATCTTTCTGACCTATGAAGAAACTTTGGGGAGCGTTCTAGCTTCCATTGCTATCTTCCTGCTATTAATGACAAGCATTGTTTTAGGAATCTTCCTTAAGTACAAAGAAACTGCAATAGTCAAAGCCAATAACCGGGACCTCTCCTACATCCTCCTTGTCTCCCTTCTGCTCTCTTTTTCATCCTCCTTCCTATTCATTGGCCGGCCAAGGAAAGAGACCTGCCTTCTCCGACAAATGGTCTTCAGCATCATCTTCTCAGTTGCCGTCTCTTCTTTGTTGGCTAAAACCATCACTGTGGTGCTGGCCTTCATGGCCACCAAGCCAGGGAACAGAGTGAAGAGATGGCTGGGGAAAAGTCTGGCCAACACTGTTGTCATTTCCTGTTCCAGTGTCCAAGTTCTCATCTGCACCACCTGGCTGAGTACCTCTCCCCCATTCCCAGAGTCTGACATGCACTCCCAGCCTGCAGAGATTATCCTGCAATGCAATGAAGGGTCTGTGGCCATGTTTTATGGTGCCCTGGGTTACATGGGCTTCCTGGCTGCTATTTGCTTCATGGTGGCTTTCTTAGCCAGAAAGTTGCCTGGGGCATTCAATGAGGCCAAGCTGATCACCTTCAGCATGCTGGTCTTCTGCAGTGTTTGGATGTCCTTTGTGCCCACCTACCTGAGCACCAAGGGGAAATACATGGTAGCTGTGCAGGTCTTCTCTATGTTGGCCTCCAGTGCTGGGCTTCTGGGCTGCATCTTCATCCCAAAGTGCTATATCATTATACTGAGACCTGATCTGAACACAAAGGAGCACTTGACAGCAAAAACCTAAAGATGGCATCTGATTCTCCAGGCTATATAAAGGGATGGGTTCTGATTACAACAGACTCTCAATCAGAAACAGTTGGTGTGAACTTAATTCAGGTGTGATACAGGACCGTGGGACATGTAGTGGGCTTCAGGGTCCCTTTTATTATTCTACAATAGGTACTTACATACTTTTACATAGTCTTTATCCTTTTCTTTTTTGCCAGGAGAAGGTTCAGTATATATATATTTTAAAGCTTGTTTACTTGCTAAAAGTTAGTGATGATCCATTGCTGTTGCTTGAGCTGCCTGAAGATGCTTCCCTGGTGGCTTTTGAGGGCTCAGAGTCTTGGAGGAATCAAGAAGCAATGTGGCCACCCAAGGAGGAGAAACCTCTGAGCTTTATTGCAATATAAAAGAGGGAGGCTATTTTATCCAGCATCTTAAAAAGCAGAGACATCACCTTACCAACAAAGGTCTGTATAGTTAAAGCCATGGTTTCCCCAGTAGTGATGTATGGAAGTGAGAGCTGGACCATAAAGAAGGCTGATAGCCGAAGAATTGATGCTTTTGAATTCTGGTGCTGGAGGAGACTCTTGAGAGTCCCATGGACTGCAGGAAGATCAAACGTATCCATTCTTAAGGAAATCAGCCCTATTAATGAATGTTAGAAGGATGCTGGAAAGAAGTTATATGACTTTAGCAGAAATATTATAAAGAATTAAGTATGAATAGATTGACATTGGGTAAAGGTGTAAATTTAAGGCTAAATTGTGTTAAGATAAATTATGGAACTAAATTTGAGAAAGAGGGAAAGGACTTGCTGGAACAATTAATTGAACTAGAATACAAAAAAGGAGGTGTGAGGAAGTCGAGGAAATAAGCAAATGAAAGAGATGGATATGAAAATACGGGTTTTCTTTTTTGCTTTTTTTATCACTTTCCCTCCGTTTTCTAATGTTTTGATGTACTGTTGATGTTTTGTTTTATTGTATTTTCCTTTGTCTGTGAGGCTTTCTAGCTGTTCATTGTACGTATTTCTTTTTTTCTTTTCTTTTTGTAATACTTAAACTCTAATAAATATCTTTTTTTAAAAAAAAGGAAATCAGCCCTGAGTGCTCACTGGAAGGACAGATCGTGAAACTGAGGCTGCAATACTTTGGCCACCTCATGAGAAGAGAAGACTCCCTGGAAAAGACCCTGATGTTGGGAAAGATGGAGGGCACAAGGAGGACGACAGAGGACGAGATGGTTGGACAGTGTTCTCGAAGCTACAAACATGAGTTTGACCAAACTGCAGGAGGCAGTGGAAGACAGGAGTGCCTGGCGTGCTCTGGTCCATGGGGTCACGAAGAGTCGGACACGACTAAACGACTAAACAACAACAACAATTTTATCCTTTCTGGGTTATTAAAAGGGCAGCAAGGTTTGAAGTAATATAAGTACTTCTAACATGGTGTGATATTTTCCTCTTTCTTTCCCATTAAACATTCATTGGTGGGATGCAAAGTGTGGGTTCCACCAAATGCTCTTTTCAGAGTTAAAGCATTTATCAGGTTTTTCTTCCATGAGGATTTTCTGATGAAAAGTAACACTTGAGCTAAACCTGAAGGGACTTTCACTTTTGAAAAATGAGTACATTATTAAAGCAGTATGATTATCATGAATAAATTTTTGCAATTTACATCTCATTGGTTTATGTTGCTTTATTTCCTTTAAATGTACCATATTTTTGTTAGGATATTTCCGTTCCACCTTAAAAAGGAAGTAGGTTGTTGTGTCACAGCCTGTGTTTTTCCTGTTCACAGGAAGTTTATGTTTTGTATATGCTTTCGTTTTCTCTCTGTGCCTGAGACATCGAAGCAGGAGTCATGTTTTTTTTTTGTTCTGACCAACGCTGAATAAAGTTGTAAATAATGCTCTCCTGAGTACATCTTTCACTGTGCGAACTCTGCTGATAGAGCGTGCATCAGTCCTTGGAATGGGGAAAGCTATTTCCGAGGCTTTTGTCGCTAATAGATTGATACTGCGTTTCCACGGGAGGTCGATGGATCGTCCGGCATTGGCGTGGGGCCATGATGGCTTTTGTCTCCCTGGCAGTATCCTAACAATTTTCTCATGTATAAGATGCTCCCATGTAGTAGTAGTAGTAGTAGTAGTAATAATAATAATAATAATAATAATAATAATAATAATAATAATAATAATAATGATAATAATGATAATAATGATAATAATAATAATAATTTTATTATTTATACCCCACCCATCTGGCTGGGTTTCCCCTGCTACTCTGGGTAGCTTAAAGCACTTAATAAATTGTAAAACATCAAACATTAAAAACGTTCCTGTCTTCAAAAAGTCAGGTAGTTGGATGACTGAAAAATGTGTGGCCTTTTCTCATTGTAAAGACATCAGTCATATCAATAGGACTGCTCATGAATTCTTTAGGAACAGTGTGGAAATATGTGGAAAGTCATGCTCCATATTTGCACTCTGGAAAGGGAGTTTGCAAACCTGCCCAAACAACTTTCCCCTTTTGTTCTATTTTGATTATGGATTTTGAGGTTTTATATCTGATTTTATTCTGAGGACCGCCCTGACACCTGGGCGTGTAGGACGGTATATAACTTCAAATATAATACCACAATAATAATAACTTCTTGTTAATAACTTATAATAAGTTATTAACTTTCATTACCCGTGTTGGGATGAACCTCTGTTCTCCAGCACATGGTTTCTCTGTTTATTATTTTTCAATACTGCCTTATATCCAAGGCACCCAAAATATTAACACCAATAGTACTGGAACTCAGAGGGTCTCAATTAGCACCCTCCCACCAAATTTGGGATGATAACATGGGATCAAGGAGAGGTTATGGTCTGTGCCTTTACTGAATTTATTTTAGCACTCCTAATCATTTTTCACAATGAAAAAGAAAAATTATATTTTAAAAAATGGCACAGCCATCAGTATAGGCAATAAAGTAGCCTAACAAATCCAAGCATCAAAAAAGAGAGCAGGAGGGAGATTATCATAGAATCATAGAGTTGGAAGAGACCACAAGGGCCATCGAGTCCAACCCCCTGCCAAGCAGGAAATCCTCAGAATAGAGGAGAGGTTCTTTTTGTTGGCTTTGACTATGGGAATGTCAAGGTATTAGAAGAAGATTCCTAACACAATCTCTGTGGTTAAGGACAACAAGAGCGCAAAGGACATCAGGAGGATCCCTAAATACTCTCCATAAGTGAGGAAGCTGATTACCTTGGGTATATATTTATACTGGGCCTTGTTTGGGTGCTGATTTTCTAGACACTTGGTGCAATGCCCTTCATCTGCAACGAACAGGAGTAATGTTTAATAGAGTTTTCCAGCTTTTTTAGCCAGGCAGCTGCCTGGGGCCTTCAATGAGGCCAAGCTGATCACCTTCAGCATGCAATTTAAAATGCAGCCTCGTTAAAATGCATATATTTCCAAATTATACATATACATATTGTCAGGGAACTGCCATCAGAGCCGGAGGGAGAGAACAAGCTCCAGAGGGATTCCATAGAGCGTCCCGAGATTGGGAGAGGCAGCCCATCTTCTGGGGAAGAGAATCAGCGTAGCACCAGTGGAGAAGGGGGGCAGATGGGGGAATCGGCGAGGCGGTCCCATGACTCCTTGCCGGGGACCAGCGGGGAGAGTAAGGGTCCTCCACTGCCTACGCCCTCCTTGCGCAGAAGGCTTTTGCGCAGAGAGAGTAGGAGGAGACTAGGCGTCAAAGAGCTTCTTTGCTGGAAGAAGTTTACGAAACGCCCACTGACGGATTCTGCCAGCGATTGAGACAGCCATGGGTGAGTGGCTGTCCGGACAGAAAAGGTTCACTCAGGCAACCCAGCCAGGTGTTGGCACCGGCTTACGCACGAGCAACCCCTAGAACCATTATACATATCAAATAATCCAAATTTTCTGCCGAATTATAATTTTTTTGTTGGGGCTTCCCATGCTTCGAGTTCGGGGGGCTCTGATCATGTCATATCTCTGCTGCTTTTGATAGTCATCTCTAATAGTTCCTTTAAATCTTCCTGTTGTTTTCCTTCTTTCACTGCCTCCCTTTAAGTTGAATGGGACACACAGAACCTGGACTTCCTTACTTGGGGCTAAGCTCCATGGGGCATATGCTGTTGAGGCCAAACTTGCACACCAACACATACATGTCAAACTTTGACAATTCACCTGTGATTTATTGTAAACATGTTTTTCCTCCAGCTCTGCACCTGCCACCCAAGCTTCGCAATGACTAATGTTTGTTGCAGTGGTCTCCTTATAATTATCAAAATCATAGTTATTTATTCTTGCCAAGATCAAGAGATTTTTCTGGAGGTTGCCTAGACATCGCAATCAAGGGCAGCATGAGGTTATATCTAGCTCTGTGCCTGGGGAGAATGGCTGATGCAGAGAATAGCTGATATGTCAGAGACAGTCTGAATGAACAGCTGAGGCAAACCTGAATGTTACCCACAATGGAAAAGTCACTGCAGCTTTGCTCTTGCAAGAGCTGTTGACTTCTGATTATCTGGCTGGGGAGGAGAGAGGAGCAGCCACAAGAGAAGTGTAGGAGGTACAGGCAAAATGATTTCCCTCCTGCTTCTCCTGCTCATGCCACATGGAGACTGCGAAAATCAAGGAGAAAAATGTGAGTTTGATCTGATCTGGAAAGAAAGTGAAACACAGAATTACTACCGTCCCGGAGACTTCCTAATTACTGGGATCGTATCTCCAAGTAGATTAATTCACGAAGACCCATACATTTTTACCCAGACTCCCTCAAAGAGGCTTGGATGGTAAGTGATTAGATGCCACTGGATGTCATGCTTCTCCAACACCACTCCAATAGTTTCTACTTAATTCATAGTAATAAAAGCAATATTCCACTTCGAAGGCTGTGTGCCTTTTCTTTCTTTCTTTGCAATGGAAGTTTTTACTTTTAAGTGGTAAATAGATTTACACCTTGTAACTAGGTGATCCTCAGATGAGGAGCAGTATATAAATTTATTAAATAAATAAATAAATAAATAAATAATAAAAAATATATGCCTTGTCTCAGCCCAAACTACAAACATACATATCATTGTTTGGGGATGAGCTACTTTGAGATTGAGATTTCCTCCCTAGAAATAACATTTGCTTTCTTTACATGGTGAATAGGTTTCTGACATTTTTTATTTGATGTTTCATTGCAGTTTTCTGCCTAGGCTCTACTGGCACATCTTGTCCTTCTTGTTCTCCATTCAGGAGATCAACCAGAATTCCAGGTTCTTACCCAATATCTCCTTGGGCTACAACCTCTTTGAGAACTTTTTGGATGCAAGGATGACTTCTGCTGCCATGCTAGACCTGCTTGCAGGAGGGCAAAGCAATACTCCAAACTATAACTGTGGAGAATGGAATAACCTGCTGCCTGTTCTTGAAGGGAGCAATTCTGCCATCTCGAAAGAGATTTCAGTCATGTCTGGCATCTACAAAATCCCACAGGTATGAAGGATAGGGACAAGAAACAAATTCCACTTTCTTTCCAGGAGAGTCAATATGGGAAATGAAAAAGTGAGAAAATCCTTAGTGATAGTAGATCTTTCTTCCAGCATCCACCAATCTGGCACTCTCCACATATTTCAGACTAAAACTGTAATCAACCGCAGCAAGCACATTTTTTTCAGACAATAACAGATAATAAGTAATAACAGACAATAAATACAGTATCTATTCCTTTTCCTGAAAGTGAAACAAATCACTAATCTACTTCTTTTATCAATAGATCAGTTATGGCTTTATGACTCAGACACTGGATGAGAAAACTGAAGTCCCCTTTGTCTACCAAATGGTCCCCAAGGGGGAAAGTCAGTATTGGGGGATTGTCAAGTTGCTCCTGAATTTTGGATGGACATGGACTGGCCTCTTGGTTTCAGACAATGATAACGGAGAAAGGTTCTTGAGTGCCTTGACACCTCTGATGATCAACAATGGAATTTGCATTGCCTTATTAAAAAGAATACCAGAAATTAATCCAGATCCATATCTCATCCCAAGTGAACCATTTATCATATGGGACAAAGTCAAAATATTTGTTTACTATAAAAGCACTCAAGGGTCATTTATTGATCTCATGGTGCTACAACAATTTCTTGAGAATCAAATTGGGGGGAAAGTCTGGATCTCAGCAAATCTTCAGGATGTTAATGTTAATTTGAATATGAATCCGGATCTCTTCCAGTACATCCATGGATCTTTGTCCTTCATAATGAAGCCCCAACTAAGGAAAAATTACCAACACTATAATACACGTTCCATATTTCTTGAGCAGTTTTGGGTTAAAGCATTTCATTGTTTATATAGAAAGGACACATTGGCTGTAAAAGGTCGGACAAGATGCACAGAGAATGAGAAACTGGAGATGGTGCCTGAAGAGGAGCTGGAGAGAGTCCTGTCTCAAGACAGCTACATGACTTACTTCAGTGTCCAAGCTGTGGCTCAGGCTTTGAATGCTGCATATTCATCCAGATCAAAGGTAATGCTGATGGCGAGTGGAGGAGACAGGCTGGAACGTCAAAGGCTACAGCCATGGCAGGTATTTCCTTTTCCTTTTTGCAAATTGCACTCATTTTCCCACCACTGGATTCAGATTTAGAACTGAGATTTTTATTTCTTTTTGCTCCTTTTGGTGGAAAATCTCATTAGTGAGTCTTGTGGTGGAAGTAAACCTTTCTGCCTACTGTGGTTATGTCAGAACAGTCCCCCACCATCTAGTTCTTCCTCTCTGGTGCCCTGAGAGAGATGCAGCCATCATAGCAGAAGTTGGTTCCTCCTCATCTTCCACTGTGTCTCTGCTGGGACTTGAAATTGCCCATCAACTGTTCAACAGCAGGAACAGACAACACAGTTCTCCTAGACTCAGTCTTCCCCGTTATGGTATGATGTGATTCAATTTTTAATTCTATATTACTATCTAAACTTTTACGTGATAAAATTGGCCTTTGTCCAAAGAGTGCAGGGCGGTTTAACAACTTGGATAGTATGAAACACACTGTAAAACTACAGAAAGAACATGAAAAGCAAAGAGCTTCTCAGTTTGCTGGAAAAGCTGTTGAAATAAAAATATTTTTAAAAAAGGATAATGGGAGACGATGTCCTCCTTTGTGGCATTGTGCAAGTTCCACTGAAAGCGGCTACACTTTGTTTGTTTTTTTAAAGATATTTATTACAATTTTTAAACAACAAACAAACCACCAAACATATAAAGTACCATCAGCATATAACAAACAAAAAGAAATCAAAGTAAGATTATAAGATAAAGAAAGAATGAGAAGGGGGAAAAAAGATACAGATAAAATAAAATTATTCATAAATCATATTTTCATAATCTTTAGACTTCCTCACATCACCCTTCCCTGCGTTCTCAGTCATGTAATTATATGCAGCAATTTGTTACCTTACTTCCATTCTTATTTTATAAATCTCAAATATTATGTTCCAACTTTTAAATGGTTTTATCCTAAATTAAACTGCTTGGCTTGAACATAATATTGCTTCAAATTTCATCATTTCCTTAAGCATCACTTATTCTCATATGTCTTACAATAAAATTACTGCCGCCGTGTTTCTTTCCATCGTGCATCTCCTAACATTCATACAGTTTATAATGTTTTTGCAAATAGTTTTTGAATCTTTTCCAGTCCTCTTCCACCGTCTCTTCTCCCAGGTCCCGAACTCTGCCAGTCATTTCAGCCAACTCCATGTAATCTATCAGTTGCGTCTGCCATTCTTCCAGTGTGGGTAGATCTTGGGTCTTCCAATACTTTGCGATGAGTATTCTTGCTGCTGTTGTTGCATACATAAAAAAAGTTTTATCTTTCTTTAACACCCCTTGGCCGACAATGCCCAGAAGGAAGGCCTCTGGTTTCTTAAGGAAGGTATACTTAAATACCTTTTTTAACTCATTGTAGATCATTTCCCAGAAAGCCTTGACCCTTGGGCACGTCCACCAGAGGTGAAAGAATGTTCCTTCAGTTTCCTTACATTTCCAACATTTGTTATCAGGCAAGTGATATATTTTTGCCAGTTTGACTGGGGTCATGTACCACCTGTATATCATTTTCATAATGTTTTCTTTCAAGGCATTACATGCCGTGAACCTCACTCCGGTGGTCCATAACTTTTCCCAGTCAGCAAACATAATATTATGCCCAATGTCCTGTGCCCATTTTATCATAGCTGATTTGACAGTTTCATCCTGCGTATTCCATTTCAACAGCAAGTTATACATTTTTGAAAGTACCTTGGTCTTAGATTCTAACAGTTCTGTTTCTAGTTTCGATTTTTCCACCTGGAAACCTACTTTTTTGTCTACCTTAAAGACCTCCTTAATCTGAGCATAATGTAACCAGTCTCGCACTTTATCCTTTAATTTCTCAAGACTCTGCAATCTCCAAGTATCTCCTTCTTTTTCTAATATTTCCCAATATTTCGGCCAATTGGCCTCCATATTGAGTCTTTTCTGAGCCTTGGCTTCCATTGGTGACAGCCACCTTGGGGTCTTGTTTTCTAGTAAGTCTTTGTATTTTGTCCAGACATTAAACACAGCCTTCCTGACAATATGGTTTTTAAAAGCCTTATGGATTTTTACCTTGTCATACCACAAGTAAGCATGCCATCCGAAAGCATTGTTAAACCCTTCCAGATCTAGGACATCAGTGTTCTCAAGAAGAAACCAATCTTTCAGCCAGCAGAAAGCTGCAGATTCATAATACAACCTCAAATCTGGCAGGGCAAACCCCCCTCTCTCCTTAGCATCAGTTAGTATTTTAAATTTTATTCGGGGCTTTTTGCCCTGCCAGACAAATTTAGAAATATCTCTCTGCCACTTTGTGAAACATTCCACTCTGTCCACAATCTGTAGGGTCTGAAACAGAAACAACATTTTTGGCAATACATTCATCTTTATCGCAGCAATTCGGCCCAACAAGGAAAGTTTTAGTCTTGACCAACTTTCTAAGTCCTTTTTGATTTCTGTCCAACACTTTTCATAGTTGTCCTTAAATAAATTCAGGTTTTTGGCAGTCATGTTAACCCCTAGGTATTTCACCTTCTTAACAACTTTTAAGTCTGTCTCTTTCTGAAACCTTTCTGATTCCTCAGTTGTCAAATTTTTTTCCAAAACCTTTGTCTTTTGCTTGTTTAATTTAAAACCCGCCACCCGACCAAACTCATGAATCAATTCTAAAACCCTTTTCGTACTAGATTCTGGCTCCTGCAATGTCAAAACCAAATCATCTGCGAAAGCTTTAAGTTTGTACTGTTTGGCTCCGACCTGAATCCCTTCAACCAACCGGTCCCCTCTAATCATATTCAGGAGCACCTCCAGGACCGAAATAAATAACAAAGGGGAAATAGGACAACCTTGTCGTGTTCCTTTCTCAATCTTGAACTCTTCTGTCACCACATTGTTAACTATCAATTTAGCTTTTTGTTCTGAATAGATTGCATCTATGCCATTTTCAAACCCCCGTCCCACTCCCATCCCTTCAAGGTTTTTCTTCATAAACTTCCAAGAAATGTTATCAAAGGCCTTCTCCGCATCTATAAAAATCAACACTGCTTTTGTATTAATGTTCGTTTGTAAAAGTTCCAAAATGTCAATAATGTTTCTAGTGTTATCAAACAAATGTCTGCCTGGGAGGAAACCTGCCTGGTCTTTATGAATTACTTCATTTAGCACTTTTTTGAGTCTACTTGCCAGAATGTCAGCAAAAATTTTGTAATCCACATTCAGGAGAGAGATGGGACGGTAGTTCTTAAGTTGTGTCTTTTCAGTTTCCGATTTAGGTATCAATGTGATGAAAGCTTCTTTCCACGATTCCGGCGCCTTCTTCCCCTCCATGATCTCATTGCAAACCTCCATTAATGGTTGTGTCAGATAATCTTTCAATATCTTGTAATACTTGGAGGTAAGCCCATCTGGCCCTGGAGACTTGCCCAGTTGCATATTCTGAATGGCACCTTCAATCTCTTGTTGTGTTATTTTATAATTCAGGATTGTCCTGTTTTCTTAAGACAATTTTGGTAGACCATTCCTTCTCAAAAATTGGTCTATCTCAATCTCATTTTGCGGCCCTTGGGTATAAAGTTGTTTAAAGTATCTCTGGAAACACTTTCTAATCTCCACAGGATTCTGGATGTTTTTCCCTTCAATCTCTAGATTGGTAACCGTGTTTAATTTTTGTCTCTTTTTCAACTGCCATGCTAGCAGTTTTCCACATTTATTTGCCGATTCAAATGATCTTTGTTTCATTAACTTGATTTTCCACTCCACTTCCTGATTTATCAATTTAGAGTATTGTGCTTGGTAAAGTTTAATTTCTCTCAGAATCTCCTGTGACTTCGGTTTCGATCTTAGTTTTTTCTCACATTCCTTAATTTTCTCCAAAATCTTGTCCTTTTTCTCATTCTGTGCTCTTTTCTTTATGGTGTTCTGTTGTATCAGAAACCCCCTCATTACAGCTTTGCTTGCGTCCCAGATTACTCTTTTTTCCACCGTGGTGTTCAAATTTATTTCAAAATAGCCCTTCAAAGCTTTTTGGGCCTTTTTAATAATCTCCTGATCTCTGAACAGGTTGTCATTCATCTTCCATCTAAAGGAGCCGGTTGTAGTTAGTCTCATATCCATCTTTACTGCGTTATGGTCGGAGCAAGTCTTTGGGCAGATTTCCACTTTTCTAGTCTTAGGTGCCAGACTTCTAGTTATCCATATTTGGTCGATTCTTGTCCATGTCAGTTGGGCTTCAGAAAAGAATTTTCCTTCTCTTCCTAGGGGTTTTTTTGTCCTCCAAATATCAATCAAGTCCATATTGTCAGTCAGTTCAAAGAAAGTTTTAGGTAGTCTGCCATCTTTAGTGACGTTTTGACTTTGTGACTTATCCATGTTTGTAGACACCACCCCATTCATGTCTCCCATCATAATGATGTTACTATAGTCCAGATAGTCCAGCATTGTCTCATGCAGCTTCTTGTAGAATTCCGATTTCCCTTCATTCGGTGCATAGATTCCCAATATCAAAAACTTTTCACCCTGAGTTTGTATTTCAATTGCCAAAATTCTTCCTTGCTCATCTTTAAAAAGAAGTTTTGGAGATAGGCTCTCCTTTGCATAAATCACCACCCCTCTCTTTTTTGACTCGGTCTGATGAAATAAATTCTTGGCCTAATCTCTTATTAATTAGCACTTTTCTGTGGAGCCTAGTCACGTGAGTTTCCTGCAAGCAAATAATGTCCAATTGTTCTTTCTTTAAAATATGAAATATCCTTCTCCTTTTTTCCAGGGAATTTCCACCATTAATGTTCCAACTAAAAAGTTGCAGAGACACCCTGGGCAAATCTGTTATTCGGTAGGTGGTGGCGTTTCTTTCTTCTGGTCAACTGATCCCAAAGGTGTAGGTGCAGGCGGTGGCGGTGGCCAAGACCCAGGCCCTGTAATCCCTTTCTGAAGGTCTTCTTCATAGTCGTTCAAAAACTTATCTTTGTCCTCAGGTGTTTTAATTTTCACTTTCTTCCCTCTGAATGTAAACGATAATCCTTGAGGAAATTCCCACCTAAAAGGAATTGTATTGCTTTTCAGCAGTTTTGTTAGTTCTGTATTGTGGTTCTAAGATCCAAAAGTTGTTTAGGGATATCTTTATAAATTTCAGCTCTCCTGCCCTGAATTTCAAGTGACTTTTCGTAATGTAGGCCTAGTATTTTATCCCTTTCCTCCTTAGATCTCAAAGTGATCAAGCAGTCTCTGGGTCTATCTTTCTTCACTACTCTTCCAAGTCTGAAGGCACTCACAATTTTAAAGTCCTTATCTTCCTCCAAATTCCAGAACTTAGAAAACTCTTTTGTCAGATAGTCCATCAAATTCCCCTGTTCAAGTTCTGAAATTGACCTCAGCCTCAGATTATTTTCCCTGGAACGTAATTCAATCATAGACAGGTAGGCCTGATGTTCACCAACCTGTTTGTGCAATGGTCTAACCTCCTCCTTCACTGCATCCACTTTCTGATTGGCCACGTCAGCCAATTTACGATTCTCTGTGGTAGCTTCAGAAAGCTTCCCAATTGATTGTGCATGTAGGGTGACTTGTTCAGTTAGTTTATTTAGGCTGGCAGTGTTTTGGTCAATCTTAGCCGATTGTAGATCCGCTTTTTTGTCCAATGATTCCAATTTCGCCAAGATTTTATCTAGTACTGATTCATCTCCTCCAGCTGCCATGCCTTCCAGTAAAGTCACCTCAGTTTCTACTTCTTGTGTTCCCAAAACAGTGGGAACCGATGATCTGCGCACCTGGGAAGTTAATGTTGATTGAGTTAATTGTTTAGCTTTAGCTTTGGCCAATCTTGTTTTCCCAGTGCCACTCATTCCACTCCCGTCTACGTGCCAAGGTCAAATTATGTATGCTCCCATGGGAATCCACAAGCCCAGAGAGTAAACAAAGTTAAAGGAAGAAAGTGGGGAAAAACAGGTCACCAAGAATTTGTAAATCCAAAGTCCACTAGGGGGAGTTTGAACAAGTCTTAAGGGAAACAAAGGATATTTTTTCCAAAAACTTATTCCAAAAGTTAAAAGTTTTCTCAATATCCAACAATGTTCAACCAGTCATAAATTTCAAAAAGACCTTCAGCTCTTCTTTAAAGTCAGCAGAGTAAGTCCTTACTTAAACAATGTTTCAGGAAAAGTGACAAGAAACAGTGTTTCAAAGTAGCTAGTCCAAAGACACTCAGATATAACAGTTCAATGTAACAAAAATGAAATCTGCAAACTGACAGCTCCAATAGTTTGGCAGTCAAGTACCTGGGTTTCTTCATGTAATTTTGTAAATCCACAGGGAGAGGAAAAACTCAAACCAAAATCCAAAAAGCAGAAAAATTTAAGTCCCTTAATTCCTATAGCGACAGTTCAAATCATGCACAGAGTTAAAGCTTTCAGCTCCTCTTCAAAGGCTTCAGATCAAAGTCGTTGCTTTAAAATTTTAGCAGAAGAGGGAGACGGACTTCCTGGTTGCATCTCCCGCTTAGTCCCAATTTTTTAAAGTTATTTTAGATTATTTTAGTCCCTTTTACTCACGGGTTGCTGTTTTCCGAATCCAATAATCCAGGGAAAAAGGTCAGCGCTCACCGACAGCAGCTATGCGGCTTTGTTCACACAGAAAGAGCGATCGACTCACAGCACCGCGCTCCCTTCCACGTTCCGAAACCCCTTACGGGGTCCCTTCTTCATTTCGGGGGGCGCTTCTGGTGCCCGCCGAGTCCCACGGCCACAGGCTCACTCTGCCTGTGGTTTTCGCCGTAGCGGACGACCCGTTTCCGCGGAGCTTCCCCTTCAGCAGCTGAAGGAGACCGCCATTGCCGTTCGCGCCGCCTCCGGAAGTCCGAAAGTGGCTATACTTTGAAGGGAAAGGAGAGACTTCAGTTTGCAGGCTTCCACATTATCTAGAATTCTGAGCAACCAAAGTTTCAATCTCATGGGAGTAGGTATTTGTAAATTCCCCCTATTTTCAGATAATACTACCAGGCAGGGGGACTACTCTGAACAGCCACACATACCACTCCTATGCTCTTGGCTGTGAGCAGACCTGAGTGGCCCCTATTGACAAATAACCTTCCCTGGTGATACAGTGAGCAGCTGAGGAAATGGTGTTCTATTCATAAGGGTCTAACTGTGCACTAGGAGTGCCAATATGGCCCCTATGCCTGGGCCTGTAGGTGTCATGCCGCGTGCATCACTCTGGCACCAAAATTTGTGGATGCCCGACCCCTTCATGGGGAATTTTGTCGGTGCTTGGGGCCCCAGGGCCCCATGGAGTTGGCATCTAAGCTGTGCACTGATTTGTAGGACCATCTATGTTTAAAAAGTTTGGTATTTGTGCTATTTTTATTTTTTAAGAAGTATTTTTATTGTCTTTTGTATTTATCTTAATCTCTGGAAACCTTGTTATTTTATACAATGACTTGCCTACAAATGTTCTAATAAGGAAATGGAATAGCTGAAAAGATTCATGACTTTGCGGGGGTTTTTAATAAAATATTTATTAAATTTTCACAAATTATATAAACAAACACAACAATTCAAACAAGCACACATACAAGAAAAAACAAGCATAATTTCAAATCCTTATTTTCATAAAACTTACTTCCTCGACCTCCTCATACCTTCCCTTTCTGCATTCCAATTTCAAATATTCAGTTCAGCAAATCCTCTGCCTTACTTTTATATAATTATTGACCTTTCTTTTCTTTTAACTTAATCTTTACAGCTGTAATCCATTTAATTTCTAAAACCGCATCATTCTAACACTCATTAATTTTACAATGTTTCTTAAGATAGTTCTTAAATTTCTTCCAATCTTCTTCCGCCGTCTCCTTTCCCTGGTCTCGGATTCTGCCAGTCATTTCTGCCAGTCCCATATAGTCTGTCACCTTCATCTGCCATTCTTCCAAGGTGGGTAGATCTTGTGTCTTCCAATACTTTGCGATGAGTATTCTTGCTGCTGTTGTAGCATACATAAAGAATGTTCTGTCTTTCTTTGGCACCAATTGGCCGACAATGCCCAAGAGAAAGGCCTCTGGTTTCTTGAGGAAGGTATATTTAAATACCTTTTTCATTTCATTATATATCATTTCCCAGAAAGCCTTAATCTTTGGGCATGTCCACCAAAGGTGAAAAAAAGTACCTTCAGTTTCTTTACATTTCCAACATTTATTATCAGACAAGTGGTAAATTTTTGCAAGCTTGACTGGAGTCATGTACCACCTATAAATCATTTTCATAATATTTTCCTTTAAGGCATTACATGCCGAAAATTTCATACTGGTGGTCCACAACTGTTCCCAGTCAGCAAACAAAATGTTATGACCAATATCTTGTGCCCACTTTATCATAGCTGATTTCACTGTTTCATCTTGTGTATTCCATTTCAACAGCAAGTTATACATTCTTGAAAAGTTCTTAGTATTGGGTTCCAACAGTTCTGTTTCTAATTTTGACTTTTCCACCTGGAAGCCAATTTTCCTGTCCAATTTAAAAACCTCCATTATCTGATAATAATGGAGCCAATCTCTCACCTTATCTTTCAATCTTTCAAAACTCTGCAATTTCAGTTTATCTCCTTCTTGTTCCAGAATTTCCCAATATTTTGGCCATTTGGCCTCCATATTAAGCTTTTTCAAGGCTTTCGCTTCCATCGGTGATAACCACCTTGGGGTTTTATTTTCCAACAAATCCTTATATCTTATCCAAACATTAAACAATGCTTTCCTTACAATATGATTTTTAAATGCTTTATGTGCTTTGACCTTATCATACGATAAATATGCATGCCATCCAAATACATTGTTAAAACCTAAATCCAAAATGTCTGTGTTCTCAAGAAGTAGCCACTCTTTCAACCAGCAAAAAGCTGCTGATTCATAATAAAGTTTTAAGTCTGGCAGGGCAAATCCACCTCTTTCCTTTGCGACAGTCAATATCTTAAATTTTATTCTAGGTTTCTTGCCCTGCCAGACAAATCTAGAGATGTCTCTCTGTTTGAAATAAAAACAACATTCTAGGCAATACATTCATTTTAATCACAGCAATTCGGCTAACAAGGAAAGCTTCAAATTTGACCATATTTCTAGATCTTTTTTTACTTCTGCCCAACATTTCTCATAATTATCTTTAAATAAATTCACATTCTTAGCTGTCATGTTAATCCCCAAGTATTTCACTTTCTTAGCCACAATTAGACCTGTTTCATTCTGGAACCTCTCCCTTTCAATAACTGTTAAATTTTTCTCTAATACCTTGGTTTTTAATTTATTCAATTTGAATCCTGCAACTTGACCAAACTCTTGAATTAGTTCTAAGACTCTTTTCGTAATTTTGTTGTCCCCGAGAGGGGGCAATGACAATAAATATATTATTATTATTATTATTATTATTATTATTATTATTATTATTATTATTATAGTACTAGTGTCTGGCTCTTGTAATGTAAGTACCAAGTCATCTGCAAATGCCCTCAATTTGTACTGTTTAGCTCCGACCTGTACCCCTTTAACCAGCTGGTCCCTTCTGATCATGTTCAGCAAAACCTCCAGGACCGATATAAAAAGCAACGGGGAGATTGGGCACCCCTGTCGTGTCCCTTTTTCTATTTTAAATTCTTCCGTAACCACATTATTTACAATTAACTTAGCCTTTTGTTCAGAGTATATTGCACCTATACCATTCTCAAATCCTTGGCCTACCCCCATCCCATGTAGATTCTTCTTCATAAAACTCCAAGAGATATTGTCAAAAGCTTTCTCCACGTCAACAAATATCAATACTGCTTTGGTATTTATATTCACTTCTAGTTTTTCCAAAATATCTATTATATTCCTCACATTGTCTGACAAATGTCTTCCTGGGAGAAAGCCACCTTATCCTTATGAATCTCTTTCATCAATACTTTTTTCAGTCTTTTAGCCAAAATGTCAGCAAAAATTTTGTAATCCACATTAAGTAACAATATAGGGCGATAGTTCTTAAGCTGAGTCTTTTCAGTCTCTGTTTTCGGTATAAGTGTGATATAAGCTTCTTTCCACAATTCTGGTGCCTTTTTCCCCTCTAAAATTTCATTGCAGACTTCCTTCAACGGTTGTAATAACCACTCCTTCAAAGCTTTGTAGTATCTGGAAGTCAGCCCATCCGGTCCTGGAGATTTGCCAAGTTGCATATTTTGAATGGCCCCTTCTATCTCTTGTTCAGTTATTTTCTGGTTCAAGTCTATTTTACTTTGATGAGAAATTTTTTGTAATCCATGTTTCTTAAGAAATTCATCAATATCCATTTCTTTCTGCGGCCCTTGTAAATATAATTGTTTGAAGTATCTCTGGAAGCAGTTTCTAATCTCATTTGGGTTATAAATGTTCCTTCCTTCCACTTCTAAATTTATAACCGTGTTTAATTTTTGTCTTTTCTTCATTTGCCAAGCCAATAGTTTACCACATTTATCTGCTGATTCAAATGTCTTTTGTCTCATTTGTTTAATTTTCCATTCTATTTCTTGATTCATTAATTCCATATATTGTGTCTGGTATAACTTAATTTCTCTCAAGATCTCTTGGGACTTTGGATTAGATCTTAATTTCTTTTCCCCTTCTTTTATCTTTTCCAAAATCTTATCCTTTTTCTCATTTTGACTTCTCTTTTTTATTGCATTTTGTTGTATCAGGAATCCTCGCATAACAGCTTTACTTGCGTCCCAGATTACTCTTTTTTCTACATTGGTCTTTAAGTTTATTTCAAAATAGTCTCTCAAAGTTTTTTGGGCCTTTTTATAAACCTCTTCATCTCTAAATAAGGTGTCATTCATCCTCCATCTGAAGGAACCAGCCGTTGTTACCTTCATCTCCATCCTTACGGCATTATGGTCAGAGCACGTTTTTGGGCAGATTTCCACTTTCTTTATCTTCGATGCCATCCCACTAGTAACCTATATTTGGTCGATTCTGGTCCATGTCATTTTAGCTTCAGAGAAGAAAGTTCCCTCTCGAGAGAGAGGGTTCTTTGTTCTCCAAATGTCAATCAAGTCCATGTTTTCAGTCATTTCAAAAAAAGTATTTGGTAATCTTCCATCTTTAGAGACTACCTGTCTTTGTGCTTTATCCATATTTGTAGATACTACTCCATTCATATCTCCCATCAAAATTAAGTTGTAATCCAAATAGTCCAATAAAGTCTCATGCAACTTCTTAAAGAATTCAGATTTCCCCTCATTCGGTGCATAAATTCCTACAATCAGAAATTTTTCTCCTTGAATTTGAATTTCAATTGCCAAAAGTCTTGCTTGTTCATCTTTAAAGATCAGTTTCGGTAGCAATTTTTCTTTTGCATAAATCACAACTCCTCTTTTTTTGACTTTATCAGATGAGATGAATTCTTGTCCTAGTCTTTTGTTAATAAGTAATTTTCTATGCAACCTCATCACATGTGTTTCTTGTAAACAGATCACGTCCAATTGTTCTTTTTTCAATATGTGAAAAACATTTTTCCTCTTTCGGGGAAGGTTCAAACCGTTACAATTCCAGCTTAATAGTTGCAGAGCCATGATGGGACTATTTACTTTCTCCTCCTTCCGCTCCAAGTAAAGGTCCTTCTTCTGTCGGTAATTTCAATCCAAATGACAAGTTTGCTATGTCTAATGGTCCTTTTCCTGATGGATTAAGCTCCTCTCCAGATTCCACTTCTTTCTGAAGATCTTCTTCGTGCTCTCTCAAGAACTTGTCCTTATCGCCCACTGTCTTTATTCTTATTTTCCTTCCTTTATATTTAAAGGACAGGCCTTGAGGAAATTCCCACCTGAAGAGTATTTTATTTCTTCTCAGTAACACAACCAGGTCTTTGTAGTAGGTTCTTACATCCAAGATATGCTTCGGTATATCTTTAAAAATTTCCACGAAGGAGTCTTCAATTTCCAGAGTTCCAGAGTGTAAATTCAAAATGTTGTCTCTTTCTTCTTTTGATCTTTTGATCTTAAAGTTATCAAACAGTCTCTTGCCTTCTTCCTACTTTGTCTTGAACCGAGTCTAAATGCAGTCACTATCTTAAATTCTTCCTTTTCCAAATCCTGTTGCCAAAAATCCAAGAATTCTTTTGTAAGGAAGATTCATGACTTTGGATGAAATGTGCTCCGACCCCAATTCCTAGGAGATTAGAGCTCAAAGTGTAGAGGGCTTATATTCAACTTTTCTGTTTCATAAATGCTGGTGTTTTTTCGTGCTGTTCCAGCTTCACCCTTTCTTAAGAGGACTCCAGTTTTTGAATACTTCCATGGGCAGCCTCAGATTGGATGAGAATGGGCAGATACCAGCTTACTATGACATTGAGAACTGGGTGATGTTTCCCAATAAGACTCGTGTAAGAGTGCCGGTTGGGAGTATAGGGAGAGACGGATCCACTGGCATGAAGTTTACAATCAACTCACAAGCCATTGTGTGGCCCAAGTGGTCTGAGAAGGTATGGCAATCTACTTTATCCCACATGACATCTGTAAAGCTCTAGTCACTAAGTGAATAATTCCAAGGGCACTTTGACTACAGCCCTTTGCACACCTGGTGAGGAGTAATGGCTCATTGACACTTCCATTTGTGCCACAATGCGACTTACAGGTTCTGATCTGTGTCAGAGCAGGGTTTTGTTTTTGGAAGGAAGGAAGGAAGGAAGGAAGGAAGGAAGGAAGGAAGGAAGGAAGGGTCTGCTTTGACATGGAGCTTTAATGCATGGACATGTGACTACAAAGATGGCCCAAAAGGAAGTGTGGATAAGCCCTAATCAGTGGAGTGCAGGATTTCCAAAGTCAGCCCAGGGGGTGAATGAGATTCATGTCCAGATTTCAGGAAGCAACGAGTGGAAGGGAGAGCTCTTGCTACCTGGAATTTTAATGGCATCTCCTGGCCTGTGTTAACAGCATGGTGCCAGCATACTACCGTGCGGGGAGGGGTTGATTGGAAACTGAATGCCACACTCTTGACACCAAGGATTCCACCTTAAGCAATTAGCATTATTAGCAGCAGCAATGGCATTAATAGAGGGATGGGAGACAGAAGGTCTAAGTGGAAGAAGCTGTCGCAAGAGACTCATCTCTCCATTTTCTTGCCAGGACTCAAAACACTTTGGAAAAGAATAATAATGTAACCATAATTCAGGAGGCACTTTTTGAAATTGGAGTCGTCAGGTGGTGGTATGTTTAACTGCTGCTCCCATTGTTGTGTCCCAGCTGCTGCCAACCTAGCAGTTCAAAAGCATACCAGTGCGAGTAGATAAATAAGTACCGCTGCAGCAGGAGGGTAAACAGAGTTTCTGTGCACTCTGGCACTCATCACAGTGTCCCATTGCACCAGAAGAGGGTTGGTTATACTGCACACATGGCCCGGAAAGCTGTCTGAGGATGAACGCCGGCTCCCTTGGCCTGAAAGTGGGGATGAGCACTGCATGCCACAGTCAAGTTTCACTGGATTTAACCATCTAGGGATCCTTTGCCTTTACCTTCATGTATGTTTTATTGCTGCTGTTTTGTTATCACTGTCATTCTAGGGTTTTAAAATTGCTTTTTTAATATATACTTTTGCTTAGAAGTTGCTTGGAGTTGCAGCGCTCATCTTGCTTTATTGGCCGAGGGAGCCAGTGTACAGCTTCCGGGTCATGTGGCCAGCATGACAAAGCCGCTTCTGGCGAATCAGAGCAGCGCACGGAAATGCCCTTTACCTTCACGCCAGAGCGGAACCTATTTATCTACTTGCACTTTGACGTGTTTTCGAACTGCTAGGTTGGCAGGAGCAATGGGAGCTCACCCCGTTGTGGGGATTTGAACCGTCAACCTGTTTGATGCATGTTCTCTATGTTTAGACTGTACCTATTTATCTACTTGCACTTTGACGTGTTTTTGAACTGCTAGGTTGGCAGGAGCAGGGACTGAGCAATGGGAGCTCACCCCGTTGTGGGGATTCAAACCGTCAACCTTCTGATCGGCAAGTCCTAGGCTCTGTGGCTTAACCCACACGCCACCCGTGTCCCAACTTGCTTAGAATAGTCAGATATAATTGTCCGAACAAAAAATGAAACACACCAAAGAGGTTTCCCTGCCGTGTTGTCCTGCATCAAAATGCTTCCATGGAAAAGTGCCTGGGGTCACTGGGAATAGGGACCCTGTTAGGTCCATTCCAAACTCCTTAAATGAATGACATAGACACAGATAGTCCTGACACTTTCTGTTTGATGCATGTTCTCTATGTTTAGACTGTACCTAGCTCCAGGTGTACCAAGAGCTGTCAACCTGGATACGCCAAAGTGGTTCAAGAAGGAAAGCCCGTTTGCTGCTATGCTTGTGCCCCATGTGCAGAAGGGACCATCTCTGCTCAGGAAGGTGGGTGAATATAAACGGGAGCCATTTTGAGAATATAAATTGTGTAAACATTCACTTAGGGACACTTTCTGTGAAGAGTCAAAAGACATTTTTGAATGTGTCTCCTTTTTTGGCTTCTCTACTTTTCTAAATGAAGCAATTGGTGGTCTACAAATTAATGATCATGGTGAGGGCATCCTCAGTGGTCAAATATATTATTTATGTCAGGGGTTTAGGAGCAGAGGCAAGGGCAAGGGAGGAAACAGAGAGCGAAGGGGAGGAGGCAGAAGAAAAGATGAGTGATGACGACGACCCGAGATCTCCGAGTCTTTCCAGTGAATCAGAGGATTCACAGAAAGGAGCACCAGTGGCCAGGGCAAGGGGGGAGTCTAGGGGGGCACCCCAGGAAGATAGAGCCAGAGGGGACTCAGAGGAGAGCAGTTGGAAATCGGGACCAGCGTCACTGCCAGAGAGCAGGGAAGAGGAAGGGAGCCAGGGGGCAAGCGCCGGCAGCTCACAACAGGAGGGAGGACACGAGTCAGGAGTGGCCACACCTCCATCGGGGAGCGAAGAGACGGTTAGACGGAAGGTGGAAGGTTGGGCGCGCGCGCCAAGTTCAAATGCACCGGAAGGCGGCGCAGGAGGCAGCCCGGAAAGGGAGCCAGGTCCTAAAGCCCGGCGCAAGGAGACAGGAGGGTCCGGGGGGTCAGCGTCAGAAGAATCCCGGAGGGAGGAGACCCCGGGGGGCAGAGGGACCCAGAGGAGAATAGTCAGGCGGAAAAGGTGGAGCAGGGCGAGGATATTGAGTTGGTGTACAAGGGGCGGAGATTCAGACGGAGCTTCGCCGATCTAGCTACTAGACGTAGAGTTGCACGCAGCAGCTTGAGAATGGAAACTGTAACTCAATAAAGACTTTTACTTAATGATCGCTGGCTAGCGTGATCCTCTGTGAGCTAGGATCTTCAAGCAGCTCTGACAGTAAGCTCCGTCTCTAAATTGTGGGCATCTACAGCCTCGAGGAGGGGAGAGAAGCAGGTGCCTACCAGCGAGCTCACGAACGGCAGCCGACATGACGGCTGAGCAGCAGATAGCGGAACTCAGAGAAGCAGTGTCACAACTGAATGCAGCGGCTCTCGCATCCAGGAAGAGAGAGGAGGAGGCAGCTGCCGCCTGCAGGGATCTCCAGGTCAGGTTGGACGTGTTTACAAAGCAAGGGCAACTGACACCCAGGCAGGAGGGAATTGGGTTGGCGAGACGAACAGGCGGTCTAGTCTCTCACTTCGATGGGAACCTGCAACAGTATCCCAACTTTAGAGCAGACGTACTGTGCGCACTGCAACTGCTGAATAAAGATTTTAGAGATGAGCAAGAGAAAGTGGGATTCATCATGTCCCATTTGCATGGGGATGCCAAAGCATGGCTCCGCAATTTGTGGAGGGATAACGATCCGGCGCTCCAAAATGCGAATGCCTTTATTAAAGCGATGGATGGGTGTTTTTTATCAAGCGTTGACGTTGATCTTGCTCGGCAACAGATACATGGACTGAAGCAAGGGAGGGCCAGCGTACGGCAATACCATGCCCGCTTTTTCGCTTTGGTCGGTGCCCTAGAATGGGACAGAGATTCGGCTCCTGTAAGAGACCTGTTTTGGGAGGGATTACACGGCTCTGTGAAAGATGAAATTGCGAGGGGGGAGAGACCCCGGACCACCCAGGAGGTCGTTCAGAGGGCACTGGCAGTGGGGGTGCGGCTGGAAGAACGTCCGTGGAGCAGGGACGAAGGGCGTGGAGGGCGCGAACCAGCCAGGGGCTCCTCCTTCCTTCCCAGAGAAGCAGCGCGTGCGCAATCCACGCCTCCGCCAGGAGGAGGAGCGGAACCTATGGAGGTTGGAGGTGCAAGGGCTCAGTCAGCAGCCAGAGCCCTAGCACCGGCAGCAGTGAAAGCGAAGCCTCCTAGAGGGAACAGGAAGTGTTACGTCTGTGAGGAGCCAGGGCATATGGCGAAAGAGTGTCCCCAGAGGCCCCACAAGCTCACTGCAGCCTCAGCAATGGTGACTGCAGCAACGCAGCAAGGAGGACCACAGCAGGGAAACGACGCAGTCTGGCTGGAGGAAGAGGCACTGGGGCCCAGCCAGACTTGTTAGTGACGCAGTCCCCAGAGATTTTACAGCCCGTGAACCCCCTCCCGCCCAAACCAGTAGTGAGGCTCACCGCATCTCTCCAGCTGCCCAATGGAATCACCATGGACGTGCCAATCACCATTGACTCAGGCAGCAATGCGGACTTTATAGGGCAGGACTTTGTCGACAGACACGCTATACAGTTGCTGCCGGCCACACTGCCCCTGCAAGTTGTCACGGTGGATGGCAGGGAGCTGCTCGGGGGGCAAGTGGTGAAGCAGACGCCACCAATGGTGATGCGACTTGGGAATCACAAAGAAATCATCAGCTTCAACATCACTCAACTATCGGATACGCCCATTGTATTGGGAATGAGTTGGCTGGACAAGCACAGCCCGACGCTGGCTTGGTACCAGAGGCAGCTGACCTTCGGCTCTTCCTTTTGTGCTGAACACTGCATCGTGCCCCGGCAGGAAGGAGAGGAAGAGGAGTCACAGATGCTGCTAGGCACGCTGCAAGCGATCCCCCACAAGTACGCAGAATTTTTGGAAGTTTTCTGCGAGAAGGAGGCAGACAGGCTACCCCCTCACAGACCATATGACTGCAAAATTGACCTGCTGCCGGGGGCGGCGCTGCCTAAAGGGAAACTGTATTCCATGTCAGAGGACGAACTGCAAGAACTCAAAGAGTTCATAGATCATAATTTGGAGCGCGGTTTCATCCGAGAGTCCAAGGCAGCGGGGGGCAGTCCTGTATTCTTTGTTTAAAAGCGGGACACGCCCCAAAAAAGACTGGTAGTGGACTATCGCATTTTAAACAATGGGACCAAGCCATCGGACTTCCCCATGCCCCGAATCGACGACCTCCTAGCGAAGGTGCGGAAGGGAAAGGTGTTCACCAAGTTAGACCTGCAAGGGGCGTACAACCTCATTCGCATGCGGGAAGGAGATGAGTGGAAGACAGCCATGTTCACGCCACTGGGTACCTACGAATATAGAGTTATGCCTTTTGGATTGCAAAATGGCTCCCACGTTTTTCAAGCATTCATGCATCACGTGTTGGCGGGACTTCTCTACAAGACGTGCGTCTGTTTCTTAGATGACATCCTGATCTTTTCGGAATCGCAGCAGGAGCATGACAGACACGTCAAGGAAGTGCTGAGCAGGCTAAAGCAACATAGGCTCTACGCCAAGCTGGAGAAGTGCCAATTTGACGTGACGGAGGTGGATTTTCTGGGCTACAAGCTGTCTGACAAGGGGCTCGCCATGGACAGCGCCAAGGTTCGAGCGGTGTTGGATTGGAAGAGCCCACGCAACCGGAAGGAGGTCCAACGGTTTGTCGGCTTTGCGAACTTCTATCGCAAGTTTATCAAGGGCTTCGCTATGCAGACAGCGGCCATCACGGACACGCTTAGCTCCAAGAAAAAGAAGTTCATTTGGACAGAGCAGGCGGAGCAGTCCTTTCAAGCACTCAAGCGTCTCTTCGCGTCGGAAGAGCAGCTGCTTCATGTCAACCCCAGCAGGCCGATGAGGGTGGAGACAGACGCCTCGGACAGAGCCGTGGGGGTGGTCCTGCTGCAGAAGGACCCGCAGGGGGTGTGGCGACCGGGAGCGTTTTACTCCAGGAAGCTCAGCAAGTCCGAGCAGAACTACACCATCTGGGACAGGGAGTTGCTGGCCATTCATGCAGCGTTCAAAGCGTGGAGGCACTTCCTGATCGGCGCCAAGCACACGGTGCAGGTGTGCACGGACCACAAGAATCTGGAGCACTGGCGCACGGCACAGTTCCTAAACCAGAGGCAGATACGTTGGGCTGAGTTTTTTGCGAACTTCGACTTCCGCATAGAGTATGTCCCGGGGGACACTAACATCATGGCGGACGCTCTCTCCCGTAAGCCACAGTATCTGGAGGACGCAACGCCAGCGGCCGCCATGCACATCTTCGCACCAACAGTGTGGGCGTGCGCCGCGGCAACCGTGGACCTGGAGGCGGTGCGACGAGCGTTGCAGGATGACTCCTTCGCGCAAGCAAAGATGGCAGAGGTGCAAAGGGGCAAGGCAGCGGCCGACGGTTTCCAGCTAAGAGATGGATTGCTCATCCGTAAAGGGGCCATCTACGTGCCGGGAGACGACCTTCGCGCCAAGGTGCTGCAGCAGCTGCACGACGCGCCCACTGCCGGGCACTTTGGCAAGGAGAAGACGGTGGAATTAGTCGCCAGGGATTTCTGGTGGCCTGGAATGAGAGGGGAGGTCGCGGACTACGTGGCGAGGTGTGACACCTGCCAGAGGGCCAAGCCAGTGCACAGACCGCCGGCCGGACTGTTGGAACCGCTGCAAACTCCGGTCGAACCTTGGGAAAGGGTGGCCCTGGACTTTGTCACGGATCTGCCCAGCTCGAGGGGCAAGACGGCAGTGCTGGTGGTGGTGGACCTGTTTTCCAAGATGGCACATTTCATTCCGTGTGCTAAGGTGGCCACGGTGGAGCAAACCGCCAAACTGTTCATAGACCACGTGTTCAAGGTTCACGGTCTGCCACGGTCTATTCTGTCCGACCGGGGGCGGCAGTTCATCTCGAATTTCTGGCAGAAGCTGATGGGCTTCCTGAACGTCAAGATCAACCTGGCGTCGGCGAGACACCCGCAGACCAACGGGCAAGCGGAGCGGGTCAATGCCATCATGCAGCAGTACCTGAGATGTTATGCAAATCAACAGCCTGCGACGTGGGTGGATTACCTGCCGCTTGCCGAGTTCGCCTACAACAACACGAAGCACGTGTCCACGGGGGTCACGCCGTTCTTCGCCAACAACGGGAGGCACCCCAGAACCTTCCCGGGACTGGAAAGAATGGGGGAGGGGGAGCCGCAGACAGCAGATGCGTTCGCGTCGGAGCTGCAGGAAGTCCACGATCAGCTGAGGCGCCACCTGGAGCTGGCCAAGCACGCATACAAGGTACAAGCGGACAAACACAGAAGGGTTGGCGAAGAGCTCCACGTGGGGGACTGGGTCTGGTTAGCAGCCCACGCAGTGCCGGCCAGGTCGTTGGCGAAGAAGAAACTGGGGCATAAACAACTGGGGCCCTACCAAGTCGAAGAGCAGGTCAACCCGGTAGCTTTCAGGCTGGCGCTTCCGGAGGGTTCCAGAATGCATCCGGTGTTCCACAGATCGGTGCTCACTCCCTACAAGGCACCGCACAGGTTCCAGGAACCCGGAACGGCGCCGAGTCCGGTCAGAGACAGAACAGGGCACGCGGGAGTGGCACAGAAGGAGCGCATCAACGAAGTCACGGAGATTTTGGACTCCAGATGGGGGGAAGAGGGGGTAGAATACTTTCTCGCCAAGGAGGGCACCCCGGCCAGTGCGAACAGCTGGGTGCCGGGCTACGCCTTGGACGAACCTCTGCTCAAAGACGAGTTTCATGCCCTCTTCCCACATAGACCAATGCCAGCAGACTTTTTCGACGACTGGCTTTTCACGCCCACGCTTTCGGCCAGCACGTTCCGGGGGTTCGACTCGGACGAGGACCCGACACGAGACGTCCGTTCCCCGGAGGGGTCACCCTCGGGATCTGCCTCAGAACCCTCGTATTGGTGGGACGATAGACCAGAGGAGCAGTTCCGCAGAAAGTGGCTGGAATGCCCAGGACGAGCAACGCCGCCAGGAGGAAGTGAGGGAGAGACGGACATGGACGTTTTCGGGGACGACCCTGGTTTCGAGCACAGCGGCACAGAGATGGAAGCGGAGGTGACCGTCGTCGACGAGAGCAGGGAGGAAGACCCGGGAGAATTCAGATGGAGGCCCGCCACGGGAAGCGAACGATATCCGACGTTCGTCCCTTTGACACAGCAGCACCCAGCTCCAGCACCGGAAGGAGGGGAGGGGGGAATGGGGGGCTTCGAGGGGGGATGGATGTCAGGGGTTTAGGAGCAGAGGCAAGGGCAAGGGAGGAAACAGAGAGCGAAGGGGAGGAGGCAGAAGAAAAGATGAGTGATGACGACGACCCGAGATCTCCGAGTCTTTCCAGTGAATCAGAGGATTCACAGAAAGGAGCACCAGTGGCCAGGGCAAGGGGGGAGTCTAGGGGGGCACCCCAGGAAGATAGAGCCAGAGGGGACTCAGAGGAGAGCAGTTGGAAATCGGGACCAGCGTCACCGCCAGAGAGCAGGGAAGAGGAAGGGAGCCAGGGGGCAAGCGCCGGCAGCTCACAACAGGAGGGAGGACACGAGTCAGGAGTGGCCACACCTCCATCGGGGAGCGAAGAGACGGTTAGACGGAAGGTGGAAGGTTGGGCGCGCGCGCCAAGTTCAAATGCACCGGAAGGCGGCGCAGGAGGCAGCCCGGAAAGGGAGCCAGGTCCTAAAGCCCGGCGCAAGGAGACAGGAGGGTCCGGGGGGTCAGCGTCAGAAGAATCCCGGAGGGAGGAGACCCCGGGGGGCAGAGGGACCCAGAGGAGAATAGTCAGGCGGAAAAGGTGGAGCAGGGCGAGGATATTGAGTTGGTGTACAAGGGGCGGAGATTCAGACGGAGCTTTTTTTTTTTTTTTTTATAAAATTTTTATTGGTTTTACAACATTTTTAAGAAAAACAAACAAACATTAAAAATGACAAACATACACGTATAGTTTCAAACATATTTTCATAAACCTCTTTTCTTGGACTTCCCCATACCCCCCCTCTCTGCATCCCAATGTCCGTAGTTCAACTAGCAACTCCCAATTGTTACTTTCCAATCTCAATCATCTTAGTCCTCTTTTATAGTCTAACCTTATATCCCTGTACCCCTTTGTCTCTGAAAACCACGACATTTTAGCATTCATTAAGTTTATAGTAGTCCTTAAGGTAGCTTTTAAATTTTCTCCATTCTTCTTCCACCGTCTCTTTTCGTTGATCACGGATTCTGCCTGTCATCTCGGCCAGTGTCATATAGTCCATCACTTTCATCTGCCATTCTTCCAAAGTGGGTAAATCTTGTGTCTTCCAATACTTTGCGATGAGTATTCTTGCTGCTGTTGTGGCATACATGAAAAAAGCTCTATCTTTCTTTGTCACCAGTTGGCCGACAATGCCCAAGAGAAAGGCCTCTGGTTTTTTAGGAAAGGTACATTTAAGTACCTTTTTCATTTCATTATAGATCGTTTCCCAGAAGGCCTTAATCTTCGGGCATGTCCACCAAAGGTGATAAAAGGTACCTTCAGTCTCTTTACACTTCCAACATTTGTTATCGGGCAAATGATAGATTTTTGCCAGCTTGACTGGGGTCATGTACCACCTGTATACCATTTTCATAATGTTTTCCTTTAAGGCATTACATGCCGTAAATTTTATACCGGTGTTCCATAACCATTCCCAGTCAGCTGACATAATATTGTGTCCAACATCCTGAGCCCACTTAATCATTGCCGATTTAACTGTTTCATCCTGTGTATTCCATTTCAACAACAAGTTGTACATTCTAGATAAATTCTTAGTGTTGGGTTCTAACAGTTCAGTTTCTAATTTTGATTTTTCCACCTGGAAACCGACTTTCCTGTCCTGTTTAAAAAATTCCATTATTTGGCGGTATTGGAACCAATTTTCTACTTTATGCTTCAATTTCTCCTGACTTTGTAGTTTAAACTTATCTCCATCCTGTTCTAAAATTTCCCAATACTTCGGCCATCCGACCTCCATATTGAGTTTCTTCACTGCTTTAGCCTCCACTGGCGACACCCATCTAGGGGTTTTGTTTTCCAATAGATCTTTATATCTTATCCAAACATTAAACAATGCTTTTCTGACAATGTGATTTTTAAAGGCACTGTTAACTTTACCATACCAAAGATATGCATGCCAACCAAAAGTGTTATTGAAACCTTCCAGATCCAAGATGTCCGTGTTCTCGAGGAGCATCCATTCTTTGAGCCAGCAAAAAGCTGCTGCCTCATAGTACAATTTTAGGTCCGGCAGGGCAAAACCCCCTCTTTCCTTAACGTCTGTCAATATTTTAAATTTAATTCGGGGCTTTTTGCCCTGCCAGACAAATTTCGAGATATCTTTGTGCCACCTCTTAAAACATTCCATCTTATCAATAATCTGCAAGGTCTGAAACAAAAATAACATTCTAGGCAATACATTCATTTTAATTACTGCAATTCGGCCTAACATTGACAGTTTCAAATTTGACCATATTTCTAAGTCTTTTTTAATTTCTGACCAGCATTTTTCATAGTTGTCCTTATACAAATTCTGATTCTTAGATGTTAAATAAACCCCTAGGTATTTAACCTTCTTGACCACAGTCAAACCTGTTTCCTCTTGAAATTTCTCCTTTTCCATATCTGTTAGGTTTTTCCCTAAAACTTTGGTTTTTTGCTTGTTCAACTTAAATCCAGCTACCTGGCCAAACTGTTGTATTATTTCTAAAACCCTTTTCGTACTAGTGTTTGGCTCTTGCAAAGTCAATACTAGGTCATCTGCGAACGCTCTTAACTTATAATGTTTAGCTCCGACCTGCACACCATTGACCTGCTGGTCATTTCTTATCATATTCAGCAACACCTCCAGAACTGAAATAAAAAGTAGTGGGGAAATCGGGCACCCCTGTCGTGTTCCTTTTTCTATCTTAAGTTCCTCAGTCACAACATTGTTTACAATCAGTTTGGCTTTTTGTTCAGAGTATATTGCAGCCATACCATTCTCAAAGCCCTGACCTACCCCCATCCCATGAAGATTCTTCCTCATAAAACTCCAAGAGATATTATCAAAGGCCTTCTCCGCATCCACAAAGATCAATACTGCCTTGGTGTTTATATTCACCTCTAACTTCTCCAAAATATCTATTACATTCCTTACATTGTCTGCTAGGTGTCTTTTAGGGAGAAAGCCTGCTTGGTCTTTATGGATCTTCTCCATCAAAACTCTTTTAAATCTTTTTGCCAAAATGTCTGCAAAAATTTTGTAATCCACATTAAGCAGGGATATTGGGCGGTAGTTCTTGAGTTGGGTCTTTTCATTCTCTGACTTTGGTATGAGTGAAATATATGCCTCTTTCCACGATTCAGGTGCCTTTTTTCCCTCAAGGATCTCGTTACAAACTTCTCTTAATGGTTGAGTCAACCATTCCTTCAGCGATTTGTAGTATCTGGAAGTCAGTCCATCTGGTCCTGGAGATTTGCCCAGTTGCATATTCTGAATGGCAGCCTCTATCTCTTGTTCTGAGATTCTCTGGTTCAAGTCCATCTTGCTTTGATGAGAGATGTTTTGTAGTCCATATTTTCCAAGGAATTTGTCTATATCTTCTTCATTTTGCGGGCCTTGGGTGTAAAGTTTTTTAAAGTAGCTTAAAAAGCAATTTCTAATTTCATTGGGTTTGGATATGTTCTTTCCATCCACCTCTAGGCTTGTGACTGTATTTAGTTTCTGCCTTTTCTTCAATTGCCATGCCAAAAGTTTGCCACATTTATTTGCTGATTCAAAAGTCTTTTGCTTCATTTGCCTTATCTTCCATTCAATCTCTTGGTTCATCAATTCCATATATTGTGTTTGGTATAATTTGATCTCTCTTAAAATGTCCTGAGACTTTGGTTTTGTTCTTAATTTCCTCTCTCCTTCCTTTATCATTTCCAGAATCTTCTCTTTTTTCTCATTTTGTTTTTTCCTCTTTATTGAGTTTTGTTGAATCAAAAATCCTCTCATCACCGCTTTACTTGCGTCCCAGATCACTCTTTTCTCCACGTCGGTCCTCAAATTTATTTCAAAATAGTCTTTTAGGGTCTTTTGGGCCTTCGTGAGAATCTCCTTATCTCGAAAGAGGGTGTCATTCATTCTCCATCTAAATTGACCGGTTATTGTAAGTTTCATCTCCATCTTCACGGCGTTATGGTCGGAGCAAGTTTTTGGGCAGATTTCCACTTTCTTGATCTTCGGAGCCATTCCACTAGTAACCCAGATTTGATCGATTCTGGTCCAGGTCATCGTTGCTTGGGAGAAAAAGGTTCCCTCTCTCTCCAGAGGATTCCTTGTTCTCCAAATATCTATCAAGTCCATATTTTCAGTCATTTCGAAAAAAGTCTTAGGGAGTCTCCCTTCCTTGGTGACTGTAAGTCTTTGTGCCTTGTCCATATTAGTGGAGACCACGCCATTCATGTCTCCCATAATTATCATATTGTAGTCCAGATAGTCCATCAAAGTTTCATGAAGTCTCTTAAAGAAGTCGGATTTGCCTTCATTTGGTGCATAAATTCCAACAACTAAGAATTTTTCTCCTTGTACTTGTATCTCCACAGCCAGATATCTCCCTTGTTCATCTTTGAATATCATTTTTGGAGCCCATTTCTCCTTCACATATATTACAACTCCTCTCTTCTTAACTTTGTCTGATGAAATAAATTCTTGTCCTAGCCTTTTATTTGAAAGTAATCTCCTGTGGGCTCTGGTTATGTGAGTTTCTTGTAAGCATATCAAGTCCAATTGTTCTCTATTCAATATATGAAATACTTGTCTTCTCTTCAAAGGCCCATTGAGCCCATTACAATTCCAACTGAGGAATTGCAGAGCCATCTTGTTATTTTTCAAAGGCTCCTCCAACAGCTCCAAGTTGTTGCTCTTCTTCTGATGGTAGTGGTTTTTGTCCAAACGAGAGATTCAGGATATCCAATGCTCTCCTCTGTTCTGCAAGTACGTCAACAGTCCCCTTCTGTAAGTCCTCCTGGTATCTTGCCAAAAATTTGTCTTTATCTTGAATTGTCTTTATTTTCACCTTGTTTCCCTTAAAGTCAAATGACAGCCCTTGTGGGAATTCCCACCTGAAACGAATAGCGTTTTTCTTTAATAAAAGGGCTAAGTCCTTGTAGAAGTTTCTTAAGTCCAGAAAATATTTTGGGATGTCTTTAAAGATCTGTGCAGCTGAGTTTCCAATCTGCAAGGCCTTTTCAAAGTGTAGTCCCAATATTTTGTCTCTTTCCTCCTTGGATCTGAGTGTAATCAAGCAGTCTCTCGGAGTCTTTCTGTTTTGCTTCTTACCCAATCTAAAGGCAGTCGTAATTTTGAATTCGTCTTCCTGGAGTTCCCAACAATCCACAAACTCCCGTGTCAAGTATTCCACAAGGTTGTCTCCTTCATTCTCCGGGATCAATCTTATTTTTAAATTTCTCTCTTTCCTCTGTAACTCCCACAAGGCCAAGGTTGCATCATGCTCATAGACCTTCTTGGCGATCGGCTCTAATTTCTCCTGTGTCTCTCCCGCAGTAGCTTTGGCGTCTTCCGCAATTTGACGCGTAGTGGCGTTTTCCTCCACCAATTTATTTATAGATTCTGTATTCTGGTTTAATCTTGCTGAAATTTCTGTTAATTTTAGTGTATTCTCTGAAGTCTGTTTTGTCAGAGACTCCAGAGTTTGGTTTATCTTAAGCAAGGCATCTGTCACAGCTTCCATAGAGACGGCTGCTCCTTTGTCTTGTCCTGTTGATGCTGTTGTTCCTGTTGATCCAACTGTTGCGCCTGAGATTGAGCCTCTTTTCTTTGCCTGTAACTGTTGCAGCTGTTGTTGTTGTTGTTGCTTGGTCTTGGCCCTTGTGACTATCTCTTCTTGTGTGCCACTCATGTCAAGGTCAGTTCCCACGGGATTTATTCTCCCTTGGAAAATTCCACTGTCTTAGGCCGTGCCGGACTTCACTTTGTCCTCTAGAGGGAGCAAATCAAAATGGCCATAGAGCAAAGTTTCCAAGTATAGAGACAAAGGAGACTGTCCCAAATGTCCAAAATATAAAAAGGGAGATTAACACAGTCAAAAGTCCAAAGGCTTGTTACTTCAAATTGCCACAGTTGCCCTATTTATGCTACTTCTTGTTGTATTATACAGTAGCCAGGCACTGTGGAAACTTTGTATCAAAGTATCACTTCACAGGAAAAAGTCAGTTCAGTGTACTAAGAAGGCAGACCGTTTCATGCTTTCAAATAAGTGAGACAGCAGAGGTTTTTTACTTCCAGCAAATCTTGCAGTTATTGCTCAAGTTCACCTCCCCTCTGCCCTGCTAGCTAGAGGGGAGATCAAAGGGTCTGAATGTCCGGTTAAGCTGATCAAAGAGCTGGTTTAAACGGATGCAGGTTTAGAGCTCCGTTGCTTTCACTTTCATGCAGTCGGGGGGAGGCAGACTTCCTTTGTTTAGATCTCCCCCGTTTTTAGCCCAATTTTTAAAATTTGAAAAGTCCCGATTATATTTCAGCTCTTACTCACGGGGATTCAGTCCAGATTTTCTTTTCAGGAAGGAATCGGCGCTCTCCGCTTATGGCGACGCGGCTTCACTTCGCAGGCTGGGTAGCGACTCTCAGCACCGCGCTCACTCCCGATGTCGATCCGTAGCCTTTAAAAAGGCTCTTTCACGGTACCGGGGGGCGCAAAGGTGCCCACCGAGTCTCCTTGTTCTCAGGCTTCAGCGCCTGGGATTTTAGGGGTCCCCCGCTTGCCGTAGCGGGTAAGACCCGAACTTGCGAAGCAGTCCTTCTCCGGAGCTCGGAGCTAGGACCGCCATTAAGCGCTGGCACCGACCGGAAGTCGATTCAGACGGAGCTTCGCCGATCTAGCTACTAGACGTAGAGTTGCACGCAGCAGCTTGAGAATGGAAACTGTAACTCAATAAAGACTTTTACTTAATGATCGCTGGCTAGCGTGATCCTCTGTGAGCTAGGATCTTCAAGCAGCTCTGACAATTTATATAAGGTAAAACCATTTATATAAGGTAAAACCATGGAACAGGACAGTATAAATTCAGCAAAAGCTGCACAAAAAGCACCTCTGTGGGAGGTCACTACCTCTCAGCTTTACCTATATCGTAAGGTTGTTTGGGTGATAAAACTGAGAAACCTTTGAAAACCACCTCTATCATCATGGAGGAAGGCAACAGTATAAGTAGAAATATTAAATATAAGCAAATGAAATAACCAATTTTGTCCACTCCCTTTTTACACATTCCTTTTACCTGACCCTCCCTTATATGGACATCGTTCCCCCTAAAAAGTAATAGAACATAGATGGTTATGGATTTAAATGACGCTTAAGCACTCCTTTTTCCTCCTTAGATGCAAAACATTGCACCAAATGTCCAGAAGATCAACATCCAAACAAGGGTCAAGTTCAATGTGTTCCCAAAAGTATCTCCTTCCTGACCTATGAAGAAACTTTGGGGAGTGTTCTAGCTTCCATTACTATCTTGCTGCTATTAATGACAAGCATTGTTTTAGGAATCTTCCTTAAGTACAAAGAAACGTCCATAGTCAAAGCCAATAACCGGGACCTCTCCTACATCCTCCTTGTCTCCCTCCTGTTCTCTTTTTCGTCCTCCTTCCTATTCATTGGCCGGCCAAGGAAAGAGACCTGCCTTCTCCGACAAATGGTCTTCAGCATCATCTTCTCAGTTGCTGTCTCTTCTTTGTTGGCTAAAACCATCACTGTGGTGCTGGCCTTCATGGCCACCAAGCCAGGGAACAGAGTGAGGAGATGGCTGGGGAAAAGTCTGGCCAACACTGTTGTCATTTCCTGTTCCAGTGTCCAAGTTCTCATCTGCACCACCTG
Source organism: Podarcis liolepis (assembly GCF_965112155.1). Classification (NCBI taxonomy): domain Eukaryota; kingdom Metazoa; phylum Chordata; class Lepidosauria; order Squamata; family Lacertidae; genus Podarcis; species Podarcis liolepis. The sequence goes on from NC_139555.1 coordinate 123,064,428, forward strand.
GCTGAGTACCTCTCCCCCATTCCCAGACTCTGACATGCACTCCCAGGCCCGAGTGATTATCCTGCAATGCAATGAAGGATCCGTGGCCATGTTTTATGGTGCCCTGGGCTACATGGGCTTCCTGGCTGCTACCTGCTTCGTGGTGGCTTTCTTAGCCAGGAAGCTGCCTGGGGCCTTCAATGAGGCCAAGCTGATCACCTTCAGCATGCTGGTCTTCTGCAGTGTTTGGGTGTCCTTTGTGCCCACCTACCTGAGCACCAAAGGGAAGTACATGGTAGCCGTGCAGGTCTCCTCTATGTTGGCCTCCAGTGCTGGCCTTCTGGGTTGCATCTTCATCCCAAAGTGCTACATCATTATACTGAGACCTGATCTAAACACAAAGGAGCACTTGACAGCAAAAACCTAAAGATGGCATCTGATTCTCCAGGCTATATAAAGGGATGGGTTCTGATTACAACAGACTCTCAATCAGAAACAGTTGGTGTGAACTTAATTCAGGTGTGATATAGGACCTTGGGACATGTAGTCAGCTTCAGGTTCCCTGTCATTATTCTACAATAGGTACTTACCGGTACATACTTTTACATAGCCTTCATCCTTTTTCTTTTTTGCCAGGAGAAGGTTCACTATATATATATTTTAAAGCTTGTTTACTTGCTAAAAGTTAGTGATGATGCTTTGATGTTGCTTGAGCTGCGTGAAGATGCTTCCCTGGTGGCTTTTGAGGGCTTAGATTCTTGGACGAGTCAAGATGCAATGCGGCCACCTAAGGAGGAGAAACATCTGAGCTTTATTGCAATATATAAGAGGGACACTATTTTATCCTTTCTGGATTCTTAAAAGGGCCGCAAGGCTTGAAGTAATATAAATACTTCTAACATGGTGTGGTATTTTCCTGTTTCTTTCCCATTAAACATTCATTGGTGGGATGCAAAGTGTGGGTTCCACCAAATGCTCTTTTCAGAGTTCAAGCATTTATCAGGTTTTTCTTCCATGAGGATTTTCTGATGAAAAGTAACACTTGAGCTAAACCTGAAGGGACTTTCAGCTTTGAAACATGAATACATTGTTAAAGCAGTGTGACTATATTCAATAAGTTTTTGAAAGTTACATCTCAATTGTTTATGTCGCTTTATTTTCTTTAAAATAAACCCATGCCTGCACACGTGGGTTGTGATTTAGCGCTTCTGCGCATGAGCAAGCACCAAAACTCAGAAGTAACTTGTTCCCGTATTTCTGGGTTTGCACGGTGCGCAACCCGAAATCGCGGAACCCGAAGCATCTGTAACCCAAGGTATGACTGTAATAATTTAGAGGGCGGGCTGTACCGAATAGGCCCTCTGCCTGGTTCCCTTTAACCTCACTTCTTGCAGTGATGGAACCTCCAGAAGACCCTTGGAGCTGAACCTCAGTGTCCAGGCTGAATGAAGGAGATGGAGACAATCCTTCAGTTATAAGATGATACCTTTTTTAAAAAATCCAAAGAGATCATCCAAAGATGTTGAGTCGCTTGTATGGCTCCGCAGCACTGCCACCACGACCCAACAAGGGAAGTCCGCTGCTGGTGCTCTTACTTCAGTTTGTGGTCTATTCACTGCCAGAGGGGTAGAGGCATGGGGAGCACATTGTTGGTGCTTAATGCCAGGGTGTTTAAAAGTCCAACAACCTATGTTTCCCACACTTTGCAAAAGTTGCAGATGTTTCAGTCTTAAACTCCACTGGGGCTCTTTTAGCTAGGGAATGAGTCAAACCCAATATTTTTCAAAGTTTTCCTTAGATCTAGTTCTCCCCTCTGCCATATTTTGAAGAGCAAAATAGAGGACACATTTGCCGACTTCTACTTTTATCGCTATGACAACTCTCATTTTTAAAAAGTGGACATGCTCTGGAAAAAGAGGACATATGTCTGCTAGTGTCTCTTTGCCACAGAGCAGCTGCTTGGAGTCACAGGACTCTGTTTACATTCCAGAGACCTTCCAGGCTGTTGGAAGTCTCACGGAGGCAGGAGACGGATGTGATTTTTACTGGTGTCATGTTTCCTTTGTTCCTTTGTTTGAGTTGCTCTCTGCTTTCATAGAGAGAGGATGTATATTTCTTTGCTGTCTGTGTAGCTTAGAAATAAAAGTCTTTGCAATGTAGTCCAAACCTCTTGTCTCTTTCCTGTGCTGAAAACTCTGCTGAAGGGGGGAATGTGCCTTGGAGCCTCATCAAAGGCTCAGGTCATTAATTATTCGCCGGGAGGGTGATTCCAGAAGATGACATTTATCAGCTTGGCCGAGCAGAGATCCCGACAATGGCAACCCTAACAGGGCTCCCTGGACATCTGCACCATGGTCCAATCCTGAAAGTGTAACTGCTTTATGTTCTGTGTTCCTGCTGCATAGGGCTTCAGTGAACTGGTCTTAGAACATCACTAGTGGCAACTTAAATTAATAAATTAACTTTTAACTGCCAGGTCAATGACCAATAAAAGCAGTGTCATCTATGACTTGATCATGGATGGGGGAATTGACCTGGCATGAGTAACCCAGGTTTGGTTGGACACAGCAGCTTGCCCTGTTCTTGCCACTGCTTGTCCAGCAGGTTTCTCTTACACACAGCAACTCAGGTCATGTTGGTGGGGAGTGGGGTTGCAGTGAGTTTTTAGGAAGTCTTTAGTTTTCACGAAGCGACCTATTAGGAGGACACAGTTTTCTGAGTGCATGTTCTGGAACTCTGGCAATAGGGGCAGTGCAGGATTCCTGTTGGTGTACCAGCCTCCCTGCTGCACCAAGGACTCCCTGCTTCAGCTGCTTCAGGTTGTGCCAGATGTTCTCCTGGAAACACCTCATCTGGAGGTCCAAGGGAATTTTAACATGCATGCTGACATGATCTTACAAGGGACTGCTCAGACTTCTTGGAAAGCAAGGACTCCATGGGGCTGTCCCTGAATAAATCTGGCCTGTGTCATCGCTGTGGACATTCCTAGATGTGGTGCTTCCCTCTGTGGATGTGGGTGATCTGACAATTTGAATGACCCAGCTCCCCTTCTTCATGGATCCTCACAAAAATGTTTGTGTTGACACCCTAAAATAGCCCATTTGAGGATTCCTAAAGACAAGCACAATCCTAACAAGGGGTGAGACTTGCAGTGAGGAGCACTGCTTGCTTTTTGTTTGTGATACAGAGCATGTACTTTATTTTTCTTACTAGCAAAACTACTTAGGATATGATGGGACAAAATTCAGAGAGAAAGAAAACTTCTCATCCCAATGTATCTGAAAAGAAATATTAAAACTCAAAGTCTAGACCCCAGGTGTTCAAACATGATTATTCATGGCACTGGGGAATGGACAAGACAGACTCTCAGCAGCATAGGGGCTGTTTAACACACCAGGAAATTCAGACACAATGCAATGAATTATCTTACCTTGTCTTTGATTCTGATATTGGGCTGGTTTGTCTCACAGGCAATCTCTGGCTCAATCCCTAGAGCTTTGGTTAGAAAAGGGATAATTATACGAGAGGAAAGTCACCTTGGCAACACCATAGATTTTCGATGTGGCTTGAGGCGCAGGTGCAGAGGTGAAGGAAAACATGTTTATGAGAATTCACAGAAGTAGCTCCCTGGTTTTGACATGGGTCAGTGTGGGTGAAAGGTCAGCTTGGTCTTTAACTAACCAAGTACCTTCATAAGCGTCAGGACCAAGATATTCCTTTAGGATGTAAGTGAACACAAAGACACACACAACATGGAGTAGCTACTTTGAGCTCATGAAACCAGGCCACAGTCCCTTCTGGGCAACCTTATGATGGGAACATATGCCAATGGTGGGTATTGCTAGAGGCAAAAGTGGAAAGCACAATGAATATCCCCCTTTGACCTTTTCTGCTGCAGCCTAGTTCCTGCATACATATGCACACCCCTCTCTATCCTCTATCCAGACAAGCAAGGAGCAATATAAGAGTTCAAGGCAGCACTTCAGTCATGCAAAAACACACAAGAATGTCACAAAGCAGGACCAGTAAGGGGCATGGCTAGGGAGGGGTATGTGGCCTACAGAGGACCAGATAGAGAGGACCACCTTTGGCCAGTGGTTCCACAGCCCTGCTATCTTGAGTCAGAATATGGAACCATCAAGAATCAATATTGTCTGCTCTGACCAACAGGAGATACCTGAGATCTCAAGCTGAGAAGGATTTCCCCCAACCTCTCTCCCATAGCTGACCTCCTCAATTACACCTCCATTACTGGATGAACAGATTTCACTGGCCAATCAAAAATGGGGGGTTCAGGTACAGGTATGACAAAATAATGATGCAAATGCACCTCAAAAGAGAAAAGAGCTATTTCCTTTATGGGGGGAGGGACATTGAAATTGGATCAAATTTGTTTACAAAAAACACACATTAGGAAAAGGGGAAATGGATATTTGATTAAAATAGATTAGGTGAGGGATTTATCTTTGCAGGACAGGACTGAAGGGGGTAAATGGAGTTGTTCTTTATATACACATTCCCAATTCTGCCCCAAATGGATATTCTCTGATGAACAAAGTAGATATGTTGAGATGGAAGTTAATATCCAAGGAAATTAAATTTTGGTTGTAGGTGTATATGCCCCCAAGGAAGACAAATCAGTATAAGGGACTTATGGATAGGTTGACGGATTTTGCATCTGAAAATTGGTGCCTCATGGAAGACAGAAATGGAGAGGATTCTTCAGTGCAAGAAAGAACTTCACATAAAAATATTAAAACATCCCAGGATAAACTAAAGAAAGTTTTTTTCTATAAATGATGGACAATTTGGAACTTGTTGGCATCTAGAAATATAAAAATGAGGTTGTAAAGGGAATTACATATTTCTCTGAAAGACACAGATCTTTCTCAAGAAGAGATATGATTTGGTTGACTAAGATGCTGGCTACTGGGGTGCACAAATTTGACATATTCTATGAGCCACTCTGAGTTAGGGACTCTGGTGCATTGAGCTGACAAGACCGTCAAAAAGGCGGTTACTGCAAGTGCTATAGAGGGAAACAGGGCAGATGCGGTTCATCAAGTTTGGAAGGTACAGGGAAGGTGTGAAAGAATAGGTGTGAAAGAATAATTGAAGTATCCCACACTCCAGAATATATATATATACATATCTACCAAATATGTTTTATTCTGGGATATTTTATTTATTTCACTGGATTCATATACCACTTGATTGTAATAAAATTAAAGTAGGTTACAAAAGAGTAAAATGGTGAAATTAATTAAGTTCAAGGGCAGATGAAAACAACACTGAAAAACAACATGTCAACATTTTGCATGTCTGGGTGGGCAATTTCATTAGAGAACCATCTGAATTGTCTCTTCACTGGGATCAATGTTTTCATAAGCACCAAAAAGAGTGCAGTGAAGGCATCTACCTGATGTTTTGCTTCCTGTTTATTCCCTTGTGAGTTTCAGACTTCCTATTCTAATTTTTCACATTACCTGTTATTCTTATTTGAACTTCCTTCTCATTTGGATCACTCTGGATCCTGCATTCATCTTCCAAAACTTCCCACCTTAATCCCCAGAAGTAGTTTCCTTGACTCATAGTCCACTTAATATTTAGGTTAAATTGTGAAAACGGAGGGCATTTATTAAGCTTTTAAATAGTTAGAGCTTGTGGAAATTTCAGCAAGATGCAATCTGAGCTTAGGAATGACCATGTTTCATTCAGTACCATTGGTTAATTGTTTTTATATGCCAATCAAATACAGTTTTCCATTTATAAATCACTCCTTTATATTCATGAACACTTTCTGACATTTCAGTGATTGCCAAGTCCATATGGTTACATTATATCTGTGCTTTTTTTCATTTTCTGTAAGTTTTATTAAGGTTTATAGAAGAAAATACAAAACCTGATATATATTCACATTTCTTTACCAAGCCAAGACTTTTATATAGATACAATAAAGACACAGAAAGGGAGAAGGAATAAAGAAGGAAAAAGAAAGAAATGTTTTAAAGAATAGAAAAGAAGTTTTAAAAGAAAGATTGATGAATAAGATTCAGAAAGAAAACTTCTGATTCTTCATCGCTTCATCATACAAAACAATATTTACTTCATCCAATTGACTATAAACCCCACAAAGCCATTTTTATAAACAAACATTATGTTCAATCCTCAAATCCAGATGTCTTTTTTTCTCGTAAAATGTCTATGAGAAGTTACCAATCTTTAACCACTGTTAACATTAATTTTCCTTTGATTAAACATGTCAGTTTACCATCTCAGATAAGTCTGTTAGTTTTAATAGTCATTCTTCCATTGTTGGTAATGACGTGTCCTTCTATCTGTGTGCATATAAAAGTCTCACAGACACATATATTACAAGGTTGCATAGTCTTTTCGTAATTATATATCCATACATCCCAGCAGGAAGATTTCTGGTGTCATTATTTCTGTGCTTTCATCTAAATGAATATTTCCAATTTATTTTATTTTTGTCTGACTCTGGACAAGTATGTGAGCTTTATTACTACTATGCTGAACATAAAGGGTTAAAACTGAATACTTTAAGACTCAGGTACCATCTTTAGATGTTCTTGTCAGGTAATCTTTTGTATTCAGATCAGGCCTCAATACAATAATATAACATTTTGGCATGAAGATGCAGCCCAGAAGCCCAGCACTGGAGGCTAAGATAGAGAAAACCTGCACAGCTACCATGTACTTCCCCTTGGTGCTCAGGTAGGTGGGAACAAAGGACACCCAAACACTGCAGAAGACCAGCATGCTGAAGGTGATCAGCTTAGCTTCATTGAAGGCTCCAGGAAGCTTCCTGGCTAGGAAAGCCACCGTGAAGCAGATGGCAGACAGGAAGCCCATGTAACCAAGGGAACCATAAAACATGGCAGCAGACCCTTCATTACATTGCAGGATGATCTGCCCAGGTTGGGAGCACATGTCAGAGTCTGGGAATGGGGGAGAGGTTCCCAACCAGATAGCACAGATGATCACTTGGACACTGGAACAGGAAAGGACAATGGAGTTGGCCAGACTCTTCCCCAGCCATCTCCTCACTTTGTTCCCTGGCTTTGTGGCCAGAAAGGCCAGCACCACAGTGATGGTTTTGGCCAACACAGAAGAGACGGCAACTGAGAAGATGATGCTGAAGGCAGATTGCTGGAGAAGGCAGGTGGCTTTCTTTGGCCGGCCAATGAAGAGAAAGGAGGACAAAAAAGAAAGCAGGAGTGAGAGAAGGAGGATGTAGGAGAGGTCCCGGTTGTTGGCTTTGACTATGGGAGTTTCCTGGTATTTTATGAAGATCCCTAACACAAAGCCTATGGTTAAGGACAAGAAGAGGGCAAAGGAAGATAGGACAATCCCCACGTTTTCTTCATAAGTCAAGAAGGTGATGATCTTGTGGACACATTGATCTCGGGCCTTGTTTGGATGTTGATTGTTTGGACATTTGACACAATGCTCTGCATCTGCAAAGAACAAGACTAATAACAGCCTTATATCTAACGGGACCTTTTTTACTTTAAAGAAGGAAATCTTGGGGCGGGGCATGCAAAATGGTATCACAATTGAGAGTGTTCTTCTGCACACCTCACAATAACTCCATCAGATGATTTATAGTGAGAAACATAGGCTTTTGTGAATTTATGCATTCATTCCTGCTCCTCGATGGACAGGCATTTATTGATTTATGTGTTTCTATCCTGCTTTTCAAGCAGATTGCAATATTAGCAAACAAATAAAATACTAATCTGTAAAGAAGTGGACTGCAACCCAAGTCCATCAGAAAACTCTTCCTATAGATGGTGCCTATCCAGTGTTAATCCAACTCCGAAGAGATCATGAAAATAGACATAAGTAACCTCAGACCTATGCCCTCTTCCTGAAGGGTGGTCCTTTACTGAAGCCACCCACCTTCCTGAGTGGAGATGGTCCCTTCTGGGCAGGGAATGCAATCATAGCAGCAAAGTGGCTTTCCTTCCTGAACCATCCTGAGGAACCCAGCATGACATCTTTCCACACACCTGGAAGGCGGCAGGGGCTAGACATAAAGACACAGAGAGCCAAGGGAAATGTGTTAGAGCTAATTTATCTATTGAAATAAGGCACAGGGTTGGGAGGGATTCAATGTGGACTCCACAACCATGGTTTACCTATAAGCTGGTAAGTGTGCAAAAGTATAACAACTCCATTGCCACTTGAGCTCTGTTCAGTGCAGTGCAGCCAAATGGGGTCACAGGGCCCCAATGCTCCAAGAGCTGTATTGGCTGCCTGTTTGGTATGGAACCCAATCCATGTTGCTGGAACTTGTATGAAAGGTCCTTAAATGTTCAGGACCCAAGGACTTAAATGAGATGTATAAGAGAAGCCTTGCTTGCAGTCCAACAGACTAGCAGAACAATCTGCATGCTAACACACAACAGGGCCTTGTCTTCTGTGGCATCTTGGACGTGGGAATTCTAAGGAAGGGCAAGCTAAAAGTATGATAAATAATTATGCTGCTTCCCTGTTCATTCCTGTGTCCACTTCTCTTCTTATATTGATTCTCCTGGGTCCAATTTTATAATACATGCCTGTCCTCTTATGTCAAAATAGATGTGGTCAAGTTGAACACAGTGGAAACTGCTATTTTCAAGTTTGCATTCAATAGAATATTTCATTACCTATTTTACACGCATCCTAAATAAACACATACCCCGCCCCAAGCCTCACTGTTAGATCTTGTATGTTGGCATTGGAAAGCATTTGAAGGAACACACACACACACACACACACACACACAACCTGGTACACTTATTAGACCTTGAAGAACTGGAAAAACTGTGAAATGAAAGAGATAATTTGTCCCACCTTATTGTTCCAATTGAGCCATGCAATGGCGTTCTGATCGATGGTGAACTGTACATCTGAGGATCCTTGTCTGCTGATACTCCCAAGCTTCAATTTAGAAATGGACATATTGGTAGACTTCATCCAGTTCACAATGTCCAGGTCAGCTGCCAACTCTCCATTCTCATCCAAGTACACTCTGTCCATGGAAGAATTGTAGAACTGGGAGTTTCCCATGAAAGGGTGGAGCTAGAATGGCAAAGAGAACAGCAGCATTTAGAAGACAGGAACCCACCTTGGCTTCTCCATTTCGCCCATTTCTTGCTTGGCTCTCCTTTGAACAGTGGCTGGCTGAGAGTTGTGTGTCCTTAAAAAGTTGGCTACATTAATTCAAGGGAACATACAGGTAAGAAAGACTAAGGCTGCCATCCTGTATATGAAGGAAAACCTGTAATTTTATTACACAGCAAGACACAACTCTCTTCCTTCCTTCAGCATTAAATGTGGGCTGGCTGAGCTAACTGTTAGGTGTGATTGGAGCTGGTTGACTGACTGTACCGAAAGAGAGCTCATTAATGGCTCCTTGTCATCTTGAAAAAAAGTGACGTGTCTATATTGGAAAAGGGAATACCTGCCATGGCTGTAGCCTTTGAGCTTCCAGCTTCATCGCCCTCTGCTGAGAATACGCAGCATTTATGGCATATGCCACAGTTTGGACAGTATTGTAAATCTTGCCGCTGTCTAGAGAGAGGATTCTTTGCAGAACATCTTGCGTCAGCATCTCCAGTTTCTCTCTCTCTCTGCATCTGGTCCAGCCTTTCACTGATGGTGCATGCCTTAAATAGAAACAATTATAATCTGTCTCCACAATCTTTTTCATAACAGGGAAAAGGTGAGGGAAAATATTGTAGTTTCTCCATTCTTTTCTCATAATAGGGAAGGAAAGAAAACCATGGATATGTTGGAAAGATATGCTACTGTGCATTAAGTCCAAAGTGAGTTCCCCCATAGCTGTTGTGATCAAGACTTTCCCTGCAAGAGGTTTTATTAACATGCCAAATACAAATTGTATCATTTGTATTCCAATTAAGATATAATTCGTGTCCACGTAGTAAACAATACATGGACTTGTCTCCACTTGAAGAAGGAAAGATAATTGATCACTGCCCCATTCTTATTCCCCAGTGGGATATTTTGTAGGATGGCAACACAAATCCCACTCTCAATGAGCACAGGCATCAAGGTCTTCTTGAACCTCTCTCCATTGTCAGTTTCTGGCACAAGGAGACCAATGAACGTCCATCTGAAGTGCTGGAGCAGCTTGACAATCCCTGGGTACAGAGCTTCTTCTTTGGGGACCATCCGGTAGAAAAAAGGAAACTGCCTCTTATCATTCACACCATGAGAAACAAAAGCATAGCTGACCTGGCAAGAAAAGGAAGATGGTTGGCTTGTTTTGGCTCAAAGCCCACATATTTCTTACCCCAAATAACAAACATTTCCCAGACCCAGAAAACAGAAGCCCGCTTTTATCTGTATGGATTTCTTGAATTTCTGTTTTTATATGCTTTTTATACTACTTTCATCTTGCATTTCTAATTTAATGACATTGTTACCGTTTTGATGTTGGGCAACACATAGATATTTTTCAAATATGAAGTGAATGGTTTTTTTAAAAAATCAAGTGGGTTATAAAAGTTTTAAATGAATAAAAATTCAGTGTTTCACTCAGAGGAAACCAGTCTACTTTCCTTAGTATTTAGAAACACAGACACCTGTACCACAATGTTTCTAGGTATCCATCTAAATCTGCAAACAAGTTCAGAAGACCCAGAGAAGCGGTGGGGTGTCTAGTTATGAAGGAGATCACAGAAAATACTTTTGTCCAGAATTCTTTTACTTTGGAGCAGTCCTGCCACGCATGCCACTAGGTTTTGACAGCCCCTCCAGCATGAGGGGGAAGCACTCCTTTATGCAAAAGGTATCAATTGTGGTGTGAAGTACAGTGGTGCCCCGCAAGACGAATGCCTCGCAAAACGGAAAACCCGCTAGACGAAAGGGTTTTCCGTTTTTGAGCTGCTGAGCAAGACGAATTTCCCTATGGGCTTGCTTCGCAAGATGAAAACGTCTTGCGAGTGTTCCAATTTTTTTCCGCTCCCCCCCCCTTTTTCTAAGCCTCTAAGCCGATAATAGCCTTTTAGCCACTAAGCCGCTAAGCCTTTAATAGCCGCTAATCCACTAAACCGCTAATAGCGCTAATCCGCTAAGCCGCTAATAGGGTTGCTTCGCAAGACGAAAAAAACGCTAGGCGAAGAGACTCGCGGAACGGATTATTTTCGTCTTGCGAGGCACCACTGTACCAGCCATGTATTCTTTTCATGGAGTGTTCCCTAGTTTGAACCAAAGAATGCCTTGAAGCAGAGCTTACTCTAAATTGCTTCTTCTACATGAACTCCTCAGTTGTGTTCTCAGTATGACTCCTACTATTTTAATTATCCATCTTTTTCACTGATGAGAACTTAAGGTGGTTTCCAGATAAAATAAGAACAGCTAAAAACGTAGGAAAAAATCATTAAAACCATACAGTGGTACCTCAGGTTACATATGCTTCAGGTTGCATATGATTTAGGTTACAGACTCCGCTAACCCAGAAATAGTACCTCGGGTTAAGAACTTTGCTTCAGGATGAGAACAGAAATTGTGCTCCAGTCGTGCAGCGGCAGCAGGAGGCCCCATTAGCTAAAGTGGTGCTTCAGGTTAAGAACAGTTTCAGATTAAGAATGGACCTCCAGAATGAATTAAGTATTTAACCAGAGGTACCACTGTACCTATGATTTTGATTTGAAGTAGAAGTTGGATTTAATTGAATTTTTAAAGAATATAACTAAGCCTTTAATGGGGCCCAAGGAACCCATAATAATTCAAACTAATGAGATTGATTGTCTTGTAGCTTCATTTTTAATGGATACAAACAGCTAAAAACATAGGGAAAATAGATAGGCGAGAGGAAATGAATGTAGCAGGAACCTCAAAGCCACTGAAGAGGATTGTCTCCAAAGGAGTCTGCAGCACAACTATCACCAATGGGATATCATCTTGTTTATTTTAATAAAGTCAGCATTGTGGTTCTGCTACAAATTCTGAAAGAACTCCTTTGAGAAGAGATGCTCGTCCAAGAGAATCTAGATATGTGTCTGTCCACCAAGGAAAATCCCTCCCAAATCACTCTTCTGTCTCACTTTGCGCATCTCTTTTACCCCCTCTTTTAGTTCTCTGCAATGAGGCTCAGCCAGAAAATGCCATATCCCTCTCCATTCCTACCTGTGGGATTTTATAGATGCCCAATGTGCCTGAAAGCAAGATGGAGTTTTGAGAGTCAGCCATTTCCAGAACAGTCAGTAAATCATTCCGTCTTCCACATTTGTAGTTTGGAATATTTGCCTTCCCGGTAGACAGCAGGTCTAGCAAAGCGTCATAGGTCACCCTTCCATCAAAAAAGTTCTCCTGGATGCTGTAGCCCGGGGTGATGTTGAAGGAGAGCCTGGCATTCTGGTTGAACTCTTGAATGGCAAGCAAGAAGGAGAGGACCTCCCAGTACTTTGTGTTTCCTTTCCTGCAAAAATATACAGATTGTGTCGTCATTCTGCAGTTAGTGAAGTAGCAGATTTATCTGAGGGATTTTTAAGGCAAGCTTTAACCGGTGATATAAAAACCTGGATCTTATTTCCAGAACTTTACTTGTGCTTACACTGATTCAGAAACAAAGCCAGCAGCTCAAAAGCTCACCAAATTATATCTCATTTGAAGAGGGAGAGAGGATAGCCTTTGTGAAGGAACTGCACTGCTACAAAGGAATAAACGTATTGTATTTATTTTGGGGGGGACATTTGGGGTTGATTTGTTTTCTAGGACAAATCTTGGTTGGCAGTCATCTGACTCTTCTTTGATTTTTAGTATGTTTATGGACCTACAGTCTAAAATCAAATGTATCTCGAATGTATGATTGTGGGGGAAATAACTCCTTCCCCATAAAATATCTTACTGTTTAAAGCTGGTAGAGGGAGTCCTGTTGAAGGTTTGTTCATGAAATACGGCTTTTGTGGGAGAGATGATCCCACTAATGAGGTGGTCTCCTGGCCTGTAATAGTTGAATGGGTCTATCTGACTCCTCTCCAAAGTTAATGAGCATTTTGCCTTCTGCATCTCACAGTCTGCATAAGGCAGTAGCAGCAGCAGAAGAAGAAGAACAAGAAGAAGAATCACTGTCATTCTGGGACTGCCTGGAACAGCCCTCTCTGTTGTGCATTCTCCCCTCAGTTCATTAAATGAAGCCAAACCCTTCTTGTAAAGCTGATGGAGTCCAAGCAAGACTTCACACCTGAAGGGATAGAAGACAAGCTCATGACTATATATTCTGACTCACCTGCCCTAAACCTCTGTCCAAGCTGTTGATGACATTTATGTCCCTGTCCTTTCCACCTTGAATGCACAATGTCACCTCACGTAGCTCTTGCTTTTGGTTTTTATTTTAATGGCATCAGATATGATCTTTGGACAAATCCCAGGAGTTTTGGTGTGTAGAAATGAGGGTCACTACGATTTTGATAATCATAAGGCAGATAAGCATTGGCTCTGCAACATCCTGCAATCTTTACATGGCTCCATGCTCAGGTGCAGGGCTGGAGAAAAACATGTTTTGCAACAGCCCTCAGATGTCACTCTAGACTCTGAGATGGCGAAGGGAAGGGGCAGCTGAACATATCTAAACTTTGTGGAAAAGCACATTCACAAGAGCCAGGGTCAACATTTGGTTTTCAGACAGTGGGGAGGAAACTCTGCTCTATAGGTCTGATTAGGCCCATCATATCTCATATTTTGACCTGTATGGCTGTTATGGTCAATCCGTGTCACCCCAACAACCCTTCACTTGACATTTCTTTTCTTTCTTTCTTTTAATATGATTTTTATTAATTTCTGTTTTAACACAATATTTCAGCATACCAATAACAAAACAAATAAATTCTTTGCTCCACTGAGCTCGTCACTTCCCTCCATCCCTTCAACCGGTTTTTAATTTTCGAATCTTTGTGTCGCACTTTATATCCTCTGTTTCAGATCTTTATATCCTTATGATCAACTCTGTCTCAATGGTCTATAACGTTTTGAGATTGCAGTTTTTTCGTTGCAGAATTTATATCAATCCCACTTGTGTCTTCACATTTTTACAATAGTTATTCAATATACCAAATAAATTTACTCCAATCTCTTTGAAATTTTTGGTTCTCTTGGTTCTGGATCCTGCCTGTCAGTTTGGCCGATTCCGCATAGTCCATCATCTTCGTCTGCCACTCCTCAGTCGTTGGTAATTCCTGCAAACCTAAGTAAATTTAAATGCTTTACTTACAGTAATCAGAAGTCTCACTCACACATTGTTCAATGCTGCAGCAGAAACAACACAGTTCAATGCTACAGCAGAAACATGAAGATAATTTTGCTGCAAAGTACAGAAGTTAGTCTCAGCCTGGGTCTAGAGTCTGGAGCCCCTGCCTCAGATGCCTGCTCAGCTTACATGGGTCAAAAAGAAGAAAAAGAGAGGAACAGGAAACAAATACAGTGGTACCTTGCTTCTCAAACTCAATCTGTTCGCAAACCAAGGTGCAGCTTCTGATTGGCTAATTGGCCCGGGAAACAATGCCAACAGCCAAAACAGACATTCAACTTCCAGAAATCGTTTGCAAACCGGAACACTTACTTCCAGGTTTCCGGTGTTTGGGGGCCGATTTATTCAGGATCAAAGCTGTTCGGGAACCAAGGTACCACTGTAATGCCTCCCTCCCTCCCCAAAGGAGGTGGGGGTGTCCAGGCCATGCCTCCTCTATAAATTTACAGCTCTGTGGTCCTTAACCCTTTCATGTACTAACTAGCATAGACATGCACTGTTAGGTCTGACTGAAAAATCTCCCAGTTTCCACCACATCTTTAGTGGTGACCCTACATATAACATTTGGATTACAAAGTGAGAAGGCGGTGGTGGCAGAGGGGACAGCTGGCTCTTGGGTTGGGCAGGGGAAAGCTCCACCTTTGGTTCCTCAAAGTGATGATGACACCTCTGCCTCTAACTTCTCCACCTGGACTTGGGAGGTGCCTCCTGTATCTGGGATGACAGCTTGAAGCGGACCAGCGCCCACCCTGCCCTTGTCCTCCAAAGGTCTGGATTGCAGGACAAGATGAAGAGAGGCAGGAAATGATATGAAGAGGAGTCTGTCCCTTCCTCACTCTCTTCCACTGTGGTTCCTGTGACAGCCCAGATCCCTCCTCTACCCCAATTGCAGGCCCAGTTTTAAAAAGGCCCCAATGCAATATGGTCTCCACCGGCCCTTCAGCCCACCTGCCCTCCTTGGGTCTCCACTGAAGCACATTAGGAAATCCAATGGATCTGGCACTGAATTCAGGAAAGGGGAGAATCAGAAGTGTTCTGGTGTGGCTAGGAGGATGCAGCCATCCTGTTGTTATGAAAGGCTTGTGTTCAGAGTGCGGCCAGGATTTGATACAAGATATGCCAGTATCCACAGCAACTGCATCAGTGGTTCATAGTGTACCAGAATTGGTGGACTTATCTGTAACCAGAATTGGTGGTTAGCTCTGAGCAAGCTGAACCATTAGGAAGAGAAGACCAGGAGGGGCTATGATGCTGATGGTAGATTTGGATTGCAACCATCATCAACCACAGCCAGTGTTGCGATTTTTATGATTTATTAAATTTATTAGTCACTTTATCTTGCTCAGGACAACCCAAAACAACTTACAACCAAACAAACGAGTGAAGAAATCCCGCATAAATACATTAAAACCAAGAGGAAAAAGAAATACATTAAAACATCCCACCGACATTTAAAAGACCGCAGATAGTTAAAGAAATGAGGCCAGGTTATAGAAGAATGTTTTTGCCTGGAACATAAAGATATATAGTGATGGCACCAGGCAAGTCTCCCTGGGGACAGCATTCCACAAATGGGGAGTCACTGCAGAAAATACCTGTTCTCCTGCTGCCAACTACCAGATCTCTCATGGAGTGGGAAAACAAAGAATGGCCTCAGATGATGAGCAAAGTGTTTGGGTCAGTTATATGTGACTAGTTATTCCACAAACTGCAACTGTCATTGCAATGAAATTGAGGAGACAACAGATCACACAGGTGAGATAATGACAGGAACTCATTTTCTCTGCTTTATAAGTGGATGCAATGTTAGTTTGAGAGAACATTCCCAACTAGAAATACAGAAAAAAATCCCCACCTACCCCCCAGATCCCAGATACCCAGTTGGTATTGGCAATTGCATGGTTAGGCAGGTATAATGTATCTGGGTGATCAATTAGGTTCTGGGGAGATCTCTAACCTGCAGCGTCAACCCAGTTTCCTAAGATTTCCTCCTGCACTGTTGTGCCCCTCAACAGGTGTCACTTGCAAAAGAGTAGCTGAATGAAATAAAACCTCCTGGTGTTTTGCTTCACTGTTTGGTTTTTGTTATCAGGTGCTCCTTTGTATTCAGATCAGGCCTCAGCACAATAATGTAGCACTTGGGAATGAAGATGCAGCCCAGAAGCCCAGCACTGGAGGCTAAGATAGAGAAAACCTGCACAGCTACCATGTACTTCCCCTTGGTGCTCAGGTAGGTGGGAACAAAGGACACCCAAACACTGCAGAAGACCAGCATGCTGAAGGTGATCAGCTTGGCTTCATTGAAGGCCCCAGGCAGCTTCCTGGCTAGAAAAGCCACCACGAAGCAGATGGCAGACAGGAAGCCCATGTAGCCAAGAGCACCATAAAACATGGCAGCAGACCCTTCATTACATCGCAGGATGATCTGCCCAGGTTGGGAGCTCATGTCAGAGTCTGGGAATGGGGGAGAGATTCCCAACCAGATGGTGCAAATGATCACTTGGACACTGGAACAGGAAATGACAATGCAGTGGGCCAAACTCTTCCCCAGCCATCTCCTCACCTTGTTCCCTGGCTTGGTGGCCAGGAAGGCCAGCACCACAGTGATTGCTTTAGCCAACAAAGAAGAGACGGCAACTGAGAAAATGATGCTGAAGGCTGTTTGTTGGAGAAGGCAGGTCACTTTCCTTGGCCGGCCAATGAACAGGAAGGAGGACAAAAAGGAAAGCAGGAGGGAGATGAGGAGGATGAAAGAGAGGTCCCGGTTGTTGGCTTTGACTATTGGAGTTTCTAGGAATTTAAGGAAGATTCCTAGCACACAGCCTGTGGTGATGGAAAAGAAGAAGGCAAAGGAAGCCAGGAGGATCCCCAAAGATTCTTCATAGGCCAGGAAAGTGATAACTTTGGGAACACATTGAACTTGACCCTTGTTTGGATACTGATCTTCTGGACATTTGGTGCAGTGTTTTGCATCTGAGGGGGAGAAAAGGGGTGCCTTAGCATCATTTACATCCATTACTATCTTTGTTCTATTGCATTTTGAAAAAATATGCTGAAGTCAGGAGGCAAGAATGTGCAATAAGGAATGAACAACACTGGTTTCTTAATTGGCGTATTGTACCATTCCTATCCCCTCAGGTGACAGAGGTGGCACTTAATTTTTTCCTCAAAATTTATTGCCAGAAATTTCTTGTGACGTAGATAAAGATGAAAGGCAGTGACTGTCCGCCAGAGATGCTTCTGGTGTCTTGATTGTACAGCTTTTGCAAATGCTGAAGACACACCTCTTTACCTTGACCCTTGACATTTGTGGTGTTTTATTTTGTGGGGGTAACTGTTCTACTAAACAATTCAAAGTGTTGGTGCTGACCTTTAAAGCCCTAAATGGCCTCGGTCCAGTATACCTGAAGGAGCGTCTCCACCTCCATCGTTCTGCCCAGACACTGAGGTCCAGCGCCGAGGGCCTTCTGGCGGTTCCCTCATTGCGAGAAGCCAAGTTACAGGGAAGCAGGCAGAGGGCCTTCTCGGTAATGGCACCCGCCCTGTGGAACGCCCTCCCACCAGATGTCAAAGAGAAAAATAACTAACAAACTTTTAGAAGACATCTGAAGGCAGCCCTGTTTAGGGAAGCTTTTAATGTTTAATAGGTTATTGTATTTTAGTGTTTTGTTGGAAGCTCCCCAGAGCGCCTGAGGAAACCCAGCCAGATGGGCGGGGTACAAATAATAAATTATTGTAGTTGTTGTTGTTGTTGTTGTTAGTATTATTATTATACTGCCCTGTTCCACCTGAAACGGATTCATTTAATATAAATTATATATATGGCCACTGAATTTTAAAACAGGGGAATAGCCCACAGTTCGCTTCCTTGAGGCCATTTGTTTCAACCTACTTCCTGTAATTTAAGAAGGTGATTAAAAATAGAGATGTCAAGAAATGATCCACATTTAAAAATATCTCTATCAGAAAATGCCTCTGAATTAATCGCTGACCTCTTTCTAGTTCTCCCTTGGAGTCACCCACCTTCCCAAGTGGAGATGGTCCCTTCCATACATGGAGCACAACCATAGCAGCAAACTGCCTCTCCTTCTTGCACTACCTTGGCGTATCCCGGGCGACAGCTTTCAGTGCACCTGGAGCGAGGCCTGGTCTAATCATAAAGAGAAGATGCTGCGTTAAAGGGACAATAAAGGGAATATTTGTGTCCACAGAGTTCACTTACAGAGTTTGGAAATGACCCTACAGGATCTCTTGTCCTTCTTCTCACATGCACTTTTTTCAGGGAAGCACTTTTGATGCAGAATGACATGGTAGGGAAACCTCCTGGCTGTGTTTGCTTGCTTGTTCCAAAATTATATACAGTGGTACCTTGGGTTACAGACGCTTCAGGTTACATACGCTTCAGGTTACAGACTCCGCTAACCCAGACATAGTACCTCGGGTTAAGAACTTTGCTTCAGGATGAGAACAGAAATCACGTGGCGGCAGCAGCAGGAGGCCCCATTAGCTAAAGTGGTGCTTCAGGTTAAGAACAGTTTCAGGTTAAGAACATTTTCAGGTTAGGTCCTTTAATTGCAGTATGGGATAGGTATAAAAACCTATTAGAACCTAAAGTACCACACTGGTTATCTCCGTTAGAAGTTATGAGCATAAAGAAAATTAATATGAGAGGCAATTGGATCACATATGGACAATTGTTATTTAAAGAAGGGGGAAATGGAAAATGAAACCATATGAACAGGTTAAAGAATATGTATATGATTGGTTGCATTATTTTCAAATAAATGAAATGTTTAGGAAAGATATCAAAGATGGCGGTTATGCCGACAAAGATTCAAAATTTCAGGTTGAAATAATAAATAATGACCCCAAAATTCTATCCAAAATGTACAAGTTGTTGTTAGAATGGAATCTGAAAGATGAGGAAGTCAAGTCGGTAATGATACATTGGGCCAGAGATGTCGGCTATAATATACAATTTGAGGATTGGGAAAAATTATGGAAAGAAAATTTAAAATTTACAGCATGTATGACGTTAAAAGAAAATGTTATGAAAATGTTTTATAGATGGTATATAACACCGGTGAAATTAGCGAAAATGTATAAGACATGTAATAAGTGTTGGAAATGTAAAGATAAAGAAGGTTCTTTTTATCATATGTGGTGGGAATGTAAGAAAGTGAAAGGCTTCTGGGAAAGGATATACAATGAGTTGAAGAAGATTTTAAAATATACATTTACAAAGAAACCTGAGGCCTTTCTGTTAGGAACACTAGGAAATGAGATAAAGAGAAAGGATTGTAAATTTTTCCAGTATGCAGTGACAGCAGAAAGGGTGCTGCTGGCTCAGAAATGGAAACAACAGGAAATACAGACGGTGGAAGAATGGAGAATGAAGTTGTTAGACTATGCTGAGGTGGACAAATTGACTGGGAAGATTAGATACTTAAGAGACCAAAAGTTCATCAAGGACTGGGGAAAATTTGTGGAATATCTGGAAAGCATAAGTGAGGGACAGATAACGCTAGAGGGGTTTTAAAAAGCACTGCGAAAAACTGAGAAGTATTGTCTAAAGGGAAAGAAAATGAAGGGTATAAACAATGACAATACAAACTAGGGAATGTGCAATTAAAATAATGACTATGGATGATTTACGGAAAAGCTGAAGGAAGTCCAGAAAAGAAACATTTTGTGAAAAATTGGATGTGAAATTAGTATGTACGTTTTGTTTTGTTGTAAAATTAATAAAAGAAAATTATAAAAAAAGAACAGTTGCAGGTTAAGAACGGACCTCCGGAACGAATTAAGTACTTAACCCGAGGTACCACTGTATCTGACCTTCCTATCACAACCGCCAAGCGTCCCGATTTTCCAAGGACAGTGCCAAAATTACGAAAGTCTGATTTATCCTGGAATGTCCTAATTTCCCCTGCCAGTGCCACCGCTCCTGATCTCAGGGAAGAGGATGAGTCGGTGCTTATTCTGAGTGGCGGTGGCAGTGAGGGAGCATCCTGCTGCCTCTCTGTGGCCTTTCCATGGCTGCCTCTGCCAGCATCCTCCCTTTGGCAGCTCATAGTGGCTGCCACCACTGAGGCCCAGCCCTGTGTGATGCGCTGGCTCTTGCTGCAGGTAGAGGGTGGAGGTGCCCTGGGAAGGAAGGAAGTGGAAGTGGAGAGGAGCACAAATACTCTTGAATAATAATAATAATAATAATAATAATAATAATATATTTGTACCCCACCCATCTGTGGGCAGCTCCCAACAGAATATTAAAAACACAATAAAACATCAAACATTAAAAACTTTCCTAAACAGGGCTATCGTCAGATGTCTTCTAACAGTAAGATAGTTGTTTATTTCCTTGACATCTGATGGGGGGCATTCCACAGGGCAGGCGCCACTACCGAGAACATTCCCTGTAACCTCACTTCTCACAGGGAGGAAACCGCCAGAAGGCCCTCAGAGCTGGACCTTAGTGTCCGGGCTGAACGATGGGGGTGGAGATGCTCCTTCAGGTATACTGTGCTGAGGCCATTTAGGGCTTTAAAGCTCAGCACCAACACTTTTAATTGTGCTTGGTAACGTACTGGGAACCAATGTAGGTCTTTCAAGACCAGTGTTATATGGTCTCGGCGGCCACTCCCAGTCACCAGTCTAGCTGCCGCATCCTGGATTAGTTGTAGTTTCTGGGTCACCTTCAAAGCCCCACAAAGAGCGCATTGCAGTAGTCAAAAAGAAATGCCTTGTGGATCCATGTCTAATCTTGCCCCTTTCTAAAATGTATTTATTGGTGTGTGTGTGTGTTTCTTTTTGTAAATCTACCAAAGAGTAAAATAAACTAAAACATGGATTAAGGGGTTTTCTCATGACGGTGGAGGGTGTGTGCTGTGTCCTGTTGGGTGGAGACAAAGATAGGGCGGTTGAGAAGGGCCTGTTGGAGGGGAGTGAGACATGTCCCTATTTGCATCAAAGTAGAGAACAAAAGATACAAAAACAATATAGCAATCCAAGACTGCAATAACCAAACACACTTACGAAGAGCAGCAGCTAAATAAGCCATCACCTGAAGAAGTTGCCTTCTGAATTATTATTATTATTATTATTATTATTATTATCATCATCATCATTATACAAAAGAGTTCTGATTTGCTATATGAGGGGACCTGCAGGTTCCAACCACTGCTCTACCTATTCAAAAGGACTTACGCCCGGGTAAGTGTGCCCCGGGTTACGGTTGAACTTCCCTTGGAACTACTCGACAGGTTATTTGAGCTCAACACTTACCATGTGGCTTAAGTTGTCTCCTACCTTGTTACTACCCTTGGGCCACACAATGGCTTCTGAATTAATGGTGAACTTGAAATAAGTAGGTGTCTCTTTCTCTATATTCCCAACTTTCACTCTAAAAGAAGACTTATTGGGAAGCATGACCCAGTTCTCAATATCATAGTTGCCTGGCAGCTCCCCATTCTCGTCCAGTCTGAGGCTGCCCATGCAAGTGTTCAAAAACTGGATTTCTCTTAAGGAAGGATGAAGCTGAAATGGCAGGAAAAACACCAGCATTAAGGAAATAGAAAACCGTGTTGAATATCTCAGCCCTGTAGACTGTCATACACGAAGGCTGCATCATAATAATAAAAATCTTATTATTTATCCCACCTGACTGGGATGCCCTAGCCACTATGGGGAGCTTCCAACATATATAAAAACATAATAAAAATTACATGTTAAATTTCGCTATACAGAACTGCCTTCAGATGTCTTCTAAAGGTTATATGGTTACTCATTTCCTTGGCATCTGACAGGAGGGCATTCCACAGGGTGGGTGCCACTACCAAGAAGGCCCTCTGCCTGGTTCCCTGCAGCTTCACTTCTCACAGTGAGAAGGCCCTTGGTGCTGCATCTCACAATGGGAGTGGAGATGCTCCTTCAGGTATACTAGGCTGAGGCCATTCACAACTTGCATCTCTCTCAGGGCACCAGAGCGCAAGAACTAGATGGTAGGGGAGTGTTCTGTCATAACCAGAATAGGCAGAAAGGTTTACCTCCACCACAAGTGTCACTATTTAGATTTTCGTCCAAAATGGGCAAAACAAAAAAAGAATATCTGACTACCAAATTTGATTCCAGAGATGGGAAAATGGATTGCAGTGGGAAAGAAAGGAAACAGCAAAGGAAAGGAAATACCTGCCCTGTAAAACTGGCTAAAATTTATAAACTAAAATCGAATCTGTGTTGGAGATGTAAGGTATCAGAGGGATCCTTGTATCATGTATGGTGGGGATGTGATAAAAAAAATGGGGAAATATACACGAGGAACTGGAAAAAAAATGTTTAAAACAACACTTGGTAAGAAGCCGGAAACATTCCTTTTAGGAATTATAACAAATGACATCCCAAAAGACATGAAGTGAATCCTTTTTATATGCAACAGCTGCCGCAAGGTTATGGGTTGCAAAAAATTGGAAATCAGAAGAAGTACCAACATTGAAAGATTGGCAATATAATTTTTTTGAAATGATGGCAACAATTAGAATGCAATCTAATCAAAATCTCAAACCAGAATGGAAATGTCTAGAAGAATACATGACCGAAAGATGCTCCAACAAGAACTTATTGATATGTATAGACTGATTTCACAAAGTTAAGTCAAGCTAAGCACATACATAAGATTGAATGCTTAATTATTAAGATACAGAATTACAATCTCAATAATAAAGTTACAAAATAATAACAAGGAAGTCACGCACGGGTGGAGGGAAGACATAGGGCAAGAAATAAGAAATGGATAAATGTTGGTACATAATGAAATGTGAAAATGTGAATTTACGAATATAATGTATATGTATCAATATGTAAAGGTTTCATATATGTATTGCAACATTAATAATAAATAAATTAAGTGGGGGAGGAAATACCTGCCATGGCTGTAGCCTTTGACGTTCCAACCTGTCTCCTCCACTTGCCATCAGCATGACCTTAGATCTGGATGAATATGCAGCATTCAAAGCATGAGCCACAGCTTCGACACTGAAGTAAGTGATGTAGCTGTCTTGAGACAGGACTCTCTGCAGCTCCTCTTCAGGCACCATCTCCAGTTTCTCATTCTCTGTGCATCTTGTCCGACCTTTTACAGCCAACAAATGCTTTGAATAGAAACAATGAAATGCTTCACTCATAAACTTTTTAAGAAGGACAGAACCTGGGTTATAGAATTGATATTCTTTCTTTATTGGGGGCTTCATGACAAAGGCAAAAGAGCCATGGGTGTACTGCAAGTAATCAGGGGGAAAAGCAAAATTCAAATTAATGTCCTGAAAATTTGTTGAGATCCAGACTTTTGCCCCAATTTGTTCCTCCATTTTTCTTTGTAGTATCATGATGGTTACCCATGCCAAGTGAGTGTTTTCATAGTAAACAAATACATTGACTTGTCTCCATTTGGCAAAGGGTTCACTCTGGATGAGCTTTTCTCCTGCATACTTTTCTGGTAGTCTTTTTAACAAGGCAATGCAAATTTCATGGCTGATCAGCAGAGGAGTCAAGGCACTCAAGAACCTTTCACCGTTGTCATTGTCTGAAACAAAGAGGCCAATCCACGTCCATCCGAAATAGAGGAGGAACTTGACAATCCCCCAGCACTGAGTTTCTTCTCTGGGGAGTATCTGGTAGAGAAACGGGAACTCTCTTTTATCGTCAAGAAGTTGAGTAACCAAGCCAAAACTGATCTAGTGAGGAAAGGAAGAGATTGGTGTTTTATATTGCTTCCAGGATAATGAACAGATATTTAGTAACCTGACATTATTATTATCATTGTAATACACAATTTGTCCTGGTTGGTCTGGCTGGAGTTGTAGGCTGAAAGATTTGGACGTGCAAAATAACAAAAGCATTCTGGGAAATGACACCTGACCCGACCAGAGACGAATGGTTGGTGAAGATGATGGACTATGCCGAAATGGTGAAAATGACAGGAAAATCAGAAACCAGGAAGATAGAAACTTTAATAAGGAATGGGGGGATAGAAGTTACTTAAGAGAATACTGTAAACAACTAAAAACTTTGACAGGATTGTAGTGCACAGTGGTACCTCCATGAAAACCATGGAGAGGTAGAGGAAAGTCTAAGGATTCAGGGAATCCTAAATGTTGATGATTATGATTAATGTTTGAATTCAAATGCCTAGTGTAAAACTGAATTTAAAAAGGGAGCTGGGCATGTTTAGCCTGGAGAAGAGGAGGTTAAGGGGTGATATGATAGCCATGTTCAAATATATAAAAGGATGTCACATAGAGGAGGGAGAAAGGTTGTTTTCTGCTGCTCCAGAGAAGCGGACATGGAGCAATGGATCCAAACTACAAGAAAGAAGATTCCACCTAAACATTAGGAAGAACTTCCTGACAGTAAGAGCTGTTCGACAGTGGAATTTGCTGCCAAGGAGTGTGGTGGAGTCTCCTACTTTGGAGGTCTTTAAGCAGAGGCTTGACAACCATATGTCAGGAGTGCTCTGATGGTTTTTCCTGCTTGGCAGGGGGTTGGACTCGATGGCCCTTGTGGTCTCTTCCAACTCTATGATTCTATGATTCTATGAAATTATATTAAAAAAAAGAAAGATCTGGAGGGCACCTGCCTTTCACTCCCTTTAAGGAGTCTCAAAGCAGCTAACATTCTCCTTTCCCTTTCTCCCCCACAACAAACACTCTGTGAGGTGAGTGGGGCTGAGAGACTTCAAAGAAGTGTGACTGGCCCAAGGTCACCCAGCAGCTGCATGTGGAAGAGCAGAGACTTGAACCCTGTTCACCAGATTACAAGACTACTGCTCTTAACCACTACACCACACTGGCTCTCACCAGGTGGGTGAAGGTTGAAAGTAAGATCCCTGGATCCAGTCATGCTATTGTTTAGTTGTTTAGTCATGTCCGACTCTTCATGACCCCATGGACCAGAGCACGCCAGGCCCTCCTGTCTTCCACTGCTTCCCGCAGTTTGGTCAAACTCATGCTGGTAGCTTCGAGAACACTGTCCAACCATCTTGTCCTCTGTCGTCCCCTTCTCCTTCTGCCCTCCATCTTTCCCAACATCAGGGTCTTTTCCAGGGAGTCTTCTCTTCTCATGAGGTGGCCAAAGTATTGGAGCCTCAGCTTCAGGATCTGTCCTTCCAGTGAGCACTCAGGGCTGATTTCCTTAAGAATGGATAGGTTTGATCTTCTTGCAGTCGTCCTATGCTATATAGCCAAGGCTCTCCCCCCCCCCCCGCCAGAACTCATCAGAGCTCAGCTCCAGCACCTCTCAGGTGGGTGCCATTGCCATTCTAAGAAAACAAGGGAGAAGTTAATGGTGAGCTCCAACACCTCTTTTCTAGAAAAATAGCACTGGCTATAGCTAAGCATTATCTAATTGGGGGGGTTCTGTCTCGACTTCACTGGAAAGAAAGTGGAATTTTCTGCAGTTGAACTTCTCTGCCCCTCCAGGCCCCACCCTTCATACCTGTGGGATTTTGTAGACGCCTGACAAGGCTGAAATCTGTTTTGAGTTTACAGAATTGCCCCCTTCAAGAACAGCCAAAAGGTTATTCTGTCTTCCACAGTGGTAGTTGGGAATATTGCTTTCCCCGCCTGAGACCAGGTCTAGCAAGGCATCAGAAGTGATCCTGGCATCAAAATAGTTATCATAGAGGTTGTAGCCCAGGGTGATGTTGGGTAAGAGCCTGGGATCACTGTTGATCTCCTGAATGGTGAACAGGAAGGACAAGATGTGCCAGTAGAACTTTGGCGTTGCTCTGTAATAAAAAGATACGTTAAAAAGTGTAAAGCTGCTATTCGCCAGTACATGAAAACAAAATGTCACATCTTTTGTTTTATCAATCTAAGGGCTTTTCTGGGCAATATATAACTCTGAACAATGTGGGCACAAAAATGCGCCTTTGAGTGCTCAGTTTGTGTTCTAGAAAGGGAATAAGGATGCAATCCCAAACCCACTTGCCTGGCAGGAAACCCTGTTCAATCATTCAGACTTATTTCTCATGGATTGATTGCACTGTAAGTCAGTAAATATCACTTTCAGCCCAGCAAATTGTGAGCGGTTGAGTCCTTTGGTTTAAAAATAAAAAGATATCACGAGGCCAGAAGGACTACATTTGCTCTCACTTTGAGTCTCCTTTGTGCAAGTGAAGTCAACAGTCAGCAGAAAGTTGGCTGATACTCAGACCCAAATATATTCACCAGATGCATTGCACTTGCCTAAGCATGCAATGGGGGGGGGGATGTTCTCTCAAACTGACATTGCACCCAGCTATAATGGAGAGATCGGTAGAAGGAGAAAACTTTGTGCAACACACATAGATAAGCTATGGAACTCACACCAACCTGGATGGCCTTAAAAGAGAATTAGACAAATTCACGGAGCTCTTCTGCTCAAATCCTGCTTTCTGGTTGCTCCCATCTGGTTGGCCATTGTGAAGAGTTTGGATTTGATATCTCGCTTTATCACTACCCTAAGGAGTCTCAAAGCGGCTAACAGTCTCCTTTCCCTTCCTCCCCCACAACAAACACTCTGTGAGGTGAGTGGGGCTGAGAGACATCAGAGAAGCGTGACTAGCCCAAGGTCACCCAGCAGCTGCATGTGGAGGAGCGGGGAAGCGAACCCGGTTCACCAGATTACGAGTCCACCACTCTTAACCACTACACCACACTGGTGAGAGCAGGATACTGGAATATATTGAATATATGGGCTCCCGTTGGCTGATCCAGGACTATTTCAGACTGAGGAACATTTTTTAAAAAAAAATAAAAAATCACATCCCCTCCCACATTATCAGCACAAAATACTTTGTAACTAACACATCAATGAGCACTGGCTGAACTCTCACACTCCCTTCCCCTCTCTCCAAATGTTCAGTTGTACAATGCATGCAGATCTTCTTGCTATAGAATACATATAATCCACACACACATACCTTCCAACATTTCTCCAATGAAAATAGGGACGACCATTATTAGTAGTATTATTAGTATTATTAGTATTAGTTTTAGTATCATTATATTTATAAAATGACTGGGTTGCCCCAGCTACTCCGGGCAGCTTTCAACCTATATAAAAACACGGCAAAAGTTTTTAAACTTCCCTATACAGGGCTGCCTTCAGATGTCTTCTAAAGGTTGTATAGTTACTTATCTCCTTGGCTCGGGGTCGGATAATTCCATATTCTCTAGCATTTCTCTGATGAAAATTGGAACATCCTAAGGAAAAGTGGGACACTCCTGGGTCAAAACAGAAACTGAGACGTCTTGTGTAAATCCAGGACTTTGCCTGGAAAACAGAGACACTCAGAGGGTCTGCACACATTCAACCACATTTGCAACCTTTGTATTAGGTAGTAATGCTGGTGATCATGGAGAAAGCTGAAATAGGGACTGTTTCCCTTGTAAATAGGAACACCTGGAGCAGAGCATGCAGAAACAAAGACACCCACCTGCACCTACTAACTTACCTCCTAACCTTCATTAATGGGGGTTGGGAAAAGTTGTATAGGTATAGAATAATTTTATTTGGAGGTGTGTTTCCACTGATGAGGAAGTCTCCAGGGCGGTAGTAAAAGTTTACATCAGTTTGATCCCTGATCAGATTCAAGGGGCATTTTGTCTTCAGGTGCCCACAGATTCCACGAGGCATTAGCAGCAAAAGTAGAAGCAGAACCTCCAGAGAGATCATTCTGCCTTCTGCACCTTTCTTGTGAGTGCTCCTCTCTCCTCCTCAGCTAACTGATTAGAAGCCAAAAGCTATTGGAAGACCAAAGCTGCAGTGGCAATAAATTTATGCAAGCCTTCCCCACCCACTCACCCTTTTCCCTGCTCTAAATCTTGACTCAGTCTGATGCAAGAGATATTCCGGGTTTCAACTTTTTCCCTCCCAAGGCGCAGTGCAAAAATTAACCTCAGGCTGCCTCAGATCCTAATGTGTAGGAGACCTCCAGCAATGTCTCCCAAGCTTCAGAAATAGTAATTATAAAGGCAATAATTATAATTATTATTAATTGTAATAATTATAAAGGCAAGGCAACTCGTCCCTTCAATATCCTGGAGGCAGGTGTAGAGCTGGAGAAAAAAATGTATTTGTGAGAAATTGCAGATGTGGCGTCAAAGTACGATGTGAGTCGGAGTGAGGGGGGAGTTTGGCCTGAACTTTGCTGAGAGAAAACTGACAGCCCTGGTTGCAAAAGAGCAACAGCCCCCTTCTAGTGTTATTCCACAGCAATTGAGAGTTCAGGAGCCTCTGATCCTAGGATTCTTTTTCAAAACCATCTAGGTTGGTAAAAGGTAAAAGGACCCCTGACCATTAGGTCCAGTCATGACCGACTCTGGGGTTGCGGCGCTCATCTCGCTTTATTGGCCGAGGGAACCGGAATACAACTTCCGGCATACAGCTAAGCCGTTTCTGGCGAACCAGAGCAGCGCACTGAAATGCCATTTACCTTCCCGCCAGAGTGCTACCTATTTATCTACTTGCACTTTGACGCGCTTTTGAACTGCTAGGCTGGCAGGAGCAGGGACCAAGCAACGGGAGCTCACCCCGTTGTGGGGATTCGAACCGCTGACCTTCTGATTGGCTAGCCCAAGGCTCAGTGGTGTAGACCACAGCGCCACTAGCGTCCCATTGTATAGGAACATACAATCAGGGGGGGAAAGCAGGGATTCAGACACAATATATGGCAAGCAAAGTACCATGAATGTATTTGTCACAGTGTACCCACTATTACAAGGCATGCAGTACATGC
This sequence comes from Podarcis liolepis, assembly GCF_965112155.1. Taxonomy (NCBI): domain Eukaryota; kingdom Metazoa; phylum Chordata; class Lepidosauria; order Squamata; family Lacertidae; genus Podarcis; species Podarcis liolepis. The sequence goes on from NC_139555.1 coordinate 123,093,458, forward strand.
AAGTGGTACTCTAGAATAATCAAAATAAATGCAACATTACAATAAATGTAACGGGAGCTCACCCCGTCGTGGGGATTCGAACCGCCGACCTTCTGATCGACAAGTCCTAGGCTCTGTGGTTTAACCCACAACGCCACCCGCGTCCCATCTAAATTGGTAGCCATCACCATAAAAGTGATTCATCTTCTCAACACACTCACACCACATGGGCTGAACACATCTTTTGACGGGATGTTTATTGTAGTACCTCTTTAAGAAACACTCGGTGTAATAATAATAATAATAATAATAATAATAATAATAATAATAATAATTTTATTATTTATACCCCACCCATCGGGATGGGTTTCCCAAGCCACTCTGGGTGGCATTTAGAAACATAGCAAAACATCATTTATTTATTTTTTAAAAAAAAAAACTTTCAGCAAGTAGAACTAATGAAGGAACCTTTACAGTCTCTACACCAAAGGGGGGCAATTTGAATTATATGGGAGGCAATTCGAGAATGAGTTAGACCAAGTTAATGGCCTTTTAGGCTTCCTCCACATGAATAGTTCACTTTTTGAATAATAAAAATTATATGTGACAGGGTGGGGCACCAGGATTTCAGAGAGGCTTAGGTGGGGCATGGCCAAAAAAAAAGGTTGGGAACCACTGCTCTACTCACAAATGTCCACTAATGGGCTTCCTCTGTGTTCTGCTAGTTAACCTTGTTAACTTCACAGGGTGAGTCAGCCTGTTTATGGTCTGGAAAAGTTTACAATATATTGCCTGGCTTGGGTTGCTACCATTTTCTTTTACATCATCAGCTGAAGAAGGAGTTTCTCTTCGAAACTTGGATCACCGGGCTCCAGTCATATTTGCTACAGCTGCTCTGCCACTTCCAATAATTCCTTGCATCAGAGATAATGAAAACATATCATTTATTGTAATGTTGTACTTATTTTGATTATTCTGGAGTATTTGCATGTACTGCAAGCCTTGTAATAGTGGGTACACTGTGACAAATACATTCATGGTACATTGCTTTTTTTCTATTTGTATGTTCCTATACAATGGGACGCGGGTGGTGCTGTGGTCTAAACCACTGAGCCTTGGGCTTGCCAATCAGAAGGTCAGCGGTTCGAATCCCCACAACGGAGTGAGCTCCCGTTGCTCGGTCCCTGCTCCTGCCAGCCTATCAGTTCAAAAGCACGTCAAAGTGCAAGTAGATAAATAGGTAGCGCTCCAGTAGGAACGTAAGCAGCGTTTCTGTGCCCTGCTCTGGTATTGCCAGAAGCGGCTTAGTCATGCTGGCCACATGACCCGGAAGCCGTACGCCGGCTCCCTCAGCCAGTAAAATGAGATGAGCACCGCAACCCCAGAGTCATCTGCAACTGGACCTAACATTCAGGGATCCCTTTACCTTTACCTATACAATGGAAAACTTCCCTAAACAGGGCTGCCTTCAGTAGTCTTCTAAAAGTCAGATAGTTGTTTATTTCCTTGACATCTGATGGGAGGGCGTTCCACAGGGAGGGCGCCACTACCAAGAACGCCCTCTGCCTGGTTCCCTGTAACCTCACTTCTCGCAGTGAGGGAACCACTAGAAGGCCCTCGAAGCTGGAGCTCAGTGTCTGGGTTGGACAATGGGGGTGGAGACGCTCCTTCAGGTATACATATGGGCAACAGCAGCTTCAAAGCAGCTGAAGGGGGGACATTTTCAAAGGAATATGTGTTCTCCTCTTTCAAAGAGAAGGTAAAAGTCCAGCTGGGCTCCATGGGCCTCATAAATAGCTTTGTGTGTCCTGACTTGTGGGGACATCTTCAGGTTAGGAAACGGCTCAGGAGTAAACCCTACACAAATCCGGAGTCCCTAAGACGGATGGATGGTGTCTTGTATGCCTCCTTCCGGAAACTCCTGCAGCCAAGCTGGAACCAAAGACATTGCTCTGCTTTCCTTTGGGCCACATAAGTGAAGCCAAGAGGGTGGTCTTGTCATCTGGACAGCCTAGGACCTCCATACCCATTTCTCAAGACTGTGACCCAGGGAGGTCACTTGGGTGCTGCTATCACAGTTGTTTGACTTCACCCCTGGAGGTGCCCTTTTTTGTCCCACTGCCCTTCCAAATATTCTGATTTCTTTCATTCCATGGAATGTTGTGAACCCCTAGGATGGAGGATGTGGAGAGTAGAATCTGGGTCCCTCCTGCACACAATTCAGCTCTGGTCCGGCAGTAGACTTTCTGCAGATTCACCAGGTTCCCTCTGAACCTCAGCCCTCTCTCCATCTTCCATTCCCAGTTGCAAGGATGGTTTTTCTCAGCATTCTTCAGCCATGAATCACAAGACCAAGATGGCCTCTTCTGGCTGTGGTGATAAACCATGAGCTGGGCATCCACATGTACTACTGCAGTGAACTGGAGCAGTTGTTGGCTGGGCTCCCATACTGCACTGTACAGACCATGCGTGGAGTGAGAGGAGGAACCTGGAAAGGAAAAAAGGAGGGGAAGGCTAAGGGGTCAAAACTAGCCTATGAATTCTCCTATATAATATCCCCCTGTACTTCCATGGGAGGTGAGTCTTTTGCTCTAATGACAGCTAAAACCGCACTCAGCAAATAATAAATTATTATTATTATTATTATTATTATTATTATTATTATTATTATTATTATTCTTAAGGGTGGGGGGGAAACCACCTGGAATGCCCCAAGCCCCCAAACTCTGACCATCTAACCTACATAGCTGGGGAACCTTCTACTGATAACTCCTTCATGCTCCTTGCATGATCAGTAGTCCCTGGCTGGATCTAGACACATAAAAAAACATTTCCAGAAAACACGTTGTAAACCTCATATTGGGAAGGGCCATCAGGTGTCACAGTTTTTAATGTAGCTGACTCCCCTGTCTTCTCCTGTCTGGTGGTTAGTAAGGAAAAATAGGTATACAGTGGTACCTCGGGTTAAGTACTTAATTCGTTCTGGAGGTCCGTTCTTAACCTGAAACTGTTCTTAACCTGAAGCACCACTTTAGTTAATCGGGCCTCCTGCTGCCGCTGCACCGCCAGAGCCTGATTTCTGCTCTCATCCTGAAGCAAAGTTCTTAACCTGAAGCACTATTTTGGGTTAGCAGAGTGTGTAACCTGAAGCGTATGTAACCCGAGGTACCACTGTATAGAAGAATTCCTGGATGCCAAGATCCTTGTTTGGGCCAACTACTTTCTGGCAGTTCCCAATCCCCAGCTGAGATTTAAAATAACAAAAAAGGCAGCAAAGTAAAGTGTGGAAACATAGGTTGTTAGACTTTTAAAATATGCCTTTCTAAATTCCTTCCAAAGTACCCCTCTTTCCACATATTTGCTAAGTTAAAAAATGGTTTACTTACAAACTCTTTAAGGTCCTGTGAATATGTTTTTCCATTCAGCAGTCAGAAAACCCAGACAGTAAAACATAGGTTCCAAAGTGGTGAAAGGTTTCTAAATTATTTGTGTAGAAACACAAGGGTAAGTTGTGTAAGCCATGCAGTTTGAACTAGGGGCTACCAGCTCATAACTCTTTTTTTTTAAATTTTTAATAAATTTTATTTCCAATATACACAGTTTTAAAATCACAAACATACCAAAAAAGAAAAATAAACAAATCTAAACAATAAAACATCAAGACGTAAGTATATTTCTCCAAAAGTCATTTTAACTTCCCTCCACCACGATTTGAGCTATATCACCTTTATAACCTTCTTGCAGATCCTTATTTCATCCTTTATCTTTACTTCGCAGATTCTATAATTCGCCTACTGTTATTTTAATACTGTCTAAGTTTTTTTCCATATATAATATAAATTTATTCCAATCGTTAATAAAGATTTTGTTACTCTGGTGCCTGATCTTCTGTGTCATCTTTGCTAACTCAGAGTACTCAAATAGCTTGTTTTGCCATTCACTAATAGTTGGGATATTAGATGTTTTCCAATTTTGTGCCAGCAGTATCCTGGCTGCTGCCATTGCGTACTGGAACATAATTTGATCTTCTTTCCTAATCTCCTCACCGACCATTCCTAGAAGGAATGCCTCTGGTTTTTTAGGAAATGTATATTTCAGTATCTTTTTCAGTTCGTCATAGATAGAACCCCAAAACTTCTTCACTTCTTCACATGACCACCACATATGATGGAAATCGCCCTCTTTTTTTTTACACTTCCAACATCTTTTGTCTCCAGTTTTGTACATTTTTCCCAGTTTGACAGGTGTAATATGCCAGCGATACATCATTTTTTCCATATTTTCTCGGAGGCTAACACATGCTGTAAATTTCATATCCTTAGTCCACAGTTTCACCCATCTCTCATATTCTAAATTGTATCCCAAATCTATGGCCCACTTTATCATGACCTCCTTCACCTCCTCGTCTTTGGTATCCCATTCCAGTAATTGATTATACATTTTAGATAAAAGTTTACTCTTTCCTTCTAGTATTTCCACCTGGAATTTTGATTTTTTCTCACTCATCCCTATTTTTTTATGTTCATTCCATAGGGCATTAATTTGGTGTACCTGTAGCCACCCTATTGACTTATCCTTTAATTCTTCATATGATTTAATTCTCCACCCTTTATCCGATTTAATCAAGAGGTCTTCGTAGGTCCATCTTTGGTTTCCCATGTTTAAGTTTTTGATTGATGAGATATTAACTGGTGATAACCACCAAGGTATGCCCTTTTCCAACAGTCTTTTAGTTCTATTCCAAACCTCTAACAATGCTCCCCTCACAATATGATGGGAGAATCCCTTATGCACCCTTTCTTTTTCCTGCCATAAATAAGCATGCCAGCCAAATCTAGCATCAAATCCTTCCAGGTCTAACACATCCAGATTTTCCAGAACTATCCAATCCTTAATCCAGCACAAACATGCAGCCTCATAATATAATTGCAGATTCGGGACGGCAAACCCCCCCTCTTTCTCTCCTATCTGTAAGCAGTTTAAACTTGATTCCTGCTCTCTTCCCCTACCAAATAAACCTGGACAAGGTCCTCTGCCAGTTCTTAAACATTGTCGTGCCTCTGATTACTGGAATATTCTGAAATAAGAATAGTATTTTTGGAAGGATGTTCATTTTTATGGCAGCCATTCGTCCCTCCCAGGAGAGTGTTAATCTACTCCAACTGTCTAAATCTTTTTTAATCTCACTCCAGGTTCTATTATAGTTATTTTCCACTAAATTTATATTTTTTGTCGTCATCCAAATGCCCAAGTACTTCACCTTTTTCACTACTTTGATCCCTGTTGGTTGTTCTAATTGAGTTCTTAAATCGTCAGCCAAATTTTTTGTCAGTATTTTTGGCTTATTTTTATTTAACTTAAACCCACATAGCTTTCCAAACTCCTCAAGCAGCTCTAGAACTTTTCCCACACCTTTTAATGGTTCTTCTAATGATATTACTAAATCGTCAGCATATGCCTTCAATTTATATTCTTTCACTCCAAGTTTAATTCCTCTTATTTCCAGTGTTTCCCTTATTTTATTTGTGATTATCTCCAATACCATAATAAACAGAAGGGGGGACAGAGGGCACCCCTGTCTTGTGCCTTTTGAAATCATAAAAGAATCTGTTAAGTTATTATTAATGATTAATTTAGCTCTTTGGCTCGAATAAATTGCTTTGATACCCTCCAAGAAGGGCCCCTTTATCCCTACCCTTTCCATACACTTTAAAAGAAAACACCAAGATACATTGTCGAAAGCCTTCTCGGCATCGACAAATACCAGAGCCGCAGGAATTTCATTTTTAAACTCTAGATATTCAATGATGTTAATTATATGTCTTATATTATCCTTCAACTGTCTGCCTGGCAAAAATCCGGCTTGATCTTTATGGATTGATTTCATCAGATATTTTTTCAATCTTTTTGCCATTATCTCAGCAAAAATTTTATAATCATTATTAAGTAGTGATATCGGCCTGTAGTTTTTTATGTCAAGTTTGTCCGCATCTGGTTTTGGTATTAAAGTAATATGGGCCTCTCTCCACGAGTCCGGTATCCTCCCTCCCTGCAAAATGTTTTTAAATACCTCACATAAGACAGGTGTTACGTATTCCTCCAAGACTTTATAATATTTTTGCGACAGACCGTCTGGTCCTGGGGCTTTCCCTGGTTTCATTTTTTGATAGCCTCCTTAACCTCATCCGTCGTTATTGGTTTGTTTAGATGGAATATTTCGTCTTCTGTCAGCCGCTCACCCCCATTTTTCTCCAGGTATCTTCCTATTTCTGCTATATCTTCATCCTCCTTTCTTTTGTACAAGGTTTCATAAAACTGAAGAAACATTCCCTTTATTTCATTTGGATCTTCTATTATATGTTCCTCTATTTTGATCTTATTAATCACCATTTGTTTTTTCATTTTCCTTAGCTGCCATGCCAGCAATCTCCCCGTCTTATTTGCAGATTCAAAGTATTTTTGTTTCATTGATTTTATCCTCCATTCTACCTCTTGCCCTAATAATGTTGAGTATTGAATTTGCAGCACTTTAGATATTTGTTTCATCTTTTCATCCTCGGGATTTATTATTAGTTTTTCCTCACACTCTTTCAATTGTTTCACTATTTTTTCCTTTTTTGATTCTCTTAACTTCCTTCTATAACTATTCTGTTGGATCAAAAATCCCCTAAGAACTGCCTTACTTGCTTCCCAGACTACATCAATTTTAGTTTCTTTGTTTAAATTCCACTCAAAATACTCTTTCAGGGTATTTTTGGCTTTCTCAATGATCTCTTCGATTTCTAATAGGTATTCGTTCATTCTCCACCTATACTGTCCCAATGATTTACATTTTATTTCCAAACTGATTGGATTATGGTCAGAAAGTGTTCTAGGTTCTATCTCGCACTTCCTTGTTCTTAATGTAAGCTCTCTTGAGGTCCGGATCTGATCGTTTCTTCCCCAACTTTGATGTGGTTCTGAAAAGTAGGTAAATTGTTTTATTATTGGGTTTTTAAACCTCCAGATGTCAATCAAATCTAGGTTTTCCTGTAAGTCCTTAAAAGATTTTGGAAGATTCCCTTGGTTCATTTTTCTTCTTTTTTCACTCCTATCCATTCCTGGGTCAGGGACTCCATTTAAGTCCCCTAATAAAATTAATTTATGATTCTCTAATTCTAGCAGCATTTTTTCCAATTTTTTATAGAATTCTGATTTTTTTATGTTGGGGGCATAAACTGTTATTACATTAAATTTTTCTCCTTGATGGTTGATTTGAACTCCCAGAATTCTTCCCTCCTCATCCTTACATATTAACGACGGTTCCCATTTCTCTCTAACATACATCACCAGCCCTCTTTTTTTGCTGACATCTGAATTGATAAATTCCACTCCCAACTTTTTGTTAATCAGTACATGTTTATGTTTTTTAGCTATATGAGTCTCTTGGCAGCATATCACGTCGTAATTTTTATTCCTCAAGACTTTTGTTATTTTATTCCTTTTGGATTTTTCATTTAAACCATTTACATTCCAGGACAAAAACTTCAGAGACATTAATAAAATCAACTTCTAGTTGCTCCTCGTTCCCTTTCTAACCTTATGGACTGAACTCATGGATTGATGTAAGGCATGGTCTGCTCAAATATAATAAGATCCTGCCTGCTAAATCAGGTCAATGGTCCATCATCATCATCATCCCACAGTCTGCTCTCACAGCAGCCAACCCAGTGCTTCATTTGAAATCTCACTACCAGCCCCTGAGCAGAACAGAATTCTCCGCTCCTAAGGTTTGCAGCAAAGTAAAGTAGAGACATCACCTTGCCAGCAAAGGTCCGTATAGTAAAAGCTATGGTTTTCCCAGTAGTGATGTATGGAAGTGAGAGCTGGACCATAAAGAAGGCTGATCGCCAAAGAATGGATGCTTTTGAATTCTGGTGCTGGAGGAGACTCTTGAGAGTCCCATGGACTACGTGGGGCTACCTTTGAAGGTGACCCGGAAACTACAACTAATCCAGAATGCAGCAGCCAGACTGGTGAGTGGGAACGGCCGCCGAGACCATATAACACCGGTCTTGAAAGACCTACATTGGCTCCCAGTACGTTTCCAAGCAGAATTCAAAGTGTTGGTGCTGACCTTTAAAGCCCTAAATGGCCTCGGTCCTGTATACCTGAAGGAGCGTCTCCACCTCCATCGTTCTACCCGGACACTGAGGTCCAGCACCAAGGGCCTTCTGGCGGTTCCCTCACTGCAAAAAGCCAAGTTACAGGGAACCAGGCAGAGGGCCTTCTCGGTAGTGGCGCCCCCCCTGTGGAACGCCCTCCCACCAGATGTCAAAGAGAACAACAACTACCAGACTTTTAGAAGACATCTGAAGGCAGCCCTGTTTAGGGAAGCTTTTAATGTTTGATGTATCATAGTATTTTAATATTCTTTTGGAAGCCGCCCAGAGTGGCTGGGGAAACCCAGCCAGATGGGCGGGGTATAAATAATAAATTATTATTATTATTATTATTATTATTATTATTATTATTATTATGTCAATGACCAATAAAAGCAGTGCCACCTATGACTTGATCATGGATGGGGGAATTGACCTGGCATGAGTAACCCAGGTTTGGTTGGACACAGCAGCTTGCCCTGTTCTTGCCACTGCTTGTCCGGCAGGTTTCTCTTACGCACAGCAACTCAGGTCATGTGGGGTTGCAGTGATTTTTTTAGGAAGACTTTAGTTTTCACCAAGCGACCTATTAGGAGGACACAGTTTTCTGAGTGCATGTTCTGAAACTCTGGCAATAGGGGCAGTGCAGGATTCCTGTTGGTGTACCAGCCTCCCTGCTGCACCAAGGACTCCCTGCTTGAGATGCTTCAGGTTGTGCCAGATGTTCTCCTGGAAACACCTCATCTGGAGGTCCAAGGGAATTTTAACATGCATGCCGACACGATCTTACAAGGGACTGCTCAGACTTCGTGGAAAGCATGGCCTCCATGGGGCTGTCCCTGAATAAATCTGGCCTGTGTCATCGCTGTGGACATTGCTTAGATGTGCTGCTTCCCTCTATGGATGTGGGTGATCTGACAATTCGAATGCCCCAGCTCCCCTTCTTCATGGATCCCCCCAAAATGTTTGTGTTGACACCCTAAAATAGCCCATTTGAGGATTCCTAAAGACAAGCACAATCCTAACAAGGGGTGAGACTTGCAGTGAGGAGCACTGCTTGCTTTTTGTTTGTGATACAGAGCATGTACTTTATTTTTCTTACTAGCAAAACTACTTAGGATATGATGGGACAAAATTCAGAAACAAAGAAAACTTCTCATCCCAATGTATCTGAAAAGAAATATCAAAACTCAAAGTCTAGACCTCAGATGCTCAAACATGATCATTCATGGCACTGGGGAATGGACAAGACAGACTCTCAGCAGCATAGGGGCTATTTAACACACCATGAATTATCTGACCTTGCCTTTGATTCTGATATTGGGCTGGTTTTTCTCACAGGCAGTCTTTGGCTCAATCCCTAGAGCTTTGGTTAGAGTAAGGATAATTATACGAGAGGAAACGTCACCTTGGCAACACCATAGATTTTCTATGTGGCTTGAGGCGCAGGTTCAGAGGTGAAGGAAAACATGTTTATGAGAATTCACAGAAGTAGCTCCCTGGTTTTGACATGGGTCATTGTGGGAAAAAGTCAGCTTGGCCTTGAACTAACCATGTACCTTCATAAGCGCCAGGACCAAGATATTCCTTTAGGATGTAAGTGAACACACAGAAACACACAACATGGAGTAGCTACTTTGAGCTCATGAAACCAGGCCACAGTCCCTTCTGGGCAACCTTATGGGGGGGGCATATGCCAATGGCGGGTATTGCTAGAGGCAAAAGTGGAAAGCACAATGACCCCCCCCTTTGACCTTTTTTTGCTGCAGCCTAGTTCCTGCATACATATGCACTCTGTCCTCTATCCAGACAAGCAAGGAGCAATATAGGCGTTCAAGGCACTACTTCAGTCATGCAAAAACACACAAGAATGTCACAAAGCAGGACCAGTAAGGGGCATGGCTAGGGAGGGGTATGTGGCCTACAGAGGACCAGATAGAGAGGCTTGCAGGACCACCTTTGGCCAGTGGTTCCACAGCCCTGCTTTCTCGAGTCAGAACATGGAACCATCAAGAATCAATATTGTCTGCTCTGACCAACAGGAGGTAATTGAGATCTCAAGCTGAGAAGGATCTCCCCCAACTTCTCTCCCATACCTGACCACCCCAATTACACTTCCATTTCTGGATGAACAGATTTCACTAGCAAATAACAAATGGGGGATGCAGGTACAGGTGTGACAAAGAAATCTGCTCAGCTATGGATTACCAATACTTAACATAGAATATAAATGATGCAAATGCTCCTCAAAAGAGAAAAGAGATATTTTGTTATTGGGGGGGAACACTGAATTTGGATCAAATTTGTTTATAAGAAACACACATTAGGAAAAAGGGAATCAGATATTTGATTAAAATAGATTAGGTGAGGAATTTATCTTTGCAGGACTGAAGGGGGTAAATGGAGTTGTTCTTTATATACACATTCCCAATTCTGCCCCAAATGGATATTCTCTGATGAACAAAGTAGATATGTTGAGATGGAAGTTAATATCCAAGGAAATTAAATTTTGGTTGTAGGTATATATGCTGCCAATGAAGACAAATCAGTATAAGGGACTTATGGATAGGTTGGCGGATTTTGCATCTGAAAATTGGTGCCTCATGGAAGACAGAAATGGAGTGGACTCTTCAGTGCAGGACAGAACTTCACATAAAAATATTAAAACATCCCAGGATAAACTAAGAAAGTTTTTTCTTTAAATGATGGACAATTTGGAACTTGTTGGCATCTGGAAATATAAAAATGAGGTTGTAAAGGGAATTACATATTTCTCTGAAAGACACAGATCTTTCTCAAGAAGAGATATGATTTGGTTGACTAAGATGCTGGGCACTGGGGTGCACAAATTTGACATATTCTATGAGCCACTCTGAGTTAGGGACTCTGGTGCATTGAGCTGACAAGACCGTCAAAAAGGTGTTTACTGCAATTGCTATAGAGGGAAACAGGGCAGATGCGGTTCATCAACTTTGGAAGGTACAGGGAAGGTGTGAAAGAATTGGTGTGAAAGAATAATTGAAGTATCCCACACTCCAGAATATATATATACATATCTACCAAATATGTTTTATTCTGGGATATTATTTATTTATTTATTTCACTGGATTCATATACCACTTGATTGTAATAAAATTAAAGTAGGTTTCAAAAGAATAAAATGGTGAAATTAATTAAGTTCAAGGGCAGATGAAAACAACACTGAAAAACAACATGTCAACATTCTGCATGTCTGGGTGGGCAATTGCATTAGAGAACCATCTGAATTGTCTCTTCACTGGGATCAATGTTTTCATAAGGCACCAAAAAGAGTGCAGTGAAGGCATCTACCTGATGTTTTGCTTGCTGTTTATTCCCTTGTGAGGTTCAGACTTCCTATTCTAATTTTTCACATTACCTGTTATTCTTATTTGAACTTCCTTCTCATTTGGATCACTCTGGATCCTGCATTCATCTTCCAAAACTTCCCACCTTAATCCCCAGAAGCCATTTCCTTGACTCATCCTCCTGACACCCCACTTAATATTTTGGTTAAATTGTGAAAATGGAGGGCATTTATTAAGCTTTTAAATACTTAGAGCTTGTGGAAATTTCAGCAAGATGCAATCTGAGCTTAGGAATGATCATGTTTCATTCAGTACCGTTGGTTAATTGTTTTTATATGCCAATCAAATACAGTTTTCCATTTATAAATCACTCCTTTATATTCATGAACACTTTCTGACATTTCAGTGATTGCCAAGTCCATATGGTTACATTATTTCTGTGCTTTTTTTCATTTTCTGTAAGTTTTATTAAGGTTTATAGAAGAAAATACAAAACCTGATATATATTCACATTTCTTTACCAAGCCAAGACTTTTATATAGATACAATAAAGATACAGAAAGGGAGGAGGAATAAAGAAGGAAAAAGAAAGAAATGTTTTAAAGAATAGAAAATAAGTTTTAAAAGAAAGATCGATGAATAAGATTCAGAAAGAAAACTTCTGATTCTTCATCGCTTTGTCATACAAAACAATATTTACTTCATCCAATTGACTATAAACCCCACAAAGCCATTTTTATAAACAAACATTATGTCCAATCCTCAAATCCAGATGTCTTTTTTTCTCGTAAAATGTCTATGAGAAGTTACCAATCTTTAACCACTGTTAACGTTAATTTTCCTTTGATTAAACATGTCAGTTTACCATCTCAGATAAGTCTGTTAGTTTTAATAGTCATTCTTCCATTGTTGGTAATGACGTGTCCTTCTATCTGTGTGCATATAAAATTCTCACAGACGCATATATTACAACAAGGTTGCATAGTCTTTTCATAATTATATATCCATACATCCCAGCAGGAAGATTTCTGGTGTCATTATTTCTGTGCTTTCATCTAAATGAATATTTCCAATTTATTTTATTTTTGTCTGACTCTGGACAAGTATGTGAGCTTTATTACTACTATGCTGAACATAAAGGGTTAAAACTGAATACTTTAAGACTCAGGTACCATCTTTAGATGTTCTTGTCAGGTAATCTTTTGTATTCAGATCAGGCCTCAATACAATAATATAACATTTTGGCATGAAGATGCAGCCCAGAAGCCCAGCACTGGAGGCTAAGATAGAGAAGACCTGCACAGCTACCATGTACTTCCCCTTGGTGCTCAGGTAGGTGGGAACAAAGGACACCCAAACACTGCAGAAGACCAGCATGCTGAAGGTGATCAGCTTAGCTTCATTGAAGGCTCCAGGAAGCTTCCTGGCTAGGAAAGCCACCGTGAAGCAGATGGCAGACAGGAAGCCCATGTAGCCAAGGGAACCATAAAACATGGCAGCAGACCCTTCATTACATTGCAGGATGATCTGCCCAGGTTGGGAGCTCATGTCAGAGTCTGGGAATGGGGGAGAGGTTCCCAACCAGATAGCACAGATGATCACTTGGACACTGGAACAGGAAAGGACAATGGAGTTGGCCAGACTCTTCCCCAGCCATCTCCTCACCTTGTTCCCTGGCTTTGTGGCCAGAAAGGCCAGCACCACAGTGATGGTTTTGGCCAACACAGAAGAGACGGCAACTGAGAAGATGATGCTGAAGGCAGATTGCTGGAGAAGGCAGGTGGCTTTCTTTGGCCGGCCAATGAAGAGAAAGGAGGACAAAAAAGAAAGCAGGAGTTAGAGAAGGAGGATGTAGGAGAGGTCCCGGTTGTTGGCTTTGACTATGGGAGTTTCCTGGTATTTTATGAAGATCCCTAACACAAAGCCTATGGTTAAGGACAAGAAGAGGGCAAAGGAAGATAGGACAATCCCCACGTTTTCTTCATAAGTCAAGAAGGTGATGATCTTGTGGACACATTGATCTCGGGCCTTGTTTGGATGTTGATTGTTTGGACATTTGACACAACGCTCTGCATCTGCAAAAAACAAGACTAATAACAGCCTTATATCTAACGGGACCTTTTTTGCTTTAAAGAAGGAAATCTTGGAGCGGGGCATACATAATGGTATCACAATCGAGAGGTTTTTTCCTGCACACCTCACAATAACTCCATCAGTGATTTACAGCGAGAAACATAGGCTTTTGTGAATTTAGGCATTCATTCCTGCTTCTTGATGGACAGGCATTTATTGATTTATGTGTTTCTATCCTGCTTTTCAAGCAGATTGCAATATTAGCAAACAAATAAAATACTAATCTGTAAAGAAGTGGACTGCAACCCAAGTCCATCAGAAAACTCTTCCTATAGATGGTGGCTATCCAGCGTTAATCCAACTCAGAAGAGATTGTGAAAATAGACATAAGTAACCTCAGACCTATGCCCTCTTCCTGAAGGGTGGTCCTTTACACTGAAGCCACCCACCTTCCTGAGTGGAGATGGTCCCTTCTGGGCAGGGAATGCAGTCATAGCAGCAAAGTGGCTTTCCTTCCTGAACCATCCTGAGGAACCCAGGGTGACATCTTTCCACACACCTGGAAGGTGGCAGAGGCTAGACGTAAAAACAAGGAGTGCCAAGGGAAATGTGTTAGAGCTAATTTATCCATTGAAATAAGGCACAGGGTTGGGAGGGATTCAATGTGGACTCCACAACCATGGTTTACCTATAAGCTGGTAAGTGTGCAAAAGTATAACAACTCCATTGCCACTTGAGGTCTGTTCAGTGCAGGGCAGCCAAATGGGGTCACAGGGCCCCAATGCTCCAAGAGCTGTATTGGCTGCCTGTTTGGTATGGAACCCAATCCATGTTGCTGGAACTTGAATGAAAGGTCCTTAAATGTTCAGGACCCAAGGACTTAAATGAGATGTATAAGAGAAGCCTTGCTTGCAGTCCAACAGACTAGCAGAACAATCTGCATGCTAACACACAACAGGGCCTTGTCTGCTGTGGCATCTTGGATGTGGGAATTCTAAGGAAGGGCAAGCTAAAAGTATAATAAATAATTATACTGCTTCCCTGTTCATTCCTGTGTCCACTTCCCTACTTCTCTTGATTCTCCTGGGTCCAATTTTATAGTGCATACCTGTCCTCTAAGGTCAAAATAGATGTGGTCAGGGTGAACACAGTGGAAACTGCTATTTTCAAGTTTGCATTCAATAGAATATTTCATTACCTATTTTACACGAATCCTAAATAAACACATACCCCGCCCCAAGCCTCACTGTTAGATCTTGAATGTTGGCATTGGAAAGCATTTGAAGGAACACACACACACACACACACACACACACAACCTGGTACACTTATTAGACCTTGAAGAACTGGAAAAACTGTGAAATGAAAGAGATAATTTGTCCCACCTTATTGTTCCAATTGAGCCATGCAATGGCATTCTGGTCAATGGTGAACTGTACATCTGAGGATCCCTGTCTGCTGATACTCCCAAGCTTCAATTTAGAAATGGACTTATTGGTAGACTTCATCCAGTTCACAATGTCCAGGTCAGCTGCCAACTCTCCATTCTCATCCAAGTACACTCTGTCCATGGAAGAATTGTAGAACTGGGAGTTTCCCATGAAAGGGTGGAGCTACAATGGCAAAGAGAACAGCAGCATTTGGAAGACAGGAACCCACCTTGGCTTCTCCATTTCGCCCATTTCTTGCTTGGCTCTCCTTTGAACAGTGGCTGAGAGTTGTGTGTCCTTAAAAAGTTGGCTACATTAATTCAAGGGAACATACAGGTAAGAAAGACTAAGGCTGCCATCCTGTATATGAAGGAAAACCTGTAATTTTATTACACAGCAAGACACAACTCTCTTCCTTCCTTCAGCATTAAATGTGGGCTGGCTGAGCTAACTGTTAGGTGTGATTGGAGCTGGTTCACTGACTGTACCAAAAGAGGAAAAAATTCCTTCCAGTTGTTGGTTTCTGCTTTCCTTCACTGTGCAGCGAAAGGGCTTGTCACGAGACAGGTGTTTACATTCCACAGTCTGTACTGTTGGAGTTTCTCACGGGAAAGGGAGGCTGGATGTGACGTACACTGGTTTCCTGTTTTTCACTGTGTGATTCTCTCCGAGCTGTCGAGGAGAGAGGATGCATTTTCTGCTCCGGCAGAGGCAAGATGTCTTTCTGTAATATACCAGCTTTGAACTGTAAATAAAGCAATATAGAGTATGCAGCACGTACTCCTCATCCTTCCGCTGGGCACGAGACTCTGCTTTAAACCAACACGTGGTTATGGGCTCCAGAAGTCAAATCGGAGTGCCGGCAAAGGATCGGAATGCAGAGGGACAGATCAGATCAGAATCTGCTCTGCGCGTAAAAGTGATTGATGAGGTATGTGCTACTGCTCCGGGCAGCCTGCCAGCTTCTAGTTAATGGCTTTATGGCTTTATGGCTGGACTTTGAACCTTTAAAGCCGTTTTGCCGGGAACAGGCAAAAGGCTCCCAGGCACAAGTCACTATGCTGGGGAAATCGAAAGTAACTTTTAAGTGCGCTTTTGGAATGAAGCAGCTGCAGCAGTGACGCAGCAAGATTTAAAGCAGCATATATGACGCTGAAGGCTAATGCCAGAGTCATGATGGCCCTTCAGGATGCTTGTGGGATTCCTAAGCTCAACAAGAAAAACTATGCCGACTGGGTTCTGTATGCAGAGGCAATTCTGCGGAAAGAGGGTTTGTTTGAGGTGATTACAGACACCCCCCCCCCAGTTCCAGTTACAGATGCATGGGAAGCTAAAGATTCCAAAGCAAGGGGAACTCTTACATTGATAGTATCCCCAGAAGAGCTCTGTCTATTGCGTGATAAGACCTCAGCCAGAGAATTTTGGGACGCTTTGAGAGAGGCTCACTTAAGGACAGAAGCTGGATCCACTATGTTTTACTTTAACAAGCTGCATAATATGGCTCTTGCTGAAGGTGGAGATGTGCGTTTACATCTGATGGAGATGCAAAATCTGAGACATGAGCTGCAACAGAGAGGACTCAACTTTCCAGAGGCTGTGTATTCTTTCATGATACTACAATCTTTGGGTTCAGGTTGGGAGTCTGTTGCAACCCAGATTGCTGTGCAGCCAACCGCTCAGCTAACAGTGGACTATGTAACTGCCATGATATTAAATGAAGCAGATCGCCGGGGTGCTAGCTGCATGGGCAAGGGGGAGTCTTCACAGACGTCATCCCATAGTGCAGTGGAACCACCAGATGGCGCCAAAGCTTTGAAGGCAGTGAAATGCTACTCGTGTGGACGTCTAGGCCATATGAAGAGGGAATGCAGATATCCCAGGGCCAAGACAGAGCAGCGCAGCGAAAGCTCATCGCGTGGAAAAGGCCGAGGCAAAGGCAAAGGTCCGGTGTCTAGGACAACGCAGCACAAGGCTATGGTTTCACGTTTCACTCCAAAGGTTGCAGAGGTCCAGAAGACGTCTAGATCTTTCTTCGTTGTTGATTCAGCGGCAACTCACCACATGTGCAACGATAAAAGACTGTTTGTGTCTTTTACACCGCAGGAAGGTGCGATTCACCAGGCGGATGACCACACTATTCCGAGTAAAGGCTACGGAACTGTTGTTCTTCACAGTTTGGACATCGATACAGAATGTGCTTTACGTGCCAGACGCCAAACATAATCTGCTCAGCGTTGGACAGCTGAATGAGCGGAACATTGACGTGTCCTTCAAGAACAAGAAGTGCATCATCACAAAGAAAAATGATTGTGTATTGCATGCTGAATATGTTGATCGTTTGTTTGTTTTGTATTATGATGATGTTGAAAAGGATGACACTTGTTGCATTGCGGGTTCTAACAAAAGTTTGCATGCAGAATGTATTCATGATTTTCACCGAAAATTTGGTCATTTGCATTTTGAGGCAGTATCTAAAATGCCTGCCTTGGTTGAAGGTATGACTATTAAACCCTGCAGGTACCACATGAAGTGCAAGGCATGCGCAGCAAACAAGGTGAAAATGGCTGCGAAAGGTAAGGTGTCTAGTAGGCAAGCTACAGAACCATACCAGGTTGTTCATGCTGATTTGGTTGGACCACTAGCGCCCTCTTTGGGTGGAAATAGGTACTTCATGGTTCTCATTGATGCATTTTCTAGATATATTTTTGTGTACAATCTCAAGCAGAAATCAGAGGCTTTTCCTAGGTTCAAGGAATTCTGTGCTTGGTTGGAAAATGTGCATGGCAAGAAGATAAAGACTCTTTTCAGTGATCGCGGGGGAGAATTCACTTCTCAGCAGTTTGAAGCTTTTCTGACTGAGAAAGGAATTCAACACGATTTGTCTAGTCCTCGCTCGCCATGGCAGAATGGACTTGCGGAACGGGCAAATCAGACATTGCTTCAAGGGTTAAAAACCTTGCTGCATGATGCCAATCTTCCAGAGAGTTATTGGGCCGAATCTCTCTCGTGTTTTGTTTACAGTTACAATCGCAGGTTATCTTCAGCGATTGGTTGTACCCCCTATGAGAAGATGTTTGGCAAGAAGCCATACATCAAACACATGAAGATTTTTGGTTCTGACATGTGGGTTCACTCACCACAAAACTCCAAGTTAGACAAGCGTGGATTGCATGGTATCTTTCTAGGTTATCAGAAAGGGTCTTACAGAATAATGATGACTGACTCTAAGACAATAAAGCTCACGAGAAGTGTTGAGTACAATGCAAAGTGGGGGGAGAATGTGGGAATTTTCCAATGTTATCCTGATGACGGTGATGAGACTGAGGATAGTCAAAAGCAACCACAACAACCCACTGATGAAGGTTCTGAGTCTGAATCTGAAACTGAATCGGGTGATTCAGAGGATTTCAAGAGTGCGAAAGCCTCTATGAGACCCTCTGAAAGCTCTGATCAAGAATTGGAGGAACCATTGTTCACAATAGGTCGTTTTTCTACTAAGAAGGAAGAGGAGAGTGTTGAAGACTTAAGGCTAATTCGTAGGTCACAGAGAGCCACAAAAGGCAAACCTCCAAAGAGATTTGCTGATGAATTTGCTACGATAGCAGTAACAGCTGTTAAAAGCTCCAAGAAGGTATTTGAACCTTCAAGTTTCCAAGAAATCCAGGGTTTGGATTCAAAGGAAGCTGAGCCATGGTTAAATGCCATGAAGGCTGAGCTTGATTCCTTAGAAAGGAACAAAACATGGGAACTAGTTCCAGTAGTTCCAGGAATGAAACTGCTTGGAAGCAAATGGGTCTTCAAAGCGAAGACAGATCAAAATGGCAAGATAGTCAGACACAAAGCCAGATTGGTAGCCAGAGGTTTTGCACAGGTACCAGGTGAAGACTATCACGAGACCTACTCACCCACAGTGAGATATGAGAGCATTAGGCTTATGCTCAAGCTAGCTGCAGAGGAAAATCTACACATTAGTCACCATGATATTAATACAGCTTTTCTGTACGGATCTCTGGATGAATCACTTTATATGCTTCCACCTGATGGCGTACAGGTAAAACAGAGATTTGTTTGTGCTCTGAAGAAATCCCTTTATGGTCTCAAACAAAGTGCATGGTGTTGGCACACAAAACTCACTGAAGTATTGTTTTCTCTAGGTTTTCAGCAAGGGAAAGCTGATCCATGTGTATTTGTCAAAGAGGAGGGGCAAAAGAAACTGTACTGTTTGTTTTATGTTGATGATATATTATTCTTTTGGAAAGATGTCGCAATGTACAATAACGCCCTAGCTCAACTGAAATAGCACTTTGACATGAAAGATCTTGGTGAGGTAAACAACTACCTATCTCTGGAAATAGAGAGAGATCAAGATGGTAACATTCTAATTCACCAGTCACGGAAAATTGCTGATGTGTTAAGCAAACTAAACCTGATGGATGCTAACCCTGTAGACACACCGATGACAACAGGTTATCAGGTAGATGACACTGAAGAAGCATTTTCTGACACTACACTGTACAGATGTGTGCTAGGCAAGCTAAACTTCATTGCCAGATGTTCAAGACCAGACATTGCTGTTAGCTGTAATTTGCTAAGCAGACAAGTCAACAATCCTAGTGTCAAGGATTGGAAAGCTCTGAAACGCATAGCGCGGTATTTGAAAGGCACTGTGCATTACAGACTGAGACTTAACAATCAGAAGTCTGGTGGTCTTGAGATATTTGCAGATGCAAGTTTTGGAAGTGACACTACAGACAGGAAAAGTACGTCTGGAGTTTGCTACATGTACAATCAGGGTCTGTTTGATTGGTCATGCAAGAAGCAAACAACAGTTAGCTTAAGTACTTGTGAAGCTGAACTGAATGCACTGTCTTATTCACTTAAGGATTGTGAATGGTTAGTACAATTGTGCAAAGATATGAAAATTCCTGTCAAATGTCCAATCCAGGTTTACCAGGACAACAAAGCATGTTTAGCTTTGCTGAAGTCTGAAGGTTGTAAGCAAAGCACGAAGCACTTGCAATTAAAGTTGCAGCATGCTAGGGAATGTATTCAGAAGGGACTCGTAACGGTGTCCTATATGCCAGGTAATGAAATTCCTGCTGATGTATTGTCCAAGATTGTATCAAGGGATCAACACTGTACCTATGTGCAGAAGTTGGGTTTGTACTGATATTGTACGAACACGCTGCCCAGTGATGTTCACAGAAAGGGGGAGGATGTTGGTTTCTGCTTTCCTTCACTGTGCAGCGAAAGGGCTTGTCACGAGACAGGTGTTTACATTCCACAGTCTGTACTGTTGGAGTTTCTCACGGGAAAGGGAGGCTGGATGTGACGTACACTGGTTTCCTGTTTTTCACTGTGTGATTCTCTCCGAGCTGTCGAGGAGAGAGGATGCATTTTCTGCTCCGGCAGAGGCAAGATGTCTTTCTGTAATATACCAGCTTTGAACTGTAAATAAAGCAATATAGAGTATGCAGCACGTACTCCTCATCCTTCCGCTGGGCACGAGACTCTGCTTTAAACCAACACCAGTAGGACTTCCGGAGGCGGCGCGAACGGCAATGGCGGTCTCCTTCACTTGCTGAAGGGGAAGCTCCGCGGAAACGGGTCGTCCGCTACGGCGAAGCAGAGACCCACGTCGGGAAACCACAGGCAGAGTGAGCCTGTGGCCGTGGGACTCAGCGGGCACCAGAAGCGCCCCCCCGAAACGAAGAAGGGACCCCGTAAGGGGTCTCGGAACGTGGACGGGAGCGCGGTGCTGTGAGTCGATCGCTCTTTCCGTGCGAGCGAAGCCGCATAGCTGCTGTCGATGAGCGCTGACCTTTTTTCCTGGATTATTGGATTCGGAAACAGCAACCCGTGAGTAAAAGGGACTAAAATAACCTAAACTAATCTTAAAAAATTTGGACAAAGCGGGAGATGCAACCAGGAAGTCCGTCTCCCTATTCTGCTAAAATTCTAAAGCAACGACTTTGATCTGAAGCCTTTGAGAGGAGCTAAAATTTTTAACTCTGTGCATGATTTGAACTGTCGCTATAGGAACTAAGGGAGAGACCTGGTCTGAACAAAGACATTGGATTCTTATCTCATTATACATGACTACGCCATTTCTCACCTTCTCACCCCTTGCCTTTTCCTGTAAGACCTATTACAGTCGTTAAGAGTCGTCAACAGGCTCATCTCAGCTATCTGCCAATCTCTCATTCCCACCACCCTTCTGAGTAATACCCCTCCCCACCTTCTCACTATATAGAAGGATCTGGCAACTTCTGTTTCAGTGTATCTGAAGAAGTGTGCATGCACACGAAAGCTCATACCAAGAACTAACTTAGTTGGTCTTTAAGGTGCTACTGGAAGGAATTTTTTTATTTTGACTATGGCAGACCAACACGGCTACCTATCTGTAACTGTACCAAAAGAGAGCTCACTAATGGCTCCTTGTCATCTTGAAAAAAAGTGACAAGTGTCTATATTGGAAAAGGGAATACCTGCCATGGCTGTAGCCTTTGAGCTTCCAGCTTCATCGCCCTCTGCTGAGAATACGCAGCATTTATGGCATGTGCCACAGTTTGGACAGTACTGTAAATCTTGCCGCTGTCTAGAGAGAGGATTCTTTGCAGAACATCTTGCGTCAGCATCTCCAGTTTCTCTCTCTCTCTGCATCTGGTCCAGCCTTTCACTGATGGTGCATGCCTTAAATAGAAACAATTATAATCTGTCTCCACAATCTTTTTAATTACAGGGAAAAGGTGAGGGAAAATATTGTAGTTTCTCCATTCTTTTCTCATAATAGGGAAGGAAAGAAAACCATGGATATGTTGGAAAGATATGCTACTGTGCATTAAGTCAAAGGGAGTTCCCCCATAGCTGTTGTGATCAAGACTTTCCCTGCAAGAGGTTTTATTAACATGCCAAATACGAATTGTATCATTTGTATTCCAATTAAGATATAATTCGTGTCCACGTAGTAAACAAATACATGGACTTGACTCCACTTGAAGAAGGAATGAAAACTGATCACAGCACCATTCTTATTCTCCAGTGGGATATTTTGTAAGATGCCGACACAAATCCCCCTCTCAATGAGAACAGGCATCAAGGTCTTCTTGAACCTCTCTCCATTGTCAGTTTCTGGCACAAGGAGACCAATGAACGTCCATCTGAAGTGCTGGAGCAGCTTGACAATCCCTGGGTACAGAGCTTCTTCTTTGGGGACCATCCGGTAGAAAAAAGGAAACTGCCTCTTATCATTCACACCATGAGAGACAAAAGCATAGCTGACCTGGCAAGAAAAGGAAGATTGTTGGCTTGTTTTGGCTCAAAGCCCACATATTTCTTACCCCAGATAACAAACATTTCCCATGTAGAGATAAATCTTCCCAGACCCAGAAAATAGAAGCCCGCTTTTATCTGTATGGATTTCTTGAATTTCTGTTTTTATATGCTTTTTATACTACTTTCATCTTGCATTTCTAATTTAATGACATTGTTACCGTTTTGATGTTGGGCAACACATAGATATTTTTCAAATATGAAGTGAATGGTTTTTTTAAAAAATGAAGTGGGTTATAAAAGTTTTAAATGAATAAAAATTCAGTGTTTCACTCAGAGGAAACCAGTCTACTTTCCTTAGTATTTAGAAACACAGACACCTGTACCACAATGTTTCTAGGTATCCATCTAAATCTGCAAACAAGTTCAGAAGACCCAGAGAAGCGGTGGGGTGTCTAGTTATGAAGGAGATCACAGAAAATACTTTTGTCCAGAATTCTTTTACTTTGGAGCAGTCCTGCCACACATGCCACTAGGTTATAATGTTTTGACAGCCCCTCCAGCATGAGGGGGAAGCACTCCTTTATGCAAAAGGTATCAATTGTGGTGTGAAGTACAGTGGTGCCCCACAAGACGAATGCCTCGCAAAACGGAAAACCCGCTAGACGAAAGGGTTTTCCGTTTTTAAGCTGCTTCGCCAGACGAATTTCCCTATGGGCTTGCTTCACAAGATGAAAACGTCTTGCGAGTGTTCCGATTTTTTTCCGCTTCCCCCCCCCCTTTTTCTAAGCCGCTAAGCCGCTAATAGCCTTTTAGCCGCTAAGCCGCTAAGCCTTTAATAGCCACTAATCCGCTAAACCACTAATAGCGCTAAGCCGCTAATAGGGTTGCTTCGCAAGACAAAAAAACCACTAGACGAAGAGACTCGCGGAACGGATTATTTTCGTCTTGCGAGGCACCACTGTACCAGCCATGTATTCTTTTCATGGAGTGTTCCCTAGTTTGAACCAAAGAATGCCTTGAAGCAGAGCTTACTCTAAATTGCTTCTTCTACATGAACTCCTCAGTTGTGTTCTCAGTATGACTACTACTATTTTAATTATCCATCTTTTTCACTGATGAGAACTTAAGGTGGTTTCCAGATAAAATAAGAACAGCTAAAAACGTAGGAAAAAATCATTAAAACCATACAGTGGTACCTCAGGTTACATATGCTTCAGGTTGCATATGCTTTAGGTTACAGACTCCGCTAACCCAGAAATAGTACCTCGGGTTAAGAACTTTGCTTCAGGGTGAGAACAGAAATTGTGCTCCAGTCGTGCAGCGGCAGCAGGAGGCCCCATTAGCTAAAGTGGTGCTTCAGGTTAAGAACAGTTTCAGATTAAGAATGGACCTCCAGAATGAATTAAGTATTTAACCAGAGGTACCACTGTACCTATGATTTTGATTTGAAGTAGAAGTTGGATTTAATAGAATTTTTAAAGAATATAACTAAGCCTTTAATGGGGCCCAAGGAACCCATAATAATTCAAACTAATGAGATTGATTGTCTTGTAGCTTCATTTTTAATGGATACAAACAGCTAAAAACATAGGGAAAATAGGCGAGAGGAAATGAATGTAGCAGGAAGCTCAAAGCCACTGAAGAGGATTGTCTCCAAAGGAGTCTGCAGCACAACTATCACCAATGGGATATCATCTTGTTTATTTTAATAAAGTCAGCATTGTGGTTCTGCTACAAATTCTGAAAGAACTCCTTTGAGAAGAGGTGATCATCCAAGAGAATCTAGATATGTGTCTGTCCACCAAGGGAAATCCCTCCCAAATCACTCTTCTGTCTCACTTTGCGCATCTCTTTTACCCCCTCTTTTAGTTCGCTGCAATGAGGCTCAGACAGAAAATGCCATATCCCACCCCATTCCTACCTGTGGGATTTTATAGATGCCCAATGTGCCTGAAAGCAAGATGGAGTTTTGAGAGTCAGCCATTTCCAGAACAGTCAGTAAATCATTCCGTCTTCCACATTTGTAGTTTGGAATATTTGCCTTCCCGGTAGACAGCAGGTCTAGCAAAGCATCATAGGTCACCCTTCCATCAAAAAAGTTCTCATGGATGCTGTAGCCCAGGGTGATGTTGAAGGAGAGCCTGGCATTCTGGTTGAACTCTTGAATGGCAAGCAAGAAGGAGAGCACCTCCCAGTACTTTGTTTTTCCTTTCCTGCAAAAATATACAGATTGTGTCGTCATCCATCCTGCAGTTAGTGAAGTAGAAGATTTATCTGAGGGATTTTTAAGACAAGCTTTAACTGGTGATATAAAAACCTGGATTTTATTTCCAGAACTTTACTTGTGCTTACACTGATTCAGAACCAAAGCCAGCAGCTCAAAAGCTCGCCTAATTATATCTCATTGGATGAGAGAGAGAGGATAGCCTTTGTGAAGGAACTGCACTGCTAAAAAGGAATAAACATATTATATTTATTTTATTTTGGGACATTTGGGGTTGATTTGTTTTCTAGAACAAATCTTGGTTTTCAGTCATCTGACTCTTCTTTGATTTTTAGTATGTTTATGGATCTACAGTCTAAAATCAAATGTATCTCGAATGTATGATTGTGGGGAAAATAACTCCTTCCCCATAAAATATCTTACTGTTTAAAGCTGGTAGAGGGAGTCCTGTTGAAGGTTTGTTCATGAAATACGGCTTTTGTGGGAGAGATGATCCCACTAATGAGGTGGTCTCCTGGCCTGTAATAGTTGAATGGGTCTATCTGACTCCTCTCCAAAGTTAATGAGCATTTTGCCTTCTGCATCTCACAGTCTGCATAAGGCAGTAGCAGCAGCAGAAGAAGAACAACAAGGAGAAGAATCACTGTCATTCTGGGACTGCCTGGAACAGCCCTCTCTGTTGTGTATTCTCCCCTCAGTTCATTAAATGAAGCCAAACCCTTCTTGTAAAGCTGATGGAGTCCAAGCAAGACTTCACACCTGAAGGGATAGAAGACAAGCTCATGACTATATATTCTGACTCACCTGCCCTAAACCTCTGTCCAAGCTGTTGATGACATTTATGTCCCTGTCCTTTCCACCTTGAATGCACAATGTCACCTCACGTAGCTCTTGTTTTTGGTTTTTATTTTAATGGCATCAGATATGATCTTTGGACAAATCCCAGGAGTTTTGGTGTGTAGAAATGAGGGTCACTACGATTTTGATAATCATAAGGCAGATAAGCATTGGCTCTGCAACATCCTGCAATCTTTACATGGCTCCATGCTCAGGTGCAGGGCTGGAGAAAAACATGTTTTGCAACAGCCCTCAGATGTCACTCTAGACTCTGAGATGGCGAAGGGAAGGGGCAGCTGAACATATCTAAACTTTGTGGAAAAGCACATTCACAAGAGTCAGGGTCAACATTTGGTTTTCAGACAGTGGGGAGGAAACTCTGCTCTATAGGTCTGATTAGGCCCATCATATCCCATATTTTGACCTGTATGGCTGTTATGGTCAATCCGTGTCACCCCAACAACCCTTCACTTGACATTTCTTTTCTTTCTTTCTTTTAATATGATTTTTATTAATTTCTTTTTTAACACAATATTTCAGCATACCAATAACAAAACAAATAAATTCTTTGCTCCACTGAGCTCGTCACTTCCCTCCATCCCTTCAACCGGTTTTTAATTTTCGAATCTTTGTGTCGCACTTTATATCCTCTGCTTCAGATCTTTATATCCTTATGATCAACTCTGTCTCAATGGTCTATAACGTTTTGAGATTGCAGTTTTTTCGTTGCAGAATTTATATCAATCCCACTTGTGTCTTCCCATTTTTACAATAGTTATTCAATATACCAAATAAATTTACTCCAATCTCTTTGAAACTTTTGCTTGTCTTGGTTCTGGATCCTGCCTGTCAGTTTGGCCAATTCCGCATAGTCCATCATCTTTGTCTGCCACTCCTCAGACGTTGGTAATTCCTGCAAACCTAAGTAAATTTAAATGCTTTACTTACAGTAATCGGAAGTCTCACTCACACATTGTTCAGTGCTACAGCAGAAACAAGAAGATAATTTTGCTGCAAAATACAGAAGTTAATCTCAGCCTGAGTCTAGAGTCTGGAGCCCCTGCCTCAGATGCCTGCTCAGCTTACATGGGTCAAAAAGAAGAAAAAGAGAGGAACAGGAAACAAATACCAGTGGTACCTTGGTTCTCAAACTCAATCTGTTCGCAAACCAAGGTGCAGCTTCTGATTGGCTAATTGGCCCGGGAAACAATGCCAACAGCCGAAACAGACATTCAACTTCCAGAAATCGTTCGCAAACCGGAACACTTACTTCCAGGTTTGCGGTGTTTGGGGGCCGATTTATTCAGGATCAAAGCTGTTCAGGAACCAAGGTACCACTGTAATGCCTCCCTCCCTCCCCAAAGGAGGTGGGGGTGTCCAGGCCATGCCTCCTCTATAAATTTACAGCTCTGTGGTCCTTAACCCTTTCATGTACTAACTAGCATAGACATGCACTGTTAGGTCTGACTGAAAAATCTCCCAGTTTCCACCTCATCTTTAGTGGTGACCCTACATATAACATTTGGATTACAAAGTGAGAAGGCGGTGGTGGCAGAGGGGACAGCTGGCTCTTGGGTTGGGCAGGGGAAAGCTCCACCTTTGGTTCCTCAAAGTGATGATGACCTCTGCCTCTAACTTCTCCACCTGGACTTGGGAGGTGCCTCCTGTATCTGGGATGACAGCTTGAAGCGCACCAGCGCCCACCCTGCCCTTGTCCTCCAAAGGTCTGGATTGCAGGACAAGATGAAGAGAGGCAGGAAATGATATGAAGAGGAGTCGGTCCCTTCCTCACTCTCTTCCACTGTGGTTCCTGTGACAGCCCAGATCCCTCCTCTACCCCAATTGCAGGCCCAGTTTTAAAAAGGCCCCAATGCAATATGGTCTCCACCGGCCCTTCAGCCCACCTGCCCTCCTTGGGTCTCCACTGAAGCACATTAGGAAATCCAATGGATCTGGCACTGAATTCAGGAAAGGGGAGAATCAGAAGTGTTCTGGTGTGGCTAGGAGGATGCAGCCATCCTGTTGTTATGAAAGGCTTGTGTTCAGAGTGCGGCCAGGATTTGATACAAGATATGCCAGTATCCACAGCAACTGCA
Source organism: Podarcis liolepis (assembly GCF_965112155.1). Taxonomy (NCBI): domain Eukaryota; kingdom Metazoa; phylum Chordata; class Lepidosauria; order Squamata; family Lacertidae; genus Podarcis; species Podarcis liolepis. The sequence goes on from NC_139555.1 coordinate 123,120,839, forward strand.
TCAGTGGTTCATAGTGTACCAGAATTGGTGGACTTATCTGTAACCAGAATTGGTGGTTAGCTCTGAGCAAGCTGAACCATTAGGAAGAGAAGACCAGGAGGGGCTATGATGCTGATGGTAGATTTGGATTGCAACCATCATCAACCACAGCCAGTGTTGCGATTTTTATGATTTATTAAATTTATTAGTCACTTTATCTTGCTCAGGACAACCCAAAACAACTTACAACCAAACAAACAAGTGAAGAAATCCCGCATAAATACATTAAAACCAAGAGGAAAAAGAAATACATTAAAACATCCCACCGACATTTAAAAGACCGCAGATAGTTAAAGAAATGAGGCCAGGTTATAGAAGAATGTTTTTGCCTGGAACATAAAGATATATAGTGATGGCACCAGGCAAGTCTCCCTGGGGACAGCATTCCACAAATGGGGAGTCACTGCAGAAAATACCTGTTCTCCTGCTGCCAACTACCAGATCTCTCATGGAGTGGGAAAACAAAGAATGGCCTCAGATGATGAGCAAAGTGTTTGGGTCAGTTATATGTGACTAGTTATTCCACAAACTGCAACTGTCATTGCAATGAAATTGAGGAGACAACAGATCACACAGGTGAGATAATGACAGGAACTCATTTTCTCTGCTTTATAAGTGGATGCAATGTTAGTTTGAGAGAACATTCCCAACTAGAAATACAGAAAAAAATCCCCACCTACCCCCCAGATCCCAGATACCCAGTTGGTATTGGCAATTGCATGGGTAGGCAGGTATAATGTATCTGGGTGATCAATTAGGTTCTGGGGAGATCTCTCACCTGCAGCATCAACCCAGTTTCCTAAGATTTCCTCCTGCACTGTTGTGCCCCTCAACAGGTGTCACTTGCAAAAGAGTAGCTGAATGAAATAAAACCTCCTGGTGTTTTGTTTCACTGTTTGGTTTTTGTTATCAGGTGCTCCTTTGTATTCAGATCAGGCCTGAGTACAATAATGTAGCACTTGGGAATGAAGATGCAGCCCAGAAGCCCAGCACTGGAGGCTAAGATAGAGAAAACCTGCACAGCTACCATGTACTTCCCCTTGGTGCTCAGGTAGGTGGGAACAAAGGACACCCAAACACTGCAGAAGACCAGCATGCTGAAGGTGATCAGCTTAGCTTCATTGAAGGCTCCAGGAAGCTTCCTGGCTAGGAAAGCCACCGTGAAGCAGATGGCAGACAGGAAACCCATGTAGCCAAGGGAACCATAAAACATGGCAGCAGACCCTTCATTACATTGCAGGATGATCTGCCCAGCTTGGGAGCTCATGTCAGAGTCTGGGAATGGGGGAGAGGTTCCCAACCAGATGGTGCAAATGATCACTTGGACACTGGAACAGGAAAGGACAATGGAGTTGGCCAGACTCTTCCCCAGCCATCTCCTCACCTTGTTCCCTGGCTTGGTGGCCAGGAAGGCCAGGACCACAGTGATTGCTTTAGCCAACAAAGAAGAGACGGCAACTGAGAAGATGATGCTGAAGGCTGTTTGTTGGAGAAGGCAGGTCACTTTCCTTGGCCGGCCAATGAACAGGAAGGAGGACAAAAAGGAAAGCAGGAGGGAGATGAGGAGGATGAAAGAGAGGTCCCGGTTGTTGGCTTTGACTATTGGAGTTTCTAGGAATTTAAGGAAGATTCCTAGCACACAGCCTGTGGTGATGGAAAAGAAGAAGGCAAAAGAAGCCAGGAGGATCCCCAAAGATTCTTCATAGGCCAGGAAAGTGATAACTTTGGGAACACATTGAACTTGACCCTTGTTTGGATACTGATCTTCTGGACATTTGGTGCAGTGTTTTGCATCTGAGGGGGAGAAAATGGGTGCCTTAGCATCATTTACATCCATTACTATCTTTGTTCTATTGCATTTTGAAAAAATATGCTGAAGTCAGGAGGCAAGAATGTGCAATAAGGAATGAACAACATTGGTTTCTTAATTGGCGTATTGTACCATTCCTTTCCCCTCAGGTGACAGGGGTGGCACATAATTTTTTCCTCAAAATTTATTGTCAGAAATTTCTTGTGACGTAGATAAAGATGAAAGGCAGTGACTGTCCGCCAGAGATGCTTCTGGTGTCTTGATTGTACAGCTTTTGCAAATGCTGAATACACACCTCTTTACCTTGACCCTTGACATTTATGGTGTTTTATTTTGTGGAGCGTAACTGTTCTACTAAACAATTCAAAGTGTTGGTGCTGACCTTTAAAGCCCTAAATGGCCTCGGTCCAGTATACCTGAAGGAGCGTCTCCACCTCCATCGTTCTGCCCAGACACTGAGGTCCAGCGCTGAGGGCCTTCTGGTGGTTCCCTCGCTGCGAGAAGCCAAGTTACAGGGAACCGGGCAGAGGGCCTTCTCGGTAATGGCACCCGCCCTGTGGAACGCCCTCCCACCAGATGTCAAAGAGAAAAATAACTAACAAACTTTTAGAAGACATCTGAAGGCAGCCCTGTTTAGGGAGGCTTTTAATGTTTAATAGGTTATTGTATTTTAGTGTTTTGTTGGAAGCTGCCCAGAGCGGCTGAGGAAACCCAGCCAGATGGGCGGGGTACAAATAATAAATTATTGTAGTTGTTGTTGTTGTTGTTGTTGTTGTTGTTAGTATTATTATTATACTGCCCTGTTCCACCTGAAACGGATTCATTTAATATAAATTATATATCTGGCCACTGAATTTTAAAACAGGGGAATAGCCCACAGTTCGCTTCCTTGAGGCCATTTGTTTCAACCTACTTCCTGTAATTTAAGAAGGTGATTAAAAATAGAGATGTCAAGAAATGATCCACATTTAAAAATATCTCTATCAGAAAATGCCTCTGAATTAATCGCTGACCTCTTTCTAGTTCTCCCTTGGAGTCACCCACCTTCCCAAGTGGAGATGGTCCCTTCCATACATGGAGCACAGCCATAGCAGCAAACTGCCTCTCCTTCTTGAACTACCTTGGCGTATCCCGGGCGACAGCTTTCAGTGCACCTGGAGCGAGGCCTGGTCTAATCATAAAGAGAAGATGCTGCGTTAAAGGGACAATAAAGGGAGTATTTGTGTCTACAGAGTTCACTTACAGAGTTTGGAAATGACCCTACAGGATCTCTTGTCCTTCTTATCTATGACTTTTTTCAGGGAACCACTTTTGATGCAGAATGACATGGTAGGGAAACCTCCTGGCTGTGTTTGCTTGCTTGTTCCAAAATTATATACAGTGGTACCTTGGGTTACAGACGCTTCAGGTTACATATGCTTCAGGTTACAGACTCCGCTAACCCAGACATAGTACCTCGGGTTAAGAACTTTGCTTCAGGATGAGAACAGAAATCACGTGGCGGCAGCAGCAGGAGGCCCCATTAGCTAAAGTGGTGCTTCAGGTTAAGAACAGTTTCAGGTTAAGAACATTTTCAGGTTAGGTCCTTTAATTGCAGTATGGGATAGGTATAAAAACCTATTAGAACCTAAAGTACCACACTGGTTATCTCCGTTAGAAGTTATGAGCATAAAGAAAATTAATATGAGAGGCAATTGGATCACATATGGACAATTGTTATTTAAAGAAGGGGGAAATGGAAAATGAAACCATATGAACAGGTTAAAGAATATGTATATGATTGGTTGCATTATTTTCAAATAAATGAAATGTTTAGGAAAGATATCAAAGATGGCGGTTATGCCGACAAAGATTCAAAATTTCAGGTTGAAATAATAAATAATGACCCCAAAATTCTATCCAAAATGTACAAGTTGTTGTTAGAATGGAATCTGAAAGATGAGGAAGTCAAGTCGGTAATGATACATTGGGCCAGAGATGTCGGCTATAATATACAATTTGAGGATTGGGAAAAATTATGGAAAGAAAATTTAAAATTTACAGCATGTATGACGTTAAAAGAAAATGTTATGAAAATGTTTTATAGATGGTATATAACACCGGTGAAATTAGCGAAAATGTATAAGACATGTAATAAGTGTTGGAAATGTAAAGATAAAGAAGGTTCTTTTTATCATATGTGGTGGGAATGTAAGAAAGTGAAAGGCTTCTGGGAAAGGATATACAATGAGTTGAAGAAGATTTTAAAATATACATTTACAAAGAAACCTGAGGCCTTTCTGTTAGGAATACTAGGAAATGAGATAAAGAGAAAGGATTGTAAATTTTTCCAGTATGCAGTGACAGCAGCAAGGGTGCTACTGGCTCAGAAATGGAAACAACAGGAAATACCGCCAGTGGAAGAATGGAGAATGAAGTTGTTAGACTATGCTGAGTTGGACAAATTGACTGGGAAGATTAGATACTTAAGAGACCAAAAGTTCATCAAGGACTGGGGGAAATTTGAGGAATATCTGGAAAGCATAAGTGAGGGACAGATAACGCTAGAGGGGTTTTAAAAAGCACTGTGAAAAACTGAGAAGTATTGTCTAAAGGGAAAGAAAATGAAGGGTATAAACAATGACAATACAAACTAGGGAATGTGCAATTAAAATAATGACTATGGATGATTTACGGAAAAGCTGAAGGAAGTCCAGAAAAGAAACATTTTGTGAAAAATTGGATGTGAAATTAGTATGTACGTTTTGTTTTGTTGTAAAATTAATAAAAGAAAATTATAAAAAAAGAACAGTTGCAGGTTAAGAACGGACCTCCGGAACGAATTAAGTACTTAACCCGAGGTACCACTGTATCTGACCTTCCTATCACAACCGCCAAGTGTCCCGATTTTCCAAGGACAGTGCCAAAATTACGAAAGTCTGATTTATCCTGGAATGTCCTAATTTCCCCTGCCAGTGCCACCGCTCCTGATCTCAGGGAAGAGGATGAGTCGGTGCTTATTCTGAGTGGCGGTGGCAGTGAGGGAGCATCCTGCTGCCTCTCTGTGGCTTTTCCATGGCTGCCTCTGCCAGCATCCTCCCTTTGGCAGCTCATAGTGGCTTCTGAAGAGCAGGCGAGGAAGAAAGGCTGCCACCACTGAGGCCCAGCCCTGTGTGATGCACTGGCTCTTGCTGCAGGTAGAGGGCGGAGGTGCCCTGGGAAGGAAGGAAGTGGAAGTGGAGAGGAGCACAAATACTCTTGATAATAATAATAATAATAATAATAATAATAATAATAATAATAATAATAATAATAATAATAATATATTTGTACCCCACCCATCTGTGGGCAGCTCCCAACAGAATATTAAAAACACAATAAAACATCAAACATTAAAAACTTTCCTAAACAGGGCTATCGTCAGATGTCTTCTAACAGTTAGATAGTTGTTTATTTCCTTGACATCTGATGGGGGGCATTCCACAGGGCAGGCGCCACTACCGAGAACATTCCCTGTAACCTCACTTCTCACAGGGAGGAAACCGCCAGAAGGCCCTCAGAGCTGGACCTTAGTGTCCGGGCTGAACGATGGGGGTGGAGATGCTCCTTCAGGTATACTGTGCTGAGGCCATTTAGGGCTTTAAAGGTCAGCACCAACACTTTTAATTGTGCTTGGTAACGTACTGGGAACCAATGTAGGTCTTTCAAGACCAGTGTTATATGGTCTCGGCGGCCACTCCCAGTCACCAGTCTAGCTGCCGCATCCTGGATTAGTTGTAATTTCTGGGTCACCTTCAAAGCCCCACAAAGAGCGCATTGCAGTAGTCAAAAAGAAATGCCTTGTGCATCCATGTCTAATCTTGCCCCTTTCTAAAATGTATTTATTGGTGTGTGTGTGTGTTTCTTTTTGTAAATCTACCAAAGAGTAAAATAAACTAAAACATGGATTAAGGGGTTTTCTCATGACGGTGGAGGGTGTGTGCTGTGTCCTGTTGGGTGGAGACAAAGATAGGGCGGTTGAGAAGGGCCTGTTGGAGGGGAGTGAGACATGTCCCTATTTGCATCAAAGTAGAGAACAAAAGATACAAAAACAATATAGCAATCCAAGACTGCAATAACCAAACACACTTACGAAGAGCAGCAGCTAAATAAGCCATCACCTGAAGAAGTTGCCTTCTGAATTATTATTATTATTATTATTATTATTATTATTATTATTATTATTATCATCATCATTATACAAAAGAGTTCTGATTTGCTATATGAGGGGACCTGCAGGTTCCAACCACTGCTCTACCTATTCAAAAGGACTTACGCCCGGGTAAGTGTGCCCCGGGTTACGGTTGAACTTCCCTTGGAACTACTCGACAGGTTATTTGAGCTCAACACTTACCATGTGGCTTAAGTTGTCTCCTACCTTGTTACTACCTTTGGGCCACACAATGGCTTCTGAATTAATGGTGAACTTGAAATAAGTAGGTGTCTCTTTCTCTATATTCCCAACTTTCACTCTAAAAGAAGACTTATTGGGAAGCATGACCCAGTTCTCAATATCATAGTTGCCTGGCAGCTCCCCATTCTCGTCCAGTCTGAGGCTGCCCATGCAAGTGTTCAAAAACTGCATTTCTCTTAAGGAAGGATGAAGCTGAAATGGCAGGAAAAACACCAGCATTAAGGAAATAGAAAACCGTGTTGAATATCTCAGCCCTGTAGACTGTCATACACGAAGGCTGCATCATAATAATAAAAATCTTATTATTTATCCCACCTGACTGGGATGCCCTAGCCACTATGGGGAGCTTCCAACATATATAAAAACATAATAAAAATTACATGTTAAATTTCGCTATACAGAACTGCCTTCAGATGTCTTCTAAAGGTTATATGGTTACTCATTTCCTTGGCATCTGACAGGAGGGCATTCCACAGGGTGGGTGCCACTACCAAGAAGGCCCTCTGCCTGGTTCCCTGCAGCTTCACTTCTCACAGTGAGAAGGCCCTTGGTGCTGCATCTCACAATGGGAGTGGAGATGCTCCTTCAGGTATACTAGGCTGAGGCCATTCACAACTTGCATCTCTCTCAGGGCACCAGAGCGCAAGAACTAGATGGTAGGGGAGTGTTCTGTCATAACCAGAATAGGCAGAAAGGTTTACCTCCACCACAAGTGTCACTATTTAGATTTTCGTCCAAAATGGGCAAAACAAAAAAAGAATATCTGACTACCAAATTTGATTCCAGAGATGGGAAAATGGATTGCAGTGGGAAAGAAAGGAAACAGCAAAGGAAAGGAAATACCTGCCCTGTAAAACTGGCTAAAATTTATAAACTAAAATCGAATCTGTGTTGGAGATGTAAGGTATCAGAGGGATCCTTGTATCATGTATGGTGAGGATGTGATAAAAAAAATGGGGAAATATACACGAGGAACTGGAAAAAAAATGTTTAAAACAACACTTGGTAAGAAGCCGGAAACATTCCTTTTAGGAATTATAACAAATGACATCCCAAAAGACATGAAGTGAATCCTTTTTATATGCAACAGCTGCCGCAAGGTTATGGGTTGCAAAAAATTGGAAATCAGAAGAAGTACCAACATTGAAAGATTGGCAATATAATTTTTTTGAAATGATGGCAACAATTAGAATGCAATCTAATCAAAATCTCAAACCAGAATGGAAATGTCTAGAAGAATACATGACCGAAAGATGCTCCAACAAGAACTTATTGATATGTATAGACTGATTTCACAAAGTCAAGTTAAGCTAAGCAGATACATAAGATTGAATGCTTAATTATTAAGATACAGAATTACAATCTCAATAATAAAGTTACAAAATAATAACAAGGAAGTCACGCACGGGTGGAGGGAAGACATAGGGCAAGAAATAAGAAATGGATAAATGTTGGTACATAATGAAATGTGAAAATGTGAATTTACGAATATAATGTATATGTATCAATATGTAAAGGTTTCATATATGTATTGCAACATTAATAATAAATAAATTAAGTGGGGGAGGAAATACCTGCCATGGCTGTAGCCTTTGACGTTCCAGCCTGTCTCCTCCACTTGCCATCAGCATGACCTTAGATCTGGATGAATATGCAGCATTCAAAGCATGAGCCACAGCTTCGACACTGAAGTAAGTGATGTAGCTGTCTTGAGACAGGACTCTCTGCAGCTCCTCTTCAGGCACCATCTCCAGTTTCTCATTCTCTGTGCATCTTGTCCGACCTTTTACAGCCAACAAATGCTTTGAATAGAAACAATGAAATGCTTCACTCATAAACTTTTTAAGAAGGACAGAACCTGGGTTATAGAATTGATATTCTTTCTTTATTGGGGGCTTCATGACAAAGGCAAAAGAGCCATGGATGTACTGCAAGTAATCAGGGGGAAAAGCAAAATTCAAATTAATGTCCTGAAAATTTGTTGAGATCCAGACTTTTGCCCCAATTTGTTCCTCCATTTTTCTTTGTAGTATCATGATGGTTACCCATGCCAAGTGAGTGTTTTCATAATAAACAAATACATTGACTTGTCTCCATTTGGCAAAGGGTTCACTCTGGATGAGCTTTTCTCCTGCATACTTTTCTGGTAGTCTTTTTAACAAGGCAATGCAAATTTCATGGCTGATCAGCAGAGGAGTCAAGGCACTCAAGAACCTTTCACCGTTGTCATTGTCTGAAACAAAGAGGCCAATCCACGTCCATCCGAAATAGAGGAGGAACTTGACAATCCCCCAGCACTGAGTTTCTTCTCTGGGGAGTATCTGGTAGAGAAACGGGAACTCTCTTTTATCGTCAAGAAGTTGAGTAACCAAGCCAAAACTGATCTAGTGAGGAAAGGAAGAGATTGGTGTTTTATATTGCTTCCAGGATAATGAACAGATATTTAGTAACCTGACATTATTATTATCATTGTAATACACAATTTGTCCTGGTTGGTCTGGCTGGAGTTGTAGGCTGAAAGATTTGGACGTGCAAAATAACAAAAGCATTCTGGGAAATGACACCTGACCCGACCAGAGACGAATGGTTGGTGAAGATGATGGACTATGCCGAAATGGTGAAAATGACAGGAAAATCAGAAACCAGGAAGATAGAAACTTTAATAAGGAATGGGGGGATAGAAGTTACTTAAGAGAATACTGTAAACAACTAAAAACTTTGACAGGATTGTAGTGCACAGTGGTACCTCCATGAAAACCATGGAGAGGTAGAGGAAAGTCTAAGGATTCAGGGAATCCTAAATGTTGATGATTATGATTAATGTTTGAATTCAAATGCCTAGTGTAAAACTGAATTTAAAAAGGGAGCTGGGCATGTTTAGCCTGGAGAAGAGGAGGTTAAGGGGTGATATGATAGCCATGTTCAAATATATAAAAGGATGTCACATAGAGGAGGGAGAAAGGTTGTTTTCTGCTGCTCCAGAGAAGCGGACATGGAGCAATGGATCCAAACTACAAGAAAGAAGATTCCACCTAAACATTAGGAAGAACTTCCTGACAGTAAGAGCTGTTCGACAGTGGAATTTGCTGCCAAGGAGTGTGGTGGAGTCTCCTACTTTGGAGGTCTTTAAGCAGAGGCTTGACAACCATATGTCAGGAGTGCTCTGATGGTTTTTCCTGCTTGGCAGGGGGTTGGACTCGATGGCCCTTGTGGTCTCTTCCAACTCTATGATTCTATGATTCTATGAAATTATATTAAAAAAAAGAAAGATCTGGAGGGCACCTGCCTTTCACTCCCTTTAAGGAGTCTCAAAGCAGCTAACATTCTCCTTTCCCTTTCTCCCCCACAACAAACACTCTGTGAGGTGAGTGGGGCTGAGAGACTTCAAAGAAGTGTGACTGGCCCAAGGTCACCCAGCAGCTGCATGTGGAAGAGCAGAGACTTGAACCCTGTTCACCAGATTACAAGACTACTGCTCTTAACCACTACACCACACTGGCTCTCACCAGGTGGGTGAAGGTTGAAAGTAAGATCCCTGGATCCAGTCATGCTATTGTTTAGTTGTTTAGTCATGTCCGACTCTTCATGACCCCATGGACCAGAGCACGCCAGGCCCTCCTGTCTTCCACTGCTTCCCGCAGTTTGGTCAAACTCATGCTGGTAGCTTCGAGAACACTGTCCAACCATCTTGTCCTCTGTCGTCCCCTTCTCCTTCTGCCCTCCATCTTTCCCAACATCAGGGTCTTTTCCAGGGAGTCTTCTCTTCTCATGAAGTGGCCAAAGTATTGGAGCCTCAGCTTCAGGATCTGTCCTTCCAGTGAGCACTCAGGGCTGATTTCCTTAAGAATGGATAGGTTTGATCTTCTTGCAGTCGTCCTATGCTATATAGCCAAGGCTCTCCCCCCCCCCCCCGCCAGAACTCATCAGAGCTCAGCTCCAGCACCTCTCAGGTGGGTGCCATTGCCATTCTAAGAAAACAAGGGAGAAGTTAATGGTGAGCTCCAACACCTCTTTTCTAGAAAAATAGCACTGGCTATAGCTAAGCATTATCTAATTGGGGGGGTTCTGTCTCGACTTCACTGGAAAGAAAGTGGAATTTTCTGCAGTTGAACTTCTCTGCCCCTCCAGGCCCCACCCTTCATACCTGTGGGATTTTGTAGACGCCTGACAAGGCTGAAATCTGTTTTGAGTTTACAGAATTGCCCCCTTCAAGAACAGCCAAAAGGTTATTCTGTCTTCCACAGTGGTAGTTGGGAATATTGCTTTCCCCGCCTGAGACCAGGTCTAGCAAGGCATCAGAAGTGATCCTGGCATCAAAATAGTTATCATAGAGGTTGTAGCCCAGGGTGATGTTGGGTAAGAGCCTGGGATCACTGTTGATCTCCTGAATGGTGAACAGGAAGGACAAGATGTGCCAGTAGAACTTTGGCGTTGCTCTGTAATAAAAAGATACGTTAAAAAGTGTAAAGCTGCTATTCGCCAGTACATGAAAACAAAATGTCACATCTTTTGTTTTATCAATCTAAGGGCTTTTCTGGGCAATATATAACTCTGAACAATGTGGGCACAAAAATGCGCCTTTGAGTGCTCAGTTTGTGTTCTAGAAAGGGAATAAGGATGCAATCCCAAACCCACTTGCCTGGCAGGAAACCCTGTTCAATCATTCAGACTTATTTCTCATGGATTGATTGCACTGTAAGTCAGTAAATATCACTTTCAGCCCAGCAAATTGTGAGCGGTTGAGTCCTTTGGTTTAAAAATAAAAAGATATCACGAGGCCAGAAGGACTACATTTGCTCTCACTTTGAGTCTCCTTTGTGCAAGTGAAGTCAACAGTCAGCAGAAAGTGGGCTGATACTCAGACCCAAATATATTCACCAGATGCATTGCACTTGCCTAAGCATGCAATGGGGGGGGGGGGATGTTCTCTCAAACTGACATTGCACCCAGCTATAATGGAGAGATCGGTAGAAGGAGAAAACTTTGTGCAACACACATAGATAAGCTATGGAACTCACACCAACCTGGATGGCCTTAAAAGAGAATTAGACAAATTCACGGAGCTCTTCTGCTCAAATCCTGCTTTCTGGTTGCTCCCATCTGGTTGGCCATTGTGAAGAGTTTGGATTTGATATCTCGCTTTATCACTACCCTAAGGAGTCTCAAAGCGGCTAACAGTCTCCTTTCCCTTCCTCCCCCACAACAAACACTCTGTGAGGTGAGTGGGGCTGAGAGACATCAGAGAAGCGTGACTAGCCCAAGGTCACCCAGCAGCTGCATGTGGAGGAGCGGGGAAGCGAACCCGGTTCACCAGATTACGAGTCCACCACTCTTAACCACTACACCACACTGGTGAGAGCAGGATACTGGAATATATTGAATATATGGGCTCCCGTTGGCTGATCCAGGACTATTTCAGACTGAGGAACATTTTTTTAAAAAAAATAAAAAATCACATCCCCTCCCACATTATCAGCACAAAATACTTTGTAACTAACACATCAATGAGCACTGGCTGAACTCTCACACTCCCTTCCCCTCTCTCCAAATGTTCAGTTGTACAATGCATGCAGATCTTCTTGCTATAGAATACATATAATCCACACACACATACCTTCCAACATTTCTCCAATGAAAATAGGGACGACCATTATTAGTAGTATTATTAGTATTATTAGTATTAGTTTTAGTATCATTATATTTATAAAATGACTGGGTTGCCCCAGCTACTCCGGGCAGCTTTCAACCTATATAAAAACACGGCAAAAGTTTTTAAACTTCCCTATACAGGGCTGCCTTCAGATGTCTTCTAAAGGTTCTATAGTTACTTATCTCCTTGGCTCGGGGTCGGATAATTCCATACTCTCTAGCATTTCTCTGATGAAAATTGGGACATCCTAAGGAAAAGTGGGACACTCCTGGGTCAAAACAGAAACTGAGACGTCTTGTGTAAATCCAGGACTTTCCCTGGAAAACAGAGACACTCGGATGGTCTGCACACATTCAACCACATTTGCAACCTTTGTATTAGGTAGTAATGCTGGTGATCATGGAGAAAGCTGAAATAGGGACTGTTTCCCTTGTAAATAGGAACACCTGGAGCAGAGCGTGCAGAAACAAAGACACCCACCTGCACCTACTAACTTACCTCCTAACCTTCATTAATGGGGGTTGGGAAAAGTTGTGTAGGTATAGAATAATTTTATTTGGAGGTGTGTTTCCACTGATGAGGAAGTCTCCAGGGCGGTAGTAAAAGTTTACATCAGTTTGATCCCTGATCAGATTCAAGGGGCATTTTGTCTTCAGGTGCCCACAGATTCCACGAGGCATTAGCAGCAAAAGTAGAAGCAGAACCCCCAGAGAGATCATTCTGCCTTCTGCACCTTTCTTGTGAGTGCTCCTCTCTCCTCCTCAGCTAACTGATTAGAAGCCAAAAGCTATTGGAAGACCAAAGCTGCAGTGGCAATAAATTTATGCAAGCCTTCCCCACCCACTCACCCTTTTCCCTGCTCTAAATCTTGACTCAGTCTGATGCAAGAGATATTCCGGGTTTCAACTTTTTCCCTCCCAAGGCGCAGTGCAAAAATTAACCTCAGGCTGCCTCAGATCCTAATGTGTAGGAGACCTCCAGCAATGTCTCCCAAGCTTCAGAAATAGTAATTATAAAGGCAATAATTATAATTATTATTAATTGTAATAATTATAAAGGCAAGGCAACTCGTCCCTTCAATATCCTGGAGGCAGGTGTAGAGCTGGAGAAAAAAATGTATTTGTGAGAAATTGCAGATGTGGCGTCAAAGTACGATGTGAGTCGGAGTGAGGGGGGAGTTTGGCCTGAACTTTGCTGAGAGAAAACTGACAGCCCTGGTTGCAAAAGAGCAACAGCCCCCTTCTAGTGTTATTCCACAGCAATTGAGAGTTCAGGAGCCTCTGATCCTAGGATTCTTTTTCAAAACCATCTAGGTTGGTAAAAGGTAAAAGGACCCCTGACCATTAGGTCCAGTCATGACCGACTCTGGGGTTGCGGCGCTCATCTCGCTTTATTGGCCGAGGGAACCGGAATACAACTTCCGGCATACAGCTAAGCCGTTTCTGGCGAACCAGAGCAGCGCACTGAAATGCCATTTACCTTCCCGCCAGAGTGCTACCTATTTATCTACTTGCACTTTGACGCGCTTTTGAACTGCTAGGCTGGCAGGAGCAGGGACCAAGCAACGGGAGCTCACCCCGTTGTGGGGATTCGAACCGCTGACCTTCTGATTGGCTAGCCCAAGGCTCAGTGGTGTAGACCACAGCGCCACTAGCGTCCCATTGTATAGGAACATACAATCAGGGGGGGAAAGCAGGGATTCAGACACAATATATGGCAAGCAAAGTACCATGAATGTATTTGTCACAGTGTACCCACTATTACAAGGCATGCAGTACATGCAAGTGGTACTCTAGAATAATCAAAATAAATGCAACATTACAATAAATGTAACGGGAGCTCACCCCGTCGTGGGGATTCGAACCGCCGACCTTCTGATCGACAAGTCCTAGGCTCTGTGGTTTAACCCACAACGCCACCCGCGTCCCATCTAAATTGGTAGCCATCACCATAAAAGTGATTCATCTTCTCAACACACTCACACCACATGGGCTGAACACATCTTTTGACGGGATGTTTATTGTAGTACCTCTTTAAGAAACACTCGGTGTAATAATAATAATAATAATAATAATAATAATAATAATAATAATTTTATTATTTATACCCCACCCATCGGGATGGGTTTCCCAAGCCACTCTGGGTGGCATTTAGAAACATAGCAAAACATCATTTATTTATTTTTTTTAAAAAAAACTTTCAGCAAGTAGAACTAATGAAGGAACCTTTACAGTCTCTACACCAAAGGGGGGCAATTTGAATTATATGGGAGGCAATTCGAGAATGAGTTAGACCAAGTTAATGGCCTTTTAGGCTTCCTCCACATGAATAGTTCACTTTTTGAATAATAAAAATTATATGTGACAGGGTGAGGCACCAGAATTTCAGAGAGGCTTAGGTGGGGCATGGCCAAAAAAAAAGGTTGGGAACCACTGCTCTACTCACAAATGTCCACTAATGGGCTTCCTCTGTGTTCTGCTAGTTAACCTTGTTAACTTCACAGGGTGAGTCAGCCTGTTTATGGTCTGGAAAAGTTTACAATATATTGCTTGGCTTGGGTTGCTACCATTTTCTTTTACATCATCAGCTGAAGAAGGAGTTTCTCTTCGAAACTTGGATCACCGGGCTCCAGTCATATTTGCTACAGCTGCTCTGCCACTTCCAATAATTCCTTGCATCAGAGATAATGAAAACATATCATTTATTGTAATGTTGTACTTATTTTGATTATTCTGGAGTATCACTTGCATGTACTGCAAGCCTTGTAATAGTGGGTACACTGTGACAAATACATTCATGGTACATTGCTTTTTTTCTATTTGTATGTTCCTATACAATGGGACGCGGGTGGTGCTGTGGTCTAAACCACTGAGCCTTGGGCTTGCCAATCAGAAGGTCAGCGGTTCGAATCCCCACAACGGAGTGAGCTCCCGTTGCTCGGTCCCTGCTCCTGCAAGCCTATCAGTTCAAAAGCACGTCAAAGTGCAAGTAGATAAATAGGTAGCGCTCCAGTAGGAAGGTAAGCAGCGTTTCTGTGCCCTGCTCTGGTTTTGCCAGAAGCGGCTTAGTCATGCTGGCCACATGACCCGGAAGCCGTACGCCGGCTCCCTCAGCCAGTAAAATGAGATGAGCACCGCAACCCCAGAGTCATCTGCAACTGGACCTAACATTCAGGGATCCCTTTACCTTTACCTATACAATGGAAAACTTCCCTAAACAGGGCTGCCTTCAGTAGTCTTCTAAAAGTCAGATAGTTGTTTATTTCCTTGACATCTGATGGGAGGGCGTTCCACAGGGAGGGCGCCACTACCAAGAACGCCCTCTGCCTGGTTCCCTGTAACCTCACTTCTTGCGGTGAGGGAACCACTAGAAGGCCCTCGAAGCTGGAGCTCAGTGTCTGGGTTGGACAATGGGGGTGGAGACGCTCCTTCAGGTATACATATGGGCAACAGCAGCTTCAAAGCAGCTGAAGGGGGGACATTTTCAAAGGAATATGTGTTCTCCTCTTTCAAAGAGAAGGTAAAAGTCCAGCTGGGCTCCATGGGCCTCATAAATAGCTTTGTGTGTCCTGACTTGTGGGGACATCTTCAGGTTAGGAAACGGCTCAGGAGTAAACCCTACACAAATCCGGAGTCCCTAAGACGGGTGGATGGTGTCTTGTATGCCTCCTTCCGGAAACTCCTGCAGCCAAGCTGGAACCAAAGACATTGCTCTGCTTTCCTTTGGACCACATAAGTGAAGCCAAGAGGGAGGTCTTGTCATCTTCTTTGGATCCATTCCAGTCTGGCTTCCGTGCTGGTCATGGGACCGAGACGGCTCTGGTCGCCCTAACAGATGATCTCCGCAGGCAGCTGGATCGAGGCGGGTCGGGGCTGCTGATTCTTCTAGATCTGTCAGCAGCCTTTGACATGGTCGATCATGAACTCCTGGACCACCGCCTTGCCGACGTGGGGATCCAGGGCACAGTCCTTCAATGGCTGCGCTCGTTTCTCTCTGATCGGGGACAGAGGGCGGCGCTTGTGGGGGAATTGTCATCGCGCCACTCCTTGGTGTGTGGAGTGCCTCAGGGTGCAATTCTCTCCCCGATGCTTTTTAACATCTTTATGCGCCCCCTCGCCCAGCTTGTCCGGAGTTTTGGGCTGGGTTGCCATCAGTATGCTGATGACACCCAACTCTATCTGTTGATGGATGGCCATCCTAACTCGGCCCCAGACACACTGACTAGATGTCTGGAAGCTGTGGCTGGATGGTTACGTGGGAGCCGGTTGAAGTTAAATCCTTCGAAGACAGAGGTCCTCTGGTTGGGGCGGGACGATATGGGATTGAGGGGGCAACTCCCATCTCTTGCGGGAGTGCAATTAGTGCCAGCACCGTCCGTTAAGAGTTTGGGTGTAATCTTCGATACCTCCCTCTCTATGGAGGCGCAGATTACAGCTATAACAAAGGCGGCATTTTTCCATCTCCGCCAAGCTAAGCAGTTGGCCCCTTATCTCTCTCGCCCTGACCTAGCCACTGTGATCCATGCAACGGTCACCTCCAGACTGGATTATTGTAACTTGCTCTATGTGGGGCTGCCCTTGAGACTGACCCAGAAACTCCAGCGGGTGCAGAATGCCGCGGCGAGACTCCTTATGGGGTCTTCGCTGCGAGATCACATTCATCCGGTACTATACCAGCTGCACTGGCTCCCGGTGGAGTACAGGATCAGGTTTAAGGTGCTGGTTTTAACCTTTAAAGCCCTATACGGCCTAGGACCCTCGTACCTACGGGACAGCCTCTCCTGGTATGCCCCACAGAGAAACCTACGGTCTGCAAATAATAACATCCTCAAGGTCCCAGGCCTCAGAGAGGTTAGGCTGGCCTCAACTAGAGCCAGGGCCTTCTCGGCTGCGGCTCCAACCTGGTGGAATGCTCTGTCACAAGAGACTAGGGCCCTGCGGGACCTGACATCTTTCCGCAGGGCCTGCAAGACAGAGTTGTTCCGCCAGGCCTTTGGTCAGGGCGCAGCCTGACTCCCTCCTCTGGCAACCTGCACAGAATTTTGTTTAATCGGTTGCCATCAATTTGATTTTAACTAATTTTTATAATGAAATATTTTTAGAATGTGTTATTATTTGATTGTTTATTTGATTGTTGTTAGCCGCCCTGAGCCCGGCTCAGCTGGGGAGGGCGGGATATAAATAATTTTATTATTATTATTATTATTATTATTATTATTATTATTATTATTATTATTATTATTATCTGGACAGCCTAGGACCTCCATACCCATTTCTCAAGACTGTGACCCAGGGAGGTCACTTGGGTGCTGCTATCACAGTCGTTTGACTTCACCCCTGGAGGTGCCCTTTTTTGTCCCACTGCCCTTCCAAATATTCTGATTTCTTTCATTCCATGGAATGTTGTGAACCCCTAGGATGGAGGATGTGGGGAGTAGAATCCGGGTCCCTCCTGCACACAATTCAGCTCTGGTCCAGCAGTAGAATTTCTGCAAATTCACCAGGTTCCCTCTGAACCTCAGCCCTCTCTCCATCTTCCATTCCCAGTTGCAAGGATGGTTTTTCTCAGCATTCTTCAGCCATGAATCACAAGACCAAGATGGCCTCTTCTGGCTGTGGTGATAAACCACGAGCTGGGCATCCACATGTACTACGGCAGTGAACTGGAGCAGTTGTTGGCTGGGCTCGCATACTGCACTGTACAAACCATGCGTGGAGTGAGAGGAGGAACCTGGAAAGGAAAAAAGGAGGGGAAGGCTAAGGGGTCAAAACTAGCCTATGAATTCTCCTATATAATATCCCCCTGTACTTCCATGGGAGGTGAGTCTTTTGCTCTAATGACAGCTAAAACCGCACTCAGCATCCCCTACTGAATTCTTAAGGGTGGAGGGAAAACCACCTGGAATGCCCCAAGCCCCCAAACTCTGACCATCTAACCTACATAGCTGGGGAACCTTCTACTGATAACTCCTTCATGCTCCTTGCATGATCAGTAGTCCCTGGCTGGATCTAGACACATAAAAAAACATTTCAAGAAAACACGTTGTAAACCTCATATTGGGAAGGGCCATCAGGTGTCACAGTTTTTAATGTAGCTGGCTCCCCTGTCTTCTCCTGTCT
This sequence comes from Podarcis liolepis, assembly GCF_965112155.1. Lineage (NCBI taxonomy): Eukaryota > Metazoa > Chordata > Lepidosauria > Squamata > Lacertidae > Podarcis > Podarcis liolepis. Next base: position 123,138,889 of record NC_139555.1, read on the forward strand.
GGTGGTTAGTAAGGAAAAATAGGTATACAGTGGTACCTCGGGTTAAGTACTTAATTCGTTCTGGAGGTCCGTTCTTAACCTGAAACTGTTCTTAACCTGAAGCACCACTTTAGTTAATCGGGCCTCCTGCTGCCGCTGCACCGCCAGAGCCTGATTTCTGTTCTCATCCTGAAGCAAAGTTCTTAACCTGAAGCACTATTTTGGGTTAGCAGAGTGTGTAACCTGAAGCGTATGTAACCCGAGGTACCATTGTATAGAAGAATTCCTGGATGCCAAGATCCTTGTTTGGGCCAACTACTTTCTGGCAGTTCCCAATCCCCAGCTGAGATTTAAAATAACAAAAAAGGCAGCAAAGTAAAGTGTGGAAACATAGGTTGTTAGACTTTTAAAATATGCCTTTCTAAATTCCTTCCAAAGTACCCCTCTTTCCACATATTTGCTAAGTTAAAAAATGGTTTACTTACAAACTCTTTAAGGTCCTGTGAATATGTTTTTCCATTCAGCAGTCAGAAAACCCAGACAGTAAAACATAGGTTCCAAAGTGGTGAAAGGTTTCTAAATTATTTGTGTAGAAACACAAGGGTAAGTTGTGTAAGCCATGCAGTTTGAACTAGGGGCTACCAGCTCATAACTCTTTTTTTAAAAAATTTTAATAAATTTTATTTCCAATATACACAGTTTTAAAATCACAAACATACCAAAAAGGAAAAATAAACAAATCTAAACAATAAAACATCAAGACGTAAGTATATTTCTCCAAAAGTCATTTTAACTTCCCTCCACCACGATTTGAGCTATATCACCTTTATAACCTTCTTGCAGATCCTTATTTCATCCTTTATCTTTACTTCGCAGATTCTATAATTCGCCTACTGTTATTTTAATATTGTCTAAGTTTTTTTCCATATATAATATAAATTTATTCCAATCGTTAATAAAGATTTTGTTACTCTGGTGCCTGATCTTCTGTGTCATCTTTGCTAACTCAGAGTACTCAAATAGCTTGTTTTGCCATTCACTAATAGTTGGGATATTAGATGTTTTCCAATTTTGTGCCAGCAGTATCCTGGCTGCTGCCATTGCGTACTGGAACATAATTTGATCTTCTTTCCTAATCTCCTCACCGACCATTCCTAGAAGGAATGCCTCTGGTTTTTTAGGAAATGTATATTTCAGTATCTTTTTCAGTTCGTCATAGATAGAACCCCAAAACTTCTTCACTTCTGCACATGACCACCACATATGATGGAAATCGCCCTCTTTTTTTTTACACTTCCAACATCTTTTGTCTCCAGTTTTGTACATTTTCCCCAGTTTGACAGGTGTAATATGCCAGCGATACATCATTTTTTCCATATTTTCTCGGAGGCTAACACATGCTGTAAATTTCATATCCTTAGTCCACAGTTTCACCTATCTCTCATATTCTAAATTGTATCCCAAATCTATGGCCCACTTTATCATGACCTCCTTCACCTCCTCATCTTTGGTATCCCATTCCAGTAATTGATTATACATTTTAGATAAAAGTTTACTCTTTCCTCCTAGTATTTCCACCTGGAATTTTGATTTTTTCTCACTCATCCCTATTTTTTTATGTTCATTCCATAGGGCATTAATTTGGTGTACCTGTAGCCACCCTATTGACTTATCCTTTAATTCTTCATATGATTTAATTCTCCACCCTTTATCCGATTTAATCAAGAGGTCTTCGTAGGTCCATCTTTGGTTTCCCATGTTTAAGTTTTTGATTGATGAGATATTAACTGGTGATAACCACCAAGGTATGCCCTTTTCCAACAGTCTTTTAGTTCTATTCCAAACCTCTAACAATGCTCCCCTCACAATATGATGGGAGAATCCCTTATGCACCCTTACTTTTTCCTGCCATAAATAAGCATGCCAGCCAAATCTAGCATCAAATCCTTCCAGGTCTAACACATCCAGATTTTCCAGAACTATCCAATCCTTAATCCAGCACAAACATGCAGCCTCATAATATAATTGCAGATTCGGGACGGCAAACCCCCCCTCTTTCTCTCCTATCTGTAAGCAGTTTAAACTTGATTCCTGCTCTCTTCCCCTACCAAATAAACCTGGACAAGGTCCTCTGCCAGTTCTTAAACATTGTCGTGCCTCTGATTACTGGAATATTCTGAAATAAGAATAGTATTTTTGGAAGGATGTTCATTTTTATGGCAGCCATTCGTCCCTCCCAGGAGAGTGTTAATCTACTCCAACTGTCTAAATCTTTTTTAATCTCACTCCAGGTTCTATTATAGTTATTTTCCACTAAATTTATATTTTTTGTCGTCATCCAAATGCCCAAGTACTTCACCTTTTTCACTACTTTGATCCCTGTTGGTTGTTCTAATTGAGTTCTTAAATCGTCAGCCAAATTTTTTGTCAGTATTTTTGGCTTATTTTTATTTAACTTAAACCCACATAGCTTTCCAAACTCCTCAAGCAGCTCTAGAACTTTTCCCACACCTTTTAATGGTTCTTCTAATGATATTACTAAATCGTCAGCATATGCCTTCAATTTATATTCTTTCACTCCAAGTTTAATTCCTCTTATTTCCAGTGTTTCCCTTATTTTATTTGTGATTATCTCCAATACCATAATAAACAGAAGGGGGGACAGAGGGCACCCCTGTCTTGTGCCTTTTGAAATCATAAAAGAATCTGTTAAGTTATTATTAATGATTAATTTAGCTCTTTGGCTCGAATAAATTGCTTTGATACCCTCCAAGAAGGGCCCCTTTATCCCTACCCTTTCCATACACTTTAAAAGAAAACACCAAGATACATTGTCGAAAGCCTTCTCGGCATCGACAAATACCAGAGCCGCAGGAATTTCATTTTTAAACTCTAGATATTCAATGATGTTAATTATATGTCTTATATTATCCTTCAACTGTCTGCCTGGCAAAAATCCGGCTTGATCTTTATGGATTGATTTCATCAGATATTTTTTCAATCTTTTTGCCATTATCTCAGCAAAAATTTTATAATCATTATTAAGTAGTGATATCGGCCTGTAGTTTTTTATGTCAAGTTTGTCCGCATCTGGTTTTGGTATTAAAGTAATATGGGCCTCTCTCCACGAGTCCGGTATCCTCCCTCCCTGCAAAATGTTGTTAAATACCTCACATAAGACAGGTGTTACGTATTCCTCCAAGACTTTATAATATTTTTGCGACAGACCGTCTGGTCCTGGGGCTTTCCCTGGTTTCATTTTTTGATAGCCTCCTTAACCTCATCCGTCGTTATTGGTTTGTTTAGATGGAATATTTCGTCTTCTGTCAGCCGCTCACCCCCATTTTTCTCCAGGTATCTTCCTATTTCTGCTATATCTTCATCCTCCTTTCTTTTGTACAAGGTTTCATAAAACTGAAGAAACATTCCCTTTATTTCATTTGGATCTTCTATTATATGTTCCTCTATTTTGATCTTATTAATCACCATTTGTTTTTTCATTTTCCTTAGCTGCCATGCCAGCAATCTCCCCGTCTTATTTGCAGATTCAAAGTATTTTTGTTTCATTGATTTTATCCTCCATTCTACCTCTTGCCCTAATAATGTTGAGTATTGAATTTGCAGCACTTTAGATATTTGTTTCATCTTTTCATCCTCGGGATTTATTATTAGTTTTTCCTCACACTCTTTCAATTGTTTCACTATTTCTTCCTTTTTTGATTCTCTTAACTTCCTTCTATAACTATTCTGTTGGATCAAAAATCCCCTAAGAACTGCCTTACTTGCTTCCCAGACTACATCAATTTTAGTTTCTTTGTTTAAATTCCACTCAAAATACTCTTTCAGGGTATTTTTGGCTTTCTCAATGATCTCTTCGATTTCTAATAGGTATTCGTTCATTCTCCACCTATACTGTCCCAATGATTTACATTTTATTTCCAAACTGATTGGATTATGGTCAGAAAGTGTTCTAGGTTCTATCTCGCACTTCCTTGTTCTTAATGTAAGCTCTCTTGAGGTCCGGATCTGATCGTTTCTTCCCCAACTTTGATGTGGTTCTGAAAAGTAGGTAAATTGTTTTATTATTGGGTTTTTAAACCTCCAGATGTCAATCAAATCTAGGTTTTCCTGTAAGTCCTTAAAAGATTTTGGAAGATTCCCTTGGTTCATTTTTCTTCTTTTTTCACTCCTATCCATTCCTGGGTCAGGGACTCCATTTAAGTCCCCTAATAAAATTAATTTATGATTCTCTAATTCTAGCAGCATTTTTTCCAATTTTTTTGTAGAATTCTGATTTTTTTATGTTGGGGGCATAAACTGTTATTACATTAAATTTTTCTCCTTGATGGTTGATTTGAACTCCCAGAATTCTTCCCTCCTCATCCTTACATATTAACGACGGTTCCCATTTCTCTCTAACATACATCACCAGCCCTCTTTTTTTGCTGACATCTGAATTGATAAATTCCACTCCCAACTTTTTGTTAATCAGTACATGTTTATGTTTTTTAGCTATATGAGTCTCTTGGCAGCATATCACGTCGTAATTTTTATTCCTCAAGACTTTCGTTATTTTATTCCTTTTGGATTTTTCATTTAAACCATTTACATTCCAGGACAAAAACTTCAGAGACATTAATAAAATCAACTTCTAGTTGCTCCTCGTTCCCTTTCTAACCTTATGGACTGAACTCATGGATTGATGTAAGGCATGGTCTGCTCAAATATAATAAGATCCTGCCTGCTAAATCAGGTCAATGGTCCATCATCATCATCATCCCACAGTCTGCTCTCACAGCAGCCAACCCAGTGCTTCATTTGAAATCTCACTACCAGCCCCTGAGCAGAACAGAATTCTCCGCTCCTAAGGTTTGCAGCAAAGTAAAGTAGAGACATCACCTTGCCAGCAAAGGTCCGTATAGTAAAAGCTATGGTTTTCCCAGTAGTGATGTATGGAAGTGAGAGCTGGACCATAAAGAAGGCTGATCGCCAAAGAATGGATGCTTTTGAATTCTGGTGCTGGAGGAGACTCTTGAGAGTCCCATGGACTACGTGGGGCTACCTTTGAAGGTGACCCGGAAACTACAACTAATCCAGAATGCAGCAGCCAGACTGGTGACTGGGAACGGCCGCCGAGACCATATAACACCGGTCTTGAAAGACCTACATTGGCTCCCAGTACGTTTCCAAGCAGAATTCAAAGTGTTGGTGCTGACCTTTAAAGCCCTAAACGGCCTCGGTCCTGTATACCTGAAGGAGCGTCTCCACCTCCATCGTTCTACCCGGACACTGAGGTCCAGCACCAAGGGCCTTCTGGCGGTTCCCTCACTGCAAAAAGCCAAGTTACAGGGAACCAGGCAGAGGGCCTTCTCGGTAGTGGCGCCCCCCCTGTGGAACGCCCTCCCACCAGATGTCAAAGAGAACAACAACTACCAGACTTTTAGAAGACATCTGAAGGCAGCCCTGTTTAGGGAAGCTTTTAATGTTTGATGTATCATAGTATTTTAATATTCTTTTGGAAGCCGCCCAGAGTGGCTGGGGAAACCCAGCCAGATGGGCGGGGTATAAATAATAAATTATTATTATTATTATTATTATTATTATTATTATTATTATTATTATGTCAATGACCAATAAAAGCAGTGCCACCTATGACTTGATCATGGATGGGGGAATTGACCTGGCATGAGTAACCCAGGTTTGGTTGGACACAGCAGCTTGCCCTGTTCTTGCCACTGCTTGTCCGGCAGGTTTCTCTTACGCACAGCAACTCAGGTCATGTGGGGTTGCAGAGATTTTTTTAGGAAGACTTTAGTTTTCACCAAGCGACCTATTAGGAGGACACAGTTTTCTGAGTGCATGTTCTGAAACTCTGGCAATAGGGGCAGTGCAGGATTCCTGTTGGTGTACCAGCCTCCCTGCTGCACCAAGGATTCCCTGCTTGAGATGCTTCAGGTTGTGCCAGATGTTCTCCTGGAAACACCTCATCTGGAGGTCCAAGGGAATTTTAACATGCATGCCGACACGATCTTACAAGGGACTGCTCAGACTTCGTGGAAAGCATGGCCTCCATGGGGCTGTCCCTGAATAAATCTGGCCTGTGTCATCGCTGTGGACATTGCTTAGATGTGCTGCTTCCCTCTATGGATGTGGGTGATCTGACAATTCGAATGCCCCAGCTCCCCTTCTTCATGGATCCCCCCAAAATGTTTGTGTTGACACCCTAAAATAGCCCATTTGAGGATTCCTAAAGACAAGCACAATCCTAACAAGGGGTGAGACTTGCAGTGAGGAGCACTGCTTGCTTTTTGTTTGTGATACAGAGCATGTACTTTATTTTTCTTACTAGCAAAACTACTTAGGATATGATGGGACAAAATTCAGAAACAAAGAAAACTTCTCATCCCAATGTATCTGAAAAGAAATATCAAAACTCAAAGTCTAGACCTCAGATGCTCAAACATGATCATTCATGGCACTGGGGAATGGACAAGACAGACTCTCAGCAGCATAGGGGCTATTTAACACACCATGAATTATCTGACCTTGCCTTTGATTCTGATATTGGGCTGGTTTTTCTCACAGGCAGTCTTTGGCTCAATCCCTAGAGCTTTGGTTAGAGTAAGGATAATTATACGAGAGGAAACGTCACCTTGGCAACACCATAGATATTCTATGTGGCTTGAGGCGCAGGTTCAGAGGTGAAGGAAAACATGTTTATGAGAATTCACAGAAGTAGCTCCCTGGTTTTGACATGGGTCAGTGTGGGAAAAAGTCAGCTTGGCCTTGAACTAACCATGTACCTTCATAAGCGCCAGGACCAAGATATTCCTTTAGGATGTAAGTGAACACACAGAAACACACAACATGGAGTAGCTACTTTGAGCTCATGAAACCAGGCCACAGTCCCTTCTGGGCAACCTTATGGGGGGGGGCATATGCCAATGGCGGGTATTGCTAGAGGCAAAAGTGGAAAGCACAATGAACCCCCCCCTTTGACCTTTTTTTGCTGCAGCCTAGTTCCTGCATACATATGCACTCTGTCCTCTATCCAGACAAGCAAGGAGCAATATAGGCGTTCAAGGCACTACTTCAGTCATGCAAAAACACACAAGAATGTCACAAAGCAGGACCAGTAAGGGGCATGGCTAGGGAGGGGTATGTGGCCTACAGAGGACCAGATAGAGAGGCTTGCAGGACCACCTTTGGCCAGTGGTTCCACAGCCCTGCTTTCTCGAGTCAGAACATGGAACCATCAAGAATCAATATTGTCTGCTCTGACCAACAGGAGGTAATTGAGATCTCAAGCTGAGAAGGATCTCCCCCAACTTCTCTCCCATACCTGACCACCCCAATTACACCTCCATTTCTGGATGAACAGATTTCACTAGCAAATAACAAATGGGGGATGCAGGTACAGGTGTGACAAAGAAATCTGCTCAGCTATGGATTACCAATACTTAACATAGAATATAAATGATGCAAATGCTCCTCAAAAGAGAAAAGAGATATTTTGTTATTGGGGGGGAAACACTGAATTTGGATCAAATTTGTTTATAAGAAACACACATTAGGAAAAAGGGAATCAGATATTTGATTAAAATAGATTAGGTGAGGAATTTATCTTTGCAGGACTGAAGGGGGTAAATGGAGTTGTTCTTTATATACACATTCCCAATTCTGCCCCAAATGGATATTCTCTGATGAACAAAGTAGATATGTTGAGATGGAAGTTAATATCCAAGGAAATTAAATTTTGGTTGTAGGTATATATGCTGCCAATGAAGACAAATCAGTATAAGGGACTTATGGATAGGTTGGCGGATTTTGCATCTGAAAATTGGTGCCTCATGGAAGACAGAAATGGAGTGGACTCTTCAGTGCAGGACAGAACTTCACATAAAAATATTAAAACATCCCAGGATAAACTAAGAAAGTTTTTTCTTTAAATGATGGACAATTTGGAACTTGTTGGCATCTGGAAATATAAAAATGAGGTTGTAAAGGGAATTACATATTTCTCTGAAAGACACAGATCTTTCTCAAGAAGAGATATGATTTGGTTGACTAAGATGCTGGGCACTGGGGTGCACAAATTTGACATATTATATGAGCCACTCTGAGTTAGGGACTCTGGTGCATTGAGCTGACAAGACCGTCAAAAAGGTGTTTACTGCAATTGCTATAGAGGGAAACAGGGCAGATGCGGTTCATCAACTTTGGAAGGTACAGGGAAGGTGTGAAAGAATCGGTGTGAAAGAATAATTGAAGTATCCCACACTCCAGAATATATATATACATATCTACCAAATATGTTTTATTCTGGGATATTATTTATTTATTTATTTATTTATTTCACTGGATTCATATACCACTTGATTGTAATAAAATTAAAGTAGGTTTCAAAAGAATAAAATGGTGAAATTAATTAAGTTCAAGGGCAGATGAAAACAACACTGAAAAACAACATGTCAACATTCTGCATGTCTGGGTGGGCAATTGCATTAGAGAACCATCTGAATTGTCTCTTCACTGGGATCAATGTTTTCATAAGGCACCAAAAAGAGTGCAGTGAAGGCATCTACCTGATGTTTTGCTTGCTGTTTATTCCCTTGTGAGGTTCAGACTTCCTATTCTAATTTTTCACATTACCTGTTATTCTTATTTGAACTTCCTTCTCATTTGGATCACTCTGGATCCTGCATTCATCTTCCAAAACTTCCCACCTTAATCCCCAGAAGCCATTTCCTTGACTCATCCTCCTGACACCCCACTTAATATTTTGGTTAAATTGTGAAAATGGAGGGCATTTATTAAGCTTTTAAATACTTAGAGCTTGTGGAAATTTCAGCAAGATGCAATCTGAGCTTAGGAATGATCATGTTTCATTCAGTACCGTTGGTTAATTGTTTTTATATGCCAATCAAATACAGTTTTCCATTTATAAATCACTCCTTTATATTCATGAACACTTTCTGACATTTCAGTGATTGCCAAGTCCATATGGTTACATTATTTCTGTGCTTTTTTTCATTTTCTGTAAGTTTTATTAAGGTTTATAGAAGAAAATACAAAACCTGATATATATTCACATTTCTTTACCAAGCCAAGACTTTTATATAGATACAATAAAGATACAGAAAGGGAGGAGGAATAAAGAAGGAAAAAGAAAGAAATGTTTTAAAGAATAGAAAATAAGTTTTAAAAGAAAGATCGATGAATAAGATTCAGAAAGAAAACTTCTGATTCTTCATCGCTTTGTCATACAAAACAATATTTACTTCATCCAATTGACTATAAACCCCACAAAGCCATTTTTATAAACAAACATTATGTCCAATCCTCAAATCCAGATGTCTTTTTTTCTCGTAAAATGTCTATGAGAAGTTACCAATCTTTAACCACTGTTAACGTTAATTTTCCTTTGATTAAACATGTCAGTTTACCATCTCAGATAAGTCTGTTAGTTTTAATAGTCATTCTTCCATTGTTGGTAATGACGTGTCCTTCTATCTGTGTGCATATAAAATTCTCACAGACGCATATATTACAACAAGGTTGCATAGTCTTTTCATAATTATATATCCATACATCCCAGCAGGAAGATTTCTGGTGTCATTATTTCTGTGCTTTCATCTAAATGAATATTTCCAATTTATTTTATTTTTGTCTGACTCTGGACAAGTATGTGAGCTTTATTACTACTATGCTGAACATAAAGGGTTAAAACTGAATACTTTAAGACTCAGGTACCATCTTTAGATGTTCTTGTCAGGTAATCTTTTGTATTCAGATCAGGCCTCAATACAATAATATAACATTTTGGCATGAAGATGCAGCCCAGAAGCCCAGCACTGGAGGCTAAGATAGAGAAGACCTGCACAGCTACCATGTACTTCCCCTTGGTGCTCAGGTAGGTGGGAACAAAGGACACCCAAACACTGCAGAAGACCAGCATGCTGAAGGTGATCAGCTTAGCTTCATTGAAGGCTCCAGGAAGCTTCCTGGCTAGGAAAGCCACCGTGAAGCAGATGGCAGAAAGGAAGCCCATGTAGCCAAGGGAACCATAAAACATGGCAGCAGACCCTTCATTACATTGTAGGATGATCTGCCCAGGTTGGGAGCTCATGTCAGAGTCTGGGAATGGGGGAGAGGTTCCCAACCAGATAGCACAGATGATCACTTGGACACTGGAACAGGAAAGGACAATGGAGTTGGCCAGACTCTTCCCCAGCCATCTCCTCACCTTGTTCCCTGGCTTTGTGGCCAGAAAGGCCAGCACCACAGTGATGGTTTTGGCCAACACAGAAGAGACGGCAACTGAGAAGATGATGCTGAAGGCAGATTGCTGGAGAAGGCAGGTGGCTTTCTTTGGCCGGCCAATGAAGAGAAAGGAGGACAAAAAAGAAAGCAGGAGTGAGAGAAGGAGGATGTAGGAGAGGTCCCGGTTGTTGGCTTTGACTATGGGAGTTTCCTGGTATTTTATGAAGATCCCTAACACAAAGCCTATGGTTAAGGACAAGAAGAGGGCAAAGGAAGATAGGACAATCCCCACGTTTTCTTCATAAGTCAAGAAGGTGATGATCTTGTGGACACATTGATCTCGGGCCTTGTTTGGATGTTGATTGTTTGGACATTTGACACAACGCTCTGCATCTGCAAAAAACAAGACTAATAACAGCCTTATATCTAACGGGACCTTTTTTGCTTTAAAGAAGGAAATCTTGGAGCGGGGCATACATAATGGTATCACAATCGAGAGGTTTTTTCCTGCACACCTCACAATAACTCCATCAGTGATTTACAGCGAGAAACATAGGCTTTTGTGAATTTAGGCATTCATTCCTGCTTCTTGATGGACAGGCATTTATTGATTTATGTGTTTCTATCCTGCTTTTCAAGCAGATTGCAATATTAGCAAACAAATAAAATACTAATCTGTAAAGAAGTGGACTGCAACCCAAGTCCATCAGAAAACTCTTCCTATAGATGGTGGCTATCCAGCGTTAATCCAACTCAGAAGAGATTGTGAAAATAGACATAAGTAACCTCAGACCTATGCCCTCTTCCTGAAGGGTGGTCCTTTACACTGAAGCCACCCACCTTCCTGAGTGGAGATGGTCCCTTCTGGGCAGGGAATGCAATCATAGCAGCAAAGTGGCTTTCCTTCCTGAACCATCCTGAGGAACCCAGGGTGACATCTTTCCACACACCTGGAAGGTGGCAGAGGCTAGACGTAAAAACAAGGAGTGCCAAGGGAAATGTGTTAGAGCTAATTTATCCATTGAAATAAGGCACAGGGTTGGGAGGGATTCAATGTGGACTCCACAACCATGGTTTACCTATAAGCTGGTAAGTGTGCAAAAGTATAACAACTCCATTGCCACTTGAGGTCTGTTCAGTGCAGGGCAGCCAAATGGGGTCACAGGGCCCCAATGCTCCAAGAGCTGTATTGGCTGCCTGTTTGGTATGGAACCCAATCCATGTTGCTGGAACTTGTATGAAAGGTCCTTAAATGTTCAGGACCCAAGGACTTAAATGAGATGTATAAGAGAAGCCTTGCTTGCAGTCCAACAGACTAGCAGAACAATCTGCATGCTAACACACAACAGGGCCTTGTCTGCTGTGGCATCTTGGATGTGGGAATTCTAAGGAAGGGCAAGCTAAAAGTATAATAAATAATTATACTGCTTCCCTGTTCATTCCTGTGTCCACTTCCCTACTTCTCTTGATTCTCCTGGGTCCAATTTTATAGTGCATACCTGTCCTCTAAGGTCAAAATAGATGTGGTCAGGGTGAACACAGTGGAAACTGCTATTTTCAAGTTTGCATTCAATAGAATATTTCATTACCTATTTTACACGAATCCTAAATAAACACATACCCCGCCCCAAGCCTCACTGTTAGATCTTGAATGTTGGCATTGGAAAGCATTTGAAGGAACACACACACACACACACACACACACACACACACACAACCTGGTACACTTATTAGACCTTGAAGAACTGGAAAAACTGTGAAATGAAAGAGATAATTTGTCCCACCTTATTGTTCCAATTGAGCCATGCAATGGCATTCTGGTCAATGGTGAACTGTACATCTGAGGATCCCTGTCTGCTGATACTCCCAAGCTTCAATTTAGAAATGGACTTATTGGTAGACTTCATCCAGTTCACAATGTCCAGGTCATCTGCCAACTCTCCATTCTCATCCAAGTACACTCTGTCCATGGAAGAATTGTAGAACTGGGAGTTTCCCATGAAAGGGTGGAGCTACAATGGCAAAGAGAACAGCAGCATTTGGAAGACAGGAACCCACCTTGGCTTCTCCATTTCGCCCATTTCTTGCTTGGCTCTCCTTTGAACAGTGGCTGAGAGTTGTGTGTCCTTAAAAAGTTGGCTACATTAATTCAAGGGAACATACAGGTAAGAAAGACTAAGGCTGCCATCCTGTATATGAAGGAAAACCTGTAATTTTATTACACAGCAAGACACAACTCTCTTCCTTCCTTCAGCATTAAATGTGGGCTGGCTGAGCTAACTGTTAGGTGTGATTGGAGCTGGTTCACTGACTGTACCAAAAGAGGAAAAAATTCCTTCCAGTTGTTGGTTTCTGCTTTCCTTCACTGTGCAGCGAAAGGGCTTGTCACGAGACAGGTGTTTACATTCCACAGTCTGTACTGTTGGAGTTTTTCACGGGAAAGGGAGGCTGGATGTGACGTACACTGGTTTCCTGTTTTTCACTGTGTGATTCTCTCCGAGCTGTCGAGGAGAGAGGATGCATTTTCTGCTCCGGCAGAGGCAAGATGTCTTTCTGTAATATACCAGCTTTGAACTGTAAATAAAGCAATATAGAGTATGCAGCACGTACTCCTCATCCTTCCGCTGGGCACGAGACTCTGCTTTAAACCAACACGTGGTTATGGGCTCCAGAAGTCAAATCGGAGTGCCGGCAAAGGATCGGAATGCAGAGGGACAGATCAGATCAGAATCTGCTCTGCGCGTAAAAGTGATTGATGAGGTATGTGCTACTGCTCCGGGCAGCCTGCCAGCTTCTAGTTAATGGCTTTATGGCTTTATGGCTGGACTTTGAACCTTTAAAGCCGTTTTGCCGGGAACAGGCAAAAGGCTCCCAGGCACAAGTCACTATGCTGGGGAAATCGAAAGTAACTTTTAAGTGCGCTTTTGGAATGAAGCAGCTGCAGCAGTGACGCAGCAAGATTTAAAGCAGCATATATGACGCTGAAGGCTAATGCCAGAGTCATGATGGCCCTTCAGGATGCTTGTGGGATTCCTAAGCTCAACAAGAAAAACTATGCCGACTGGGTTCTGTATGCAGAGGCAATTCTGCGGAAAGAGGGTTTGTTTGAGGTGATTACAGACACCCCCCCCAGTTCCAGTTACAGATGCATGGGAAGCTAAAGATTCCAAAGCAAGGGGAACTCTTACATTGATAGTATCCCCAGAAGAGCTCTGTCTATTGCGTGATAAGACCTCAGCCAGAGAATTTTGGGACGCTTTGAGAGAGGCTCACTTAAGGACAGAAGCTGGATCCACTATGTTTTACTTTAACAAGCTGCATAATATGGCTCTTGCTGAAGGTGGAGATGTGCGTTTACATCTGATGGAGATGCAAAATCTGAGACATGAGCTGCAACAGAGAGGACTCAACTTTCCAGAGGCTGTGTATTCTTTCATGATACTACAATCTTTGGGTTCAGGTTGGGAGTCTGTTGCAACCCAGATTGCTGTGCAGCCAACTGCTCAGCTAACAGTGGACTATGTAACTGCCATGATATTAAATGAAGCAGATCGCCGGGGTGCTAGCTGCATGGGCAAGGGGGAGTCTTCACAGACGTCATCCCATAGTGCAGTGGAACCACCAGATGGCGCCAAAGCTTTGAAGGCAGTGAAATGCTACTCGTGTGGACGTCTAGGCCATATGAAGAGGGAATGCAGATATCCCAGGGCCAAGACAGAGCAGCGCAGTGAAAGCTCGTCGCGTGGAAAAGGCCGAGGCAAAGGCAAAGGTCCGGTGTCTAGGACAACGCAGCACAAGGCTATGGTTTCACGTTTCACTCCAAAGGTTGCAGAGGTCCAGAAGACGTCTAGATCTTTCTTCGTTGTTGATTCAGCGGCAACTCACCACATGTGCAACGATAAAAGACTGTTTGTGTCTTTTACACCGCAGGAAGGTGCGATTCACCAGGCGGATGACCACACTATTCCGAGTAAAGGCTACGGAACTGTTGTTCTTCACAGTTTGGACATCGATACAGAATGTGCTTTACGTGCCAGACGCCAAACATAATCTGCTCAGCGTTGGACAGCTGAATGAGCGGAACATTGACGTGTCCTTCAAGAACAAGAAGTGCATCATCACAAAGAAAAATGATTGTGTATTGCATGCTGAATATGTTGATCGTTTGTTTGTTTTGTATTATGATGATGTTGAAAAGGATGACACTTGTTGCATTGCAGGTTCTAACAAAAGTTTGCATGCAGAATGTATTCATGATTTTCACCGAAAATTTGGTCATTTGCATTTTGAGGCAGTATCTAAAATGCCTGCCTTGGTTGAAGGTATGACTATTAAACCCTGCAGGTACCACATGAAGTGCAAGGCATGCGCAGCAAACAAGGTGAAAATGGCTGCGAAAGGTAAGGTGTCTAGTAGGCAAGCTACAGAACCATACCAGGTTGTTCATGCTGATTTGGTTGGACCACTAGCGCCCTCTTTGGGTGGAAATAGGTACTTCATGGTTCTCATTGATGCATTTTCTAGATATATTTTTGTGTACAATCTCAAGCAGAAATCAGAGGCTTTTCCTAGGTTCAAGGAATTCTGTGCTTGGTTGGAAAATGTGCATGGCAAGAAGATAAAGACTCTTTTCAGTGATCGCGGGGGAGAATTCACTTCTCAGCAGTTTGAAGCTTTTCTGACTGAGAAAGGAATTCAACACGATTTGTCTAGTCCTCGCTCGCCATGGCAGAATGGACTTGCGGAACGGGCAAATCAGACATTGCTTCAAGGGTTAAAAACCTTGCTGCATGATGCCAATCTTCCAGAGAGTTATTGGGCCGAAGCTCTCTCGTGTTTTGTTTACAGTTACAATCGCAGGTTATCTTCAGCGATTGGTTGTACCCCCTATGAGAAGATGTTTGGCAAGAAGCCATACATCAAACACATGAAGATTTTTGGTTCTGACATGTGGGTTCACTCACCACAAAACTCCAAGTTAGACAAGCGTGGATTGCATGGTATCTTTCTAGGTTATCAGAAAGGGTCTTACAGAATAATGATGACTGACTCTAAGACAATAAAGCTCACGAGAAGTGTTGAGTACAATGCAAAGTGGGGGGAGAATGTGGGAATTTTCCAATGTTATCCTGATGACGGTGATGAGACTGAGGATAGTCAAAAGCAACCACAACAACCCACTGATGAAGGTTCTGAGTCTGAATCTGAAACTGAATCGGGTGATTCAGAGGATTTCAAGAGTGCGAAAGCCTCTATGAGACCCTCTGAAAGCTCTGATCAAGAATTGGAGGAACCATTGTTCACAATAGGTCGTTTTTCTACTAAGAAGGAAGAGGAGAGTGTTGAAGACTTAAGGCTAATTCGTAGGTCACAGAGAGCCACAAAAGGCAAACCTCCAAAGAGATTTGCTGATGAATTTGCTACGATAGCAGTAACAGCTGTTAAAAGCTCCAAGAAGGTATTTGAACCTTCAAGTTTCCAAGAAATCCAGGGTTTGGATTCAAAGGAAGCTGAGCCATGGTTAAATGCCATGAAGGCTGAGCTTGATTCCTTAGAAAGGAACAAAACATGGGAACTAGTTCCAGTAGTTCCAGGAATGAAACTGCTTGGAAGCAAATGGGTCTTCAAAGCGAAGACAGATCAAAATGGCAAGATAGTCAGACACAAAGCCAGATTGGTAGCCAGAGGTTTTGCACAGGTACCAGGTGAAGACTATCACGAGACCTACTCACCCACAGTGAGATATGAGAGCATTAGGCTTATGCTCAAGCTAGCTGCAGAGGAAAATCTACACATTAGTCACCATGATATTAATACAGCTTTTCTGTACGGATCTCTGGATGAATCACTTTATATGCTTCCACCTGATGGCGTACAGGTAAAACAGGGATTTGTTTGTGCTCTGAAGAAATCCCTTTATGGTCTCAAACAAAGTGCACGGTGTTGGCACACAAAACTCACTGAAGTATTGTTTTCTCTAGGTTTTCAGCAAGGGAAAGCTGATCCATGTGTATTTGTCAAAGAGGAGGGGCAAAAGAAACTGTACTGTTTGTTTTATGTTGATGATATATTATTCTTTTGGAAAGATGTCGCAATGTACAATAACGCCCTAGCTCAACTGAAATAGCACTTTGACATGAAAGATCTTGGTGAGGTAAACAACTACCTATCTCTGGAAATAGAGAGAGATCAAGATGGTAACATTCTAATTCACCAGTCACGGAAAATTGCTGATGTGTTAAGCAAACTAAACCTGATGGATGCTAACCCTGTAGACACACCGATGACAACAGGTTATCAGGTAGATGACACTGAAGAAGCATTTTCTGACACTACACTGTACAGATGTGTGCTAGGCAAGCTAAACTTCATTGCCAGATGTTCAAGACCAGACATTGCTGTTAGCTGTAATTTGCTAAGCAGACAAGTCAACAATCCTAGTGTCAAGGATTGGAAAGCTCTGAAACGCATAGCGCGGTATTTGAAAGGCACTGTGCATTACAGACTGAGACTTAACAATCAGAAGTCTGGTGGTCTTGAGATATTTGCAGATGCAAGTTTTGGAAGTGACACTACAGACAGGAAAAGTACGTCTGGAGTTTGCTACATGTACAATCAGGGTCTGTTTGATTGGTCATGCAAGAAGCAAACAACAGTTAGCTTAAGTACTTGTGAAGCTGAACTGAATGCACTGTCTTATTCACTTAAGGATTGTGAATGGTTAGTACAATTGTGCAAAGATATGAAAATTCCTGTCAAATGTCCAATCCAGGTTTACCAGGACAACAAAGCATGTTTAGCTTTGCTGAAGTCTGAAGGTTGTAAGCAAAGCACGAAGCACTTGCAATTAAAGTTGCAGCATGCTAGGGAATGTATTCAGAAGGGACTCGTAACGGTGTCCTATATGCCAGGTAATGAAATTCCTGCTGATGTATTGTCCAAGATTGTATCAAGGGATCAACACTGTACCTATGTGCAGAAGTTGGGTTTGTACTGATATTGTACGAACACGCTGCCCAGTGATGTTCACAGAAAGGGGGAGGATGTTGGTTTCTGCTTTCCTTCACTGTGCAGCGAAAGGGCTTGTCACGAGACAGGTGTTTACATTCCACAGTCTGTACTGTTGGAGTTTCTCACGGGAAAGGGAGGCTGGATGTGACGTACACTGGTTTCCTGTTTTTCACTGTGTGATTCTCTCCGAGCTGTCGAGGAGAGAGGATGCATTTTCTGCTCCGGCAGAGGCAAGATGTCTTTCTGTAATATACCAGCTTTGAACTGTAAATAAAGCAATATAGAGTATGCAGCACGTACTCCTCATCCTTCCGCTGGGCACGAGACTCTGCTTTAAACCAACACCAGTAGGACTTCCGGAGGCGGCGCGAACGGCAATGGCGGTCTCCTTCACTTGCTGAAGGGGAAGCTCCGCGGAAACGGGTCGTCCGCTACGGCGAAGCAGAGACCCACGTCGGGAAACCACAGGCAGAGTGAGCCTGTGGCCGTGGGACTCAGCGGGCACCAGAAGCGCCCCCCGAAACGAAGAAGGGACCCCGTAAGGGGTCTCGGAACGTGGACGGGAGCGCGGTGCTGTGAGTCGATCGCTCTTTCCGTGCGAGCGAAGCCGCATAGCTGCTGTCGATGAGCGCTGACCTTTTTTCCTGGATTATTGGATTCGGAAACAGCAACCCGTGAGTAAAAGGGACTAAAATAACCTAAACTAATCTTAAAAAATTTGGACAAAGCGGGAGATGCAACCAGGAAGTCCGTCTCCCTATTCTGCTAAAATTCTAAAGCAACGACTTTGATCTGAAGCCTTTGAGAGGAGCTAAAATTTTTAACTCTGTGCATGATTTGAACTGTCGCTATAGGAACTAAGGGAGAGACCTGGTCTGAACAAAGACATTGGATTCTTATCTCATTATACATGACTACGCCATTTCTCACCTTCTCACCCCTTGCCTTTTCCTGTAAGACCTATTACAGTCGTTAAGAGTTGTCAACAGGCTCATCTCAGCTATCTGCCAATCTCTCATTCCCACCACCCTTCTGAGTAATACCCCTCCCCACCTTCTCACTATATAGAAGGATCTGGCAACTTCTGTTTCAGTGTATCTGAAGAAGTGTGCATGCACACGAAAGCTCATACCAAGAACTAACTTAGTTGGTCTTTAAGGTGCTACTGGAAGAAATTTTTTTATTTTGACTATGGCAGACCAACACGGCTACCTATCTGTAACTGTACCAAAAGAGAGCTCACTAATGGCTCCTTGTCATCTTGAAAAAAAGTGACAAGTGTCTATATTGGAAAAGGGAATACCTGCCATGGCTGTAGCCTTTGAGCTTCCAGCTTCATCGCCCTCTGCTGAGAATACGCAGCATTTATGGCATGTGCCACAGTTTGGACAGTACTGTAAATCTTGCCGCTGTCTAGAGAGAGGATTCTTTGCAGAACATCTTGCGTCAGCATCTCCAGTTTCTCTCTCTCTCTGCATCTGGTCCAGCCTTTCACTGATGGTGCATGCCTTAAATAGAAACAATTATAATCTGTCTCCACAATCTTTTTAATTACAGGGAAAAGGTGAGGGAAAATATTGTAGTTTCTCCATTCTTTTCTCATAATAGGGAAGGAAAGAAAACCATGGATATGTTGGAAAGATATGCTACTGTGCATTAAGTCCAAAGTGAGTTCCCCCATAGCTGTTGTGATCAAGACTTTCCCTGCAAGAGGTTTTATTAACATGCCAAATACAAATTGTATCATTTGTATTCCAATTAAGATATAATTCGTGTCCACGTAGTAAACAAATACATGGACTTGACTCCACTTGAAGAAGGAATGAAAACTGATCACAGCACCATTCTTATTCTCCAGTGGGATATTTTGTAAGATGCCGACACAAATCCCCCTCTCAATGAGAACAGGCATCAAGGTCTTCTTGAACCTCTCTCCATTGTCAGTTTCTGGCACAAGGAGACCAATGAACGTCCATCTGAAGTGCTGGAGCAGCTTGACAATCCCTGGGTACAGAGCTTCTTCTTTGGGGACCATCCGGTAGAAAAAAGGAAACTGCCTCTTATCATTCACACCATGAGAGACAAAAGCATAGCTGACCTGGCAAGAAAAGGAAGATGGTTGCCTTGTTTTGGCTCAAAGCCCACATATTTCTTACCCCAGATAACAAACATTTCCCATGTAGAGATAAATCTTCCCAGACCCAGAAAATAGAAGCCCGCTTTTATCTGTATGGATTTCTTGAATTTCTGTTTTTATATGCTTTTTATACTACTTTCATCTTGCATTTCTAATTTAATGACATTGTTACCGTTTTGATGTTGGGCAACACATAGATATTTTTCAAATATGAAGTGAATGGTTTTTTTAAAAAATGAAGTGGGTTATAAAAGTTTTAAATGAATAAAAATTCAGTGTTTCACTCAGAGGAAACCAGTCTACTTTCCTTAGTATTTAGAAACACAGACACCTGTACCACAATGTTTCTAGGTATCCATCTAAATCTGCAAACAAGTTCAGAAGACCCAGAGAAGCGGTGGGGTGTCTAGTTATGAAGGAGATCACAGAAAATACTTTTGTCCAGAATTCTTTTACTTTGGAGCAGTCCTGCCACACATGCCACTAGGTTATAATGTTTTGACAGCCCCTCCAGCATGAGGGGGAAGCACTCCTTTATGCAAAAGGTATCAATTGTGGTGTGAAGTACAGTGGTGCCCCACAAGACGAATGCCTCGCAAAACGGAAAACCCGCTAGACGAAAGGGTTTTCCGTTTTTAA
The DNA here is from genome assembly GCF_965112155.1 of Podarcis liolepis. Taxonomy (NCBI): domain Eukaryota; kingdom Metazoa; phylum Chordata; class Lepidosauria; order Squamata; family Lacertidae; genus Podarcis; species Podarcis liolepis. Next base: position 123,158,918 of record NC_139555.1, read on the forward strand.
GCTGCTTCGCCAGACGAATTTCCCTATGGGCTTGCTTCACAAGATGAAAACGTCTTGCGAGTGTTCCGATTTTTTTTCGCTCCCCCCCCTTTTTCTAAGCCGCTAAGCCGCTAATAGCCTTTTAGCCGCTAAGCCGCTAAGCCTTTAATAGCCACTAATCCGCTAAACCACTAATAGCGCTAAGCCGCTAAGCCGCTAATAGGGTTGCTTCGCAAGACAAAAAAACCACTAGACGAAGAGACTCGCGGAACGGATTATTTTCGTCTTGCGAGGCACCACTGTACCAGCCATGTATTCTTTTCATGGAGTGTTCCCTAGTTTGAACCAAAGAATGCCTTGAAGCAGAGCTTACTCTAAATTGCTTCTTCTACATGAACTCCTCAGTTGTGTTCTCAGTATGACTACTACTATTTTAATTATCCATCTTTTTCACTGATGAGAACTTAAGGTGGTTTCCAGATAAAATAAGAACAGCTAAAAACGTAGGAAAAAATCATTAAAACCATACAGTGGTACCTCAGGTTACATATGCTTCAGGTTGCATATGCTTTAGGTTACAGACTCCGCTAACCCAGAAATAGTACCTCGGGTTAAGAACTTTGCTTCAGGGTGAGAACAGAAATTGTGCTCCAGTCATGCAGCGGCAGCAGGAGGCCCCATTAGCTAAAGTGGTGCTTCAGGTTAAGAACAGTTTCAGATTAAGAATGGACCTCCAGAATGAATTAAGTATTTAACCAGAGGTACCACTGTACCTATGATTTTGATTTGAAGTAGAAGTTGGATTTAATAGAATTTTTAAAGAATATAACTAAGCCTTTAATGGGGCCCAAGGAACCCATAATAATTCAAACTAATGAGATTGATTGTCTTGTAGCTTCATTTTTAATGGATACAAACAGCTAAAAACATAGGGAAAATAGGCGAGAGGAAATGAATGTAGCAGGAAGCTCAAAGCCACTGAAGAGGATTGTCTCCAAAGGAGTCTGCAGCACAACTATCACCAATGGGATATCATCTTGTTTATTTTAATAAAGTCAGCATTGTGGTTCTGCTACAAATTCTGAAAGAACTCCTTTGAGAAGAGGTGATCATCCAAGAGAATCTAGATATGTGTCTGTCCACCAAGAGAAATCCCTCCCAAATCACTCTTCTGTCTCACTTTGCGCATCTCTTTTACCCCCTCTTTTAGTTCGCTACAATGAGGCTCAGACAGAAAATGCCATATCCCACCCCATTCCTACCTGTGGGATTTTATAGATGCCCAATGTGCCTGAAAGCAAGATGGAGTTTTGAGAGTCAGCCATTTCCAGGACAGTCAGTAAATCATTCTGTCTTCCACATTTGTAGTTTGGAATATTTGCCTTCCCGGTAGACAGCAGGTCTAGCAAAGCGTCATAGGTCACCCTTCCATCAAAAAAGTTCTCATGGATGCTGTAGCCCAGGGTGATGTTGAAGGAGAGCCTGGCATTCTGGTTGAACTCTTGAATGGCAAGCAAGAAGGAGAGCACCTCCCAGTACTTTGTGTTTCCTTTCCTGCAAAAATATACAGATTGTGTCGTCATCCTGCAGTTAGTGAAGTAGCAGATTTATCTGAGGGATTTCTAAGGCAAGCTTTAACCGGTGATATAAAAACCTGGATTTTATTTCCAGAACTTTACTTGTGCTTACACTGATTCAGAAACAAAGCCAGCAGCTCAAAAGCTCACCTAATTATATCTCATTGGAAGAGGGAGAGAGGATAGCCTTTGTGAAGGAACTGCACTGCTACAAAGGAATAAACGTATTGTATTTATTTTGGGGGGGGACATTTGGGGTTGATTTGTTTTCTAGGACAAATCTTGGTTGGCAGTCATCTGACTCTTCTTTGATTTTTAGTATGTTTATGGACCTACAGTCTAAAATCAAATGTATCTCGAATGTATGATTGTGGGGAAAATAACTCCTTCCCCATAAAATATCTTACTGTTTAAAGCTGGTAGAGGGAGTCCTGTTGAAGGTTTGTTCATGAAATACGGCTTTTGTGGGAGAGATGATCCCACTAATGAGGTGGTCTCCTGGCCGGTAATAGTTGAATGGGTCTATCTGACTCCTCTCCAAAGTTAATGAGCATTTTTCTTTCTGCATTTCACAGTCTGCATAAGGCAGTAGCAGCAGCAGAAGAAGAAGAACAAGAAGAAGAATCACTGTCATTCTGGGACTGCCTGGAACAGCCCTCTCTGTTGTGTATTCTCCCCTCAGTTCATTAAATGAAGCCAAACCCTTCTTGTAAAGCTGATGGAGTCCAAACAAGACTTCACATCTGAAGGTATAGAAGACAAGCTCATGACTATATATTCTGACTCACCTGCCCTAAACCTCTGTCCAAGCTGTTGATGACATTTATGTCCCTGTCCTTTCCACCTTGAATGCACAATGTCACCTCACGTAGCTCTTGTTTTTGGTTTTTATTTTAATGGCATCAGATATGATCTTTGGACAAATCCCAGGAGTTTTGGTGTGTAGAAATGAGGGTCACTACGATTTTGATAATCATAAGCCAGATAAGCATTGGCTCTGCAACATCCTGCAATCTTTACATGGCTCCATGCTCAGGTGCAGGGCTGGAGAAAAACATGTTTTGCAACAGCCCTCAGATGTCACTCTAGACTCTGAGATGGCGAAGGGAAGGGGCAGCTGAACATATCTAAACTTTGTGGAAAAGCACATTCACAAGAGTCAGGGTGAACATTTGGTTTTCAGACAGTGGGGAGGAAACTCTGCTCTATAGGTCTGATTAGGCCCATCATATCCCCCTCCCCTTTTGACCTGTATGGCTGTTATGGTCAATCCGTGTCACCCCAACAACCCTTCACTTGACATTTCTTTTCTTTCTTTCTTTTAATATGATTTTTATTAATTTCTTTTTTAACACAATATTTCAGCATACCAATAACAAAACAAATAAATTCTTTGCTCCCCTGAGCTCGTCACTTCCCTCCATCCCTTCAACCAGTTTTTAATTTTCGAATCTTTGTGTCACACTTTATATCCTCTGTTTCAGATCTTTATATCCTTATGATCAACTCTGTCTCAATGGTCTATAAAGTTTTGAGATTTCAGTTTTTTCGTTGCAGAATTTATATCAATCCCACTTGTGTCTTCACATTTTTACAATAGTTATTCAATATACCAAATAAATTTACTCCAATCTCTTTGAAACTTTTGCTTGTCTTGGTTCTGGATCCTGCCTGTCAGTTTGGCCAGTTCCGCATAGTCCATCATCTTCATCTGCCACTCCTCAGACGTTGGTAATTCCTGCAAACCTAAGTAAATTTAAATGCTTTACTTACAGTAATCAGAAGTCTCACTCACACACTGTTCAATGCTACAGCAGAAACAAGAAGATAATTTTGCTGCAAAATACAGAAGTTAGTCTCAGCCTGAGTCTAGAGTCTGGAGCCCCTGCCTCAGATGCCTGCTCAGCTTACATGGGTCAAAAAGAAGAAAAAGAGAGGAACAGGAAACAAATACCAGTGGTACCTTGGTTCTCAAACTCAATCTGTTCGCAAACCAAGGTGCAGCTTCTGATTGGCTAATTGGCCCGGGAAACAATGCCAACAGCCGAAACAGACATTCAACTTCCAGAAATCGTTCGCAAACCGGAACACTTACTTCCAGGTTTGCGGTGTTTGGGGGCCGATTTATTCAGGATCAAAGCTGTTCAGGAACCAAGGTACCACTGTAATGCCTCCCTCCCTCCCCAAAGGAGGTGGGGGTGTCCAGGCCATGCCTCCTCTATAAATTTACAGCTCTGTGGTCCTTAACCCTTTCATGTACTAACTAGCATAGACATGCACTGTTAGGTCTGACTGAAAAATCTCCCAGTTTCCACCTCATCTTTAGTGGTGACCCTACATATAACATTTGGATTACAAAGTGAGAAGGCGGTGGTGGCAGAGGGGACAGCTGGCTCTTGGGTTGGGCAGGGGAAAGCTCCACCTTTGGTTCCTCAAAGTGATGATGACCTCTGCCTCTAACTTCTCCACCTGGACTTGGGAGGTGCCTCCTGTATCTGGGATGACAGCTTGAAGCGCACCAGCGCCCACCCTGCCCTTGTCCTCCAAAGGTCTGGATTGCAGGACAAGATGAAGAGAGGCAGGAAATGATATGAAGAGGAGTCGGTCCCTTCCTCACTCTCTTCCACTGTGGTTCCTGTGACAGCCCAGATCCCTCCTCTACCCCAATTGCAGGCCCATTTTTAAAAAGGCCCCAATGCAATATGGTCTCCACCGGCCCTTCAGCCCACCTGCCCTCCTTGGGTCTCCACTGAAGCACATTAGGAAATCCAATGGATCTGGCACTGAATTCAGGAAAGGGGAGAATCAGAAGTGTTCTGGTGTGGCTAGGAGGATGCAGCCATCCTGTTGTTATGAAAGGCTTGTGTTCAGAGTGCGGCCAGGATTTGATACAAGATATGCCAGTATCCACAGCAACTGCATCAGTGGTTCATAGTGTACCAGAATTGGTGGACTTATCTGTAACCAGAATTGGTGGTTGGCTCTGAGCAAGCTGAACCATTAGGAAGAGAAGACCAGGAGGGGCTATGATGCTGATGGTAGATTTGGATTGCAACCATCATCAACCACAGCCAGTGTTGCGATTTTTATGATTTATTAAATTTATTAGTCACTTTATCTTGCTCAGGACAACCCAAAACAACTTACAACCAAACAAACAAGTGAAGAAATCCCGCATAAATACATTAAAACCAAGAGGAAAAAGAAATACATTAAAACATCCCACCGACATTTAAAAGACCGCAGATAGTTAAAGAAATGAGGCCAGGTTATAGAAGAATGTTTTTGCCTGGAACATAAAGATATATAGTGATGGCACCAGGCAAGTCTCCCTGGGGACAGCATTCCACAAATGGGGAGTCACTGCAGAAAATACCTGTTCTCCTGCTGCCAACTACCAGATCTCTCATGGAGTGGGAAAACAAAGAATGGCCTCAGATGATGAGCAAAGTGTTTGGGTCAGTTATATGTGACTAGTTATTCCACAAACTGCAACTGTCATTGCAATGAAATTGAGGAGACAACAGATCACACAGGTGAGATAATGACAGGAACTCATTTTCTCTGCTTTATAAGTGGATGCAATGTTAGTTTGAGAGAACATTCCCAACTAGAAATACAGAAAAAAATCCCCACCTACCCCCCAGATCCCAGATACCCAGTTGGTATTGGCAATTGCATGGTTAGGCAGGTATAATGTATCTGGGTGATCAATTAGGTTCTGGGGAGATCTCTCACCTGCAGCATCAACCCAGTTTCCTAAGATTTCCTCCTGCACTGTTGTGCCCCTCAACAGGTGTCACTTGCTAAAGAGTAGCTGAATGAAATAAAACCTCCTGGTGTTTTGTTTCACTGTTTGGTTTTTGTTATCAGGTGCTCCTTTGTATTCAGATCAGGCCTCAGCACAATAATGTAGCACTTGGGAATGAAGATGCAGCCCAGAAGCCCAGCACTGGAGGCTAAGATAGAGAAAACCTGCACAGCTACCATGTACTTCCCCTTGGTGCTCAGGTAGGTGGGAACAAAGGACACCCAAACACTGCAGAAGACCAGCATGCTGAAGGTGATCAGCTTAGCTTCATTGAAGGCTCCAGGAAGCTTCCTGGCTAGGAAAGCCACCGTGAAGCAGATGGCAGACAGGAAACCCATGTAGCCAAGGGAACCATAAAACATGGCAGCAGACCCTTCATTACATTGCAGGATGATCTGCCCAGCTTGGGAGCTCATGTCAGAGTCTGGGAATGGGGGAGAGGTTCCCAACCAGATGGTGCAAATGATCACTTGGACACTGGAACAGGAAAGGACAATGGAGTTGGCCAGACTCTTCCCCAGCCATCTCCTCACCTTGTTCCCTGGCTTGGTGGCCAGGAAGGCCAGGACCACAGTGATTGCTTTAGCCAACAAAGAAGAGACGGCAACTGAGAAGATGATGCTGAAGGCTGTTTGTTGGAGAAGGCAGGTCACTTTCCTTGGCCGGCCAATGAACAGGAAGGAGGACAAAAAGGAAAGCAGGAGGGAGATGAGGAGGATGAAAGAGAGGTCCCGGTTGTTGGCTTTGACTATTGGAGTTTCTAGGAATTTAAGGAAGATTCCTAGCACACAGCCTGTGGTGATGGAAAAGAAGAAGGCAAAAGAAGCCAGGAGGATCCCCAAAGATTCTTCATAGGCCAGGAAAGTGATAACTTTGGGAACACATTGAACTTGACCCTTGTTTGGATACTGATCTTCTGGACATTTGGTGCAGTGTTTTGCATCTGAGGGGGAGAAAATGGGTGCCTTAGCATCATTTACATCCATTACTATCTTTGTTCTATTGCATTTTGAAAAAATATGCTGAAGTCAGGAGGCAAGAATGTGCAATAAGGAATGAACAACATTGGTTTCTTAATTGGCGTATTGTACCATTCCTTTCCCCTCAGGTGACAGGGGTGGCACATAATTTTTTCCTCAAAATTTATTGTCAGAAATTTCTTGTGACGTAGATAAAGATGAAAGGCAGTGACTGTCCGCCAGAGATGCTTCTGGTGTCTTGATTGTACAGCTTTTGCAAATGCTGAATACACACCTCTTTACCTTGACCCTTGACATTTATGGTGTTTTATTTTGTGGAGCGTAACTGTTCTACTAAACAATTCAAAGTGTTGGTGCTGACCTTTAAAGCCCTAAATGGCCTCGGTCCAGTATACCTGAAGGAGCGTCTCCACCTCCATCGTTCTGCCCAGACACTGAGGTCCAGCGCTGAGGGCCTTCTGGTGGTTCCCTCGCTGCGAGAAGCCAAGTTACAGGGAACCGGGCAGAGGGCCTTCTCGGTAATGGCACCCGCCCTGTGGAACGCCCTCCCACCAGATGTCAAAGAGAAAAATAACTAACAAACTTTTAGAAGACATCTGAAGGCAGCCCTGTTTAGGGAGGCTTTTAATGTTTAATAGGTTATTGTATTTTAGTGTTTTGTTGGAAGCTGCCCAGAGCGGCTGAGGAAACCCAGCCAGATGGGCGGGGTACAAATAATAAATTATTGTAGTTGTTGTTGTTGTTGTTGTTGTTAGTATTATTATTATACTGCCCTGTTCCACCTGAAACGGATTCATTTAATATAAATTATATATCTGGCCACTGAATTTTAAAACAGGGGAATAGCCCACAGTTCGCTTCCTTGAGGCCATTTGTTTCAACCTACTTCCTGTAATTTAAGAAGGTGATTAAAAATAGAGATGTCAAGAAATGATCCACATTTAAAAATATCTCTATCAGAAAATGCCTCTGAATTAATCGCTGACCTCTTTCTAGTTCTCCCTTGGAGTCACCCACCTTCCCAAGTGGAGATGGTCCCTTCCATACATGGAGCACAGCCATAGCAGCAAACTGCCTCTCCTTCTTGAACTACCTTGGCGTATCCCGGGCGACAGCTTTCAGTGCACCTGGAGCGAGGCCTGGTCTAATCATAAAGAGAAGATGCTGCGTTAAAGGGACAATAAAGGGAGTATTTGTGTCTACAGAGTTCACTTACAGAGTTTGGAAATGACCCTACAGGATCTCTTGTCCTTCTTCTCACATGCACTTTTTTCAGGGAAGCACTTTTGATGCAGAATGACATGGTAGGGAAACCTCCTGGCTGTGTTTGCTTGCTTGTTCCAAAATTATATACAGTGGTACCTTGGGTTACAGACGCTTCAGGTTACAGATGCTTCAGGTTACAGACTCCGCTAATCCAGACATAGTGCCTCGGGTTAAGAACTTTGCTTCAGGATGAGAACAGAAATCACGTGGCGGCAGCAGCAGGAGGCCCCATTAGCTAAAGTGGTGCTTCAGGTTAAGAACAGTTTCAGGTTAAGAACAGTTGCAGGTTAGGTCCTTTAATTGAAGTATGGGATAGGTATAAAAACCTTTTAGAACATAAAGTACCACACTGGTTATCTCCGTTAGAAGTTATGAGCATAAAGAAAATTAATATGAGAGGCAATTGGGTCACATATGGACAATTGTTATTTAAAGAAGGGGGAAATGGAAAATGAAACCATATGAACAGGTTAAAGAATATGTATATGATTGGTTGCATTATTTTCAGATAAATGAAATGTTTAGGAAAGATATTAAAGATGGCGGTTATGCCGACAAAGATTCAAAATTTCAGATTGAAATAATAAATAATGACCACAAAATTCTATCCAAAATGTACAAGTTGTTGTTAGAATGGAATCTGAAAGATGAGGAAGTCAAGTCGGTAATGATACATTGGGCCAGAGATGTCGGCTATAATATATACAATTTGAGGATTGGGAAAAATGATGGAAAGAAAATTTAAAATTTACAGCATGTATGACGTTAAAAGAGAATGTTATGAAAATGTTTTATAGATGGTATATAACACCGGTGAAATTAGCGAAAATGTATAAGGCATGTAATAAGTGTTGGAAATGTAAAGATAAAGAAGGTTCTTTTTATCATATGTGGTGGGAATGTAAGAAAGTGAAAGGCTTCTGGGATATACAAAGGATATACAATGAGTTGAAGAAGATTTTAAAATATACATTTACAAAGAAACCTGAGGCCTTTCTGTTAGGAACACTAGGAAATGAGATAAAGAGAAAGGATTGTAAATTTTTCCAGTATGCAGTGACAGCAGCAAGGGTGCTACTGGCTCAGAAATGGAAACAACAGGAAATACCGACAGTGGAAGAATGAAGAATGAAGTTGTTAGACTATGCTGAGGTGGACAAATTGACTGGGAAGATTAGATACTTAAGAGACCAAAAGTTCATCAAGGACTGGGGGAAATTTGAGGAATATCTGGAAAGCATAAGTGAGGGACAGATAACGCTAGAGGGGTTTTAAAAAGCACTGCGAAAAACTGAGAAGTATTGTCTAAAGGGAAAGAAAATGAAGGGTATAAACAATGACAATACAAACTAGGGAATGCACAATTAAAATAATGACTATGGATGATTTACGGAAAAGCTGAAGGAAGTCCAGAAAAGAAACATTTTGTGAAAAATTGGATGTGAAATTAGTATGTACGTTTTGTTTTGTTGTAAAATTAATAAAAGAAAATTATAAAAAAAGAACAGTTGCAGGTTAAGAACGGACCTCCGGAACGAATTAAGTACTTAACCCGAGGTACCACTGTATCTGACCTTCCTATCACAACCGCCAAGCGTCCCGATTTTCCAAGGACAGTGCCAAAATTACGAAAGTCTGATTTATCCTGGAATGTCCTAATTTCCCCTGCCAGTGCCACCGCTCCTGATCTCAGGGAAGAGGATGAGTCGGTGCTTATTCTGAGTGGCGGTGGCAGTGAGGGAGCATCCTGCTGCCTCTCTGTGGCCTTTCCATGGCTGCCTCTGCCAGCATCCTCCCTTTGGCAGCTCATAGTGGCTGCCACCACTGAGGCCCAGCCCTGTGTGATGCGCTGGCTCTTGCTGCAGGTAGAGGGTGGAGGTGCCCTGGGAAGGAAGGAAGTGGAAGTGGAGAGGAGCACAAATACTCTTGAAGAATAATAATAATAATAATAATAATAATAATAATAATAATAATAATAATAATATATTTGTACCCCACCCATCTGTGGGCAGCTCCCAACAGAATATTAAAAACACAATAAAACATCAAACATTAAAAACTTTCCTAAACAGGGCTATCGTCAGATGTCTTCTAACAGTAAGATAGTTGTTTATTTCCTTGACATCTGATGGGGGGCATTCCACAGGGCAGGCGCCACTACCGAGAACATTCCCTGTAACCTCACTTCTCACAGGGAGGAAACCGCCAGAAGGCCCTCAGAGCTGGACCTTAGTGTCCGGGCTGAACGATGGGGGTGGAGATGCTCCTTCAGGTATACTGTGCTGAGGCCATTTAGGGCTTTAAAGGTCAGCACCAACACTTTTAATTGTGCTTGGTAACGTACTGGGAACCAATGTAGGTCTTTCAAGACCAGTGTTATATGGTCTCGGCGGCCACTCCCAGTCACCAGTCTAGCTGCCGCATCCTGGATTAGTTGTAGTTTCTGGGTCACCTTCAAAGCCCCACAAAGAGCGCATTGCAGTAGTCAAAAAGAAATGCCTTGTGGATCCATGTCTAATCTTGCCCCTTTCTAAAATGTATTTATTGGTGTGTGTGTGTGTTTCTTTTTGTAAATCTACCAAAGAGTAAAATAAACTAAAACATGGATTAAGGGGTTTTCTCATGACGGTGGAGGGTGTGTGCTGTGTCCTGTTGGGTGGAGACAAAGATAGGGCGGTTGAGAAGGGCCTGTTGGAGGGGAGTGAGACATGTCCCTATTTGCATCAAAGTAGAGAACAAAAGATACAAAAACAATATAGCAATCCAAGACTGCAATAACCAAACACACTTACGAAGAGCAGCAGCTAAATAAGCCATCACCTGAAGAAGTTGCCTTCTGAATTATTATTATTATTATTATTATTATTATTATTATTATCATCATCATTATACAAAAGAGTTCTGATTTGCTATATGAGGGGACCTGCAGGTTCCAACCACTGCTCTACCTATTCAAAAGGACTTACGCCCGGGTAAGTGTGCCCCGGGTTACGGTTGAACTTCCCTTGGAACTACTCGACAGGTTATTTGAGCTCAACACTTACCATGTGGCTTAAGTTGTCTCCTACCTTGTTACTACCCTTGGGCCACACAATGGCTTCTGAATTAATGGTGAACTTGAAATAAGTAGGTGTCTCTTTCTCTATATTCCCAACTTTCACTCTAAAAGAAGACTTATTAGGAAGCATGACCCAGTTCTCAATATCATAGTTGCCTGGCAGCTCCCCATTCTCGTCCAGTCTGAGGCTGCCCATGCAAGTGTTCAAAAACTGGATTTCTCTTAAGGAAGGATGAAGCTGAAATGGCAGGAAAAACACCAGCATTAAGGAAATAGAAAACCGTGTTGAATATCTCAGCCCTGTAGACTGTCATACACGAAGGCTGCATCATAATAATAAAAATCTTATTATTTATCCCACCTGACTGGGATGCCCTAGCCACTATGGGGAGCTTCCAACATATATAAAAACATAATAAAAATTACATGTTAAATTTCGCTATACAGAACTGCCTTCAGATGTCTTCTAAAGGTTATATGGTTACTCATTTCCTTGGCATCTGACAGGAGGGCATTCCACAGAGTGGGTGCCACTACCAAGAAGGCCCTCTGCCTGGTTCCCTGCAGCTTCACTTCTCACAGTGAGAAGGCCCTTGGTGCTGCATCTCACAGTGGGAGTGGAGATGCTCCTTCAGGTATACTAGGCTGAGGCCACTTACAACTTGCATCTCTCTCAGGGCACCAGAGCGCAAGAACTAGATGGTAGGGGAGTGTTCTGTCATAACCAGAATAGGCGGAAAGGTTTACGTCCACCACAAGTGTCACTATTTAGATTTTCGTCCAAAATGGGCAAAACAAAAAAAGAATATCTGACTACCAAATTTGATTCCAGAGATGGGAAAATGGATTGCAGTGGGAAAGAAAGGAAACAGCAAAGGAAAGGAAATACCTGCCCTGTAAAACTGGCTAAAATTTATAAACTAAAATCGAATCTGTGTTGGAGATGTAAGGTATCAGAGGGATCCTTGTATCATGTATGGTGGGGATGTGATAAAAAAAATGGGGAAATATACACGAGGAACTGGAAAAAAAATGTTTAAAACAACACTTGGTAAGAAGCCGGAAACATTCCTTTTAGGAATTATAACAAATGACATCCCAAAAGACATGAAGTGAATCCTTTTTATATGCAACAGCTGCCGCAAGGTTATGGGTTGCAAAAAATTGGAAATCAGAAGAAGTACCAACATTGAAAGATTGGCAATATAATTTTTTTGAAATGATGGCAACAATTAGAATGCAATCTAATCAAAATCTCAAACCAGAATGGAAATGTCTAGAAGAATACATGACCGAAAGATGCTCCAACAAGAACTTATTGATATGTATAGACTGATTTCACAAAGTCAAGTCAAGCTAAGCAGATACATAAGATTGAATGCTTAATTATTAAGATACAGAATTACAATCTCAATAATAAAGTTACAAAATAATAACAAGGAAGTCACGCACGGGTGGAGGGAAGACATAGGGCAAGAAATAAGAAATGGATAAATGTTGGTACATAATGAAATGTGAAAATGTGAATTTACGAATATAATGTATATGTATCAATATGTAAAGGTTTCATATATGTATTGCAACATTAATAATAAATAAATTAAGTGGGGGAGGAAATACCTGCCATGGCTGTAGCCTTTGACGTTCCAACCTGTCTCCTCCACTTGCCATCAGCATGACCTTAGATCTGGATGAATATGCAGCATTCAAAGCATGAGCCACAGCTTCGACACTGAAGTAAGTGATGTAGCTGTCTTGAGACAGGACTCTCTGCAGCTCCTCTTCAGGCACCATCTCCAGTTTCTCATTCTCTGTGCATCTTGTCCGACCTTTTACAGCCAACAAATGCTTTGAATAGAAACAATGAAATGCTTCACTCATAAACTTTTTAAGAAGGACAGAACCTGGGTTATAGAATTGATATTCTTTCTTTATTGGGGGCTTCATGACAAAGGCAAAAGAGCCATGGATGTACTGCAAGTAATCAGGGGGAAAAGCAAAATTCAAATTAATGTCCTGAAAATTTGTTGAGATCCAGACTTTTGCCCCAGTTTGTTCCTCCATTTTTCTTTGTAGTATCATGATGGTTACCCATGCCAAGTGAGTGTTTTCATAGTAAACAAATACATTGACTTGTCTCCATTTGGCAAAGGGTTCACTCTGGATGAGCTTTTCTCCTGCATACTTTTCTGGTAGTCTTTTTAACAAGGCAATGCAAATTTCATGGCTGATCAGCAGAGGAGTCAAGGCACTCAAGAACCTTTCACCGTTGTCATTGTCTGAAACAAAGAGGCCAATCCACGTCCATCCGAAATAGAGGAGGAACTTGACAATCCCCCAGCACTGAGTTTCTTCTCTGGGGAGTATCTGGTAGAGAAACGGGAACTCTCTTTTATCGTCAAGAAGTTGAGTAACCAAGCCAAAACTGATCTAGTGAGGAAAGGAAGAGATTGGTGTTTTATATTGCTTCCAGGATAATGAACAGATATTTAGTAACCTGACATTATTATTATCATTGTAATACACAATTTGTCCTGGTTGGTCTGGCTGGAGTTGTAGGCTGAAAGATTTGGACGTGCAAAATAACAAAAGCATTCTGGGAAATGACACCTGACCCGACCAGAGACGAATGGTTGGTGAAGATGATGGACTATGCCGAAATGGTGAAAATGACAGGAAAATCAGAAACCAGGAAGATAGAAACTTTAATAAGGAATGGGGGGATAGAAGTTACTTAAGAGAATACTGTAAACAACTAAAAACTTTGACAGGATTGTAGTGCACAGTGGTACCTCCATGAAAACCATGGAGAGGTAGAGGAAAGTCTAAGGATTCAGGGAATCCTAAATGTTGATGATTATGATTAATGTTTGAATTCAAATGCCTAGTGTAAAACTGAATTTAAAAAGGGAGCTGGGCATGTTTAGCCTGGAGAAGAGGAGGTTAAGGGGTGATATGATAGCCATGTTCAAATATATAAAAGGATGTCACATAGAGGAGGGAGAAAGGTTGTTTTCTGCTGCTCCAGAGAAGCGGACATGGAGCAATGGATCCAAACTACAAGAAAGAAGATTCCACCTAAACATTAGGAAGAACTTCCTGACAGTAAGAGCTGTTCGACAGTGGAATTTGCTGCCAAGGAGTGTGGTGGAGTCTCCTACTTTGGAGGTCTTTAAGCAGAGGCTTGACAACCATATGTCAGGAGTGCTCTGATGGTTTTTCCTGCTTGGCAGGGGGTTGGACTCGATGGCCCTTGTGGTCTCTTCCAACTCTATGATTCTATGAAATTATATTAAAAAAAAGAAAGATCTGGAGGGCACCTGCCTTTCACTCCCTTTAAGGAGTCTCAAAGCAGCTAACATTCTCCTTTCCCTTTCTCCCCCACAACAAACACTCTGTGAGGTGAGTGGGGCTGAGAGACTTCAAAGAAGTGTGACTGGCCCAAGGTCACCCAGCAGCTGCATGTGGAAGAGCAGAGACTTGAACCCTGTTCACCAGATTACAAGACTACTGCTCTTAACCACTACACCACACTGGCTCTCACCAGGTGGGTGAAGGTTGAAAGTAAGATCCCTGGATCCAGTCATGCTATTGTTTAGTTGTTTAGTCATGTCCGACTCTTCATGACCCCATGGACCAGAGCACGCCAGGCCCTCCTGTCTTCCACTGCTTCCCGCAGTTTGGTCAAACTCATGCTGGTAGCTTCGAGAACACTGTCCAACCATCTTGTCCTCTGTCGTCCCCTTCTCCTTCTGCCCTCCATCTTTCCCAACATCAGGGTCTTTTCCAGGGAGTCTTCTCTTCTCATGAGGTGGCCAAAGTATTGGAGCCTCAGCTTCAGGATCTGTCCTTCCAGTGAGCACTCAGGGCTGATTTCCTTAAGAATGGATAGGTTTGATCTTCTTGCAGTCGTCCTATGCTATATAGCCAAGGCTCTCCCCCCCCCCCCGCCAGAACTCATCAGAGCTCAGCTCCAGCACCTCTCAGGTGGGTGCCATTGCCATTCTAAGAAAACAAGGGAGAAGTTAATGGTGAGCTCCAACACCTCTTTTCTAGAAAAATAGCACTGGCTATAGCTAAGCATTATCTAATTGGGGGGGTTCTGTCTCGACTTCACTGGAAAGAAAGTGGAATTTTCTGCAGTTGAACTTCTCTGCCCCTCCAGGCCCCACCCTTCATACCTGTGGGATTTTGTAGACGCCTGACAAGGCTGAAATCTGTTTTGAGTTTACAGAATTGCCCCCTTCAAGAACAGCCAAAAGGTTATTCTGTCTTCCACAGTGGTAGTTGGGAATATTGCTTTCCCCGCCTGAGACCAGGTCTAGCAAGGCATCAGAAGTGATCCTGGCATCAAAATAGTTATCATAGAGGTTGTAGCCCAGGGTGATGTTGGGTAAGAGCCTGGGATCACTGTTGATCTCCTGAATGGTGAACAGGAAGGACAAGATGTGCCAGTAGAACTTTGGCGTTGCTCTGTAATAAAAAGATACGTTAAAAAGTGTAAAGCTGCTATTCGCCAGTACATGAAAACAAAATGTCACATCTTTTGTTTTATCAATCTAAGGGCTTTTCTGGGCAATATATAACTCTGAACAATGTGGGCACAAAAATGCCCCTTTGAGTGCTCAGTTTGTGTTCTAGAAAGGGAATAAGGATGCAATCCCAAACCCACTTGCCTGGCAGGAAACCCTGTTCAATCATTCAGACTTATTTCTCATGGATTGATTGCACTGTAAGTCAGTAAATATCACTTTCAGCCCAGCAAATTGTGAGCGGTTGAGTCCTTTGGTTTAAAAATAAAAAGATATCACGAGGCCAGAAGGACTACATTTGCTCTCACTTTGAGTCTCCTTTGTGCAAGTGAAGTCAACAGTCAGCAGAAAGTGGGCTGATACTCAGACCCAAATATATTCACCAGATGCATTGCACTTGCCTAAGCATGCAATGGGGGGGGGATGTTCTCTCAAACTGACATTGCACCCAGCTATAATGGAGAGATCGGTAGAAGGAGAAAACTTTGTGCAACACACATAGATAAGCTATGGAACTCACACCAACCTGGATGGCCTTAAAAGAGAATTAGACAAATTCACGGAGCTCTTCTGCTCAAATCCTGCTTTCTGGTTGCTCCCATCTGGTTGGCCATTGTGAAGAGTTTGGATTTGATATCTCGCTTTATCACTACCCTAAGGAGTCTCAAAGCGGCTAACAGTCTCCTTTCCCTTCCTCCCCCACAACAAACACTCTGTGAGGTGAGTGGGGCTGAGAGACATCAGAGAAGCGTGACTAGCCCAAGGTCACCCAGCAGCTGCATGTGGAGGAGCGGGGAAGCGAACCCGGTTCACCAGATTACGAGTCCACCACTCTTAACCACTACACCACACTGGTGAGAGCAGGATACTGGAATATATTGAATATATGGGCTCCCGTTGGCTGATCCAGGACTATTTCAGACTGAGGAACATTTTTTTAAAAAAAATAAAAAATCACATCCCCTCCCACATTATCAGCACAAAATACTTTGTAACTAACACATCAATGAGCACTGGCTGAACTCTCACACTCCCTTCCCCTCTCTCCAAATGTTCAGTTGTACAATGCATGCAGATCTTCTTGCTATAGAATACATATAATCCACACACACATACCTTCCAACATTTCTCCAATGAAAATAGGGACGACCATTATTAGTAGTATTATTAGTATTATTAGTATTAGTTTTAGTATCATTATATTTATAAAATGACTGGGTTGCCCCAGCTACTCCGGGCAGCTTTCAACCTATATAAAAACACGGCAAAAGTTTTTAAACTTCCCTATACAGGGCTGCCTTCAGATGTCTTCTAAAGGTTCTATAGTTACTTATCTCCTTGGCTCGGGGTGGGATAATTCCATACTCTCTAGCATTTCTCTGATGAAAATTGGGACATCCTAAGGAAAAGTGGGACACTCCTGGGTCAAAACAGAAACTGAGACGTCTTGTGTAAATCCAGGACTTTCCCTGGAAAACAGAGACACTCGGATGGTCTGCACACATTCAACCACATTTGCAACCTTTGTATTAGGTAGTAATGCTGGTGATCATGGAGAAAGCTGAAATAGGGACTGTTTCCCTTGTAAATAGGAACACCTGGAGCAGAGCATGCAGAAACAAAGACACCCACCTGCACCTACTAACTTACCTCCTAACCCTCATTAATGGGGGTTGGGAAAAGTTGTATAGGTATAGAATAATTTTATTTGGAGGTGTGTTTCCACTGATGAGGAAGTCTCCAGGGCGGTAGTAAAAGTTTACATCATTTTGATCCCTGATCAGATTCAAGGGGCATTTTGTCTTCAGATGCCCACAGATTCCACGAGGCATTAGCAGCAAAAGTAGAAGCAGAACCCCCAGAGAGATCATTCTGCCTTCTGCACCTTTCTTGTGAGTGCTCCTCTCTCCTCCTCAGCTAACTGATTAGAAGCCAAAAGCTATTGGAAGACCAAAGCTGCAGTGGCAATAAATTTATGCAAGCCTTCCCCACCCACTCACCCTTTTCCCTGCTCTAAATCTTGACTCAGTCTGATGCAAGAGATATTCCGGGTTTCAACTTTTTCCCTCCCAAGGCGCAGTGCAAAAATTAACCTCAGGCTGCCTTTGATCCTAATGTGTAGGAGACCTCCAGCAATGTCTCCCAAGCTTCAGAAATAGTAATTATAAAGGCAATAATTATAATTATTATTAATTGTAATAATTACAAAGGCAAGGCAACTCGTCCCTTCAATATCCTGGAGGCACCTGCTTCAGGGGCAGGTGTAGAGCTGGAGAAAAAAATGTATTTGTGAGAAATTGCAGATGTGGCGTCAAAGTACGATGTGAGTCGGAGTGAGGGGGGAGTTTGGCCTGAACTTTGCTGAGAGAAAACTGACAGCCCTGGTTGCAAAAGAGCAACAGCCCCCTTCTAGTGTTATTCCACAGCAATTGAGAGTTCAGGAGCCTCTGATCCTAGGATTCTTTTTCAAAACCATCTAGGTTGGTAAAAGGTAAAAGGACCCCTGACCATTAGGTCCAGTCATGACCGACTCTGGGGTTGCGGCGCTCATCTCGCTTTATTGGCCGAGGGAACCGGCATACAGCTTCCGGCATACAGCTAAGCCGTTTCTGGCGAACCAGAGCAGCACACTGAAATGCCATTTACCTTCCCGCCGGAGTGCTACCTATTTATCTACTTGCACTTTGATGCGCTTTTGAACTGCTAGGCTGGCAGCAGCAGGGACCAAGCAACGGGAGCTCACCCCGTTGTGGGGATTCGAACTGCTGACCTTCTGATTGGCAAGCCCAAGGCTCAGTGGTTTAGACCACAGCGCCACTAGCGTCCCATTGTATAGGAACATACAATCAGGGGGGAAAAGCAGGGATTCAGACACAATATATGGCAAGCAAAGTACCATGAATGTATTTGTCACTTGCATGTACTGCAAGCCTTGTAATAGTGGGTACACTGTGACAAATACATTCATGGTACATTGCTTGCCATATATTGTGTCTGAATCCCTGCTTTTTTTCTATTTGTATGTTCCTATACAATGGGACGCGGGTGGTGCTGTGGTCTAAACCACTGAGCCTTGGGCTTGCCAATCAGAAGGTCAGCGGTTCGAATCCCCACAACGGAGTGAGCTCCCGTTGCTCGGTCCCTGCTCCTGCCAGCCTATCAGTTCAAAAGCACATCAAAGTGCAAGTAGATAAATAGGTAGCGCTCCAGTAGGAAGGTAAGCAGCGTTTCTGTGCCCTGCTCTGGTTTTGCCAGAAGCGGCTTAGTCATGCTGGCCACATGACCCGGAAGCCGTACGCCGGCTCCCTCAGCCAGTAAAATGAGATGAGCACCGCAACCCCAGAGTCATCTGCAACTGGACCTAACATTCAGGGATCCCTTTACCTTTACCTATACAATGGAAAACTTCCCTAAACAGGGCTGCCTTCAGTAGTCTTCTAAAAGTCAGATAGTTGTTTATTTCCTTGACATCTGATGGGAGGGCGTTCCACAGGGAGGGCGCCACTACCAAGAACGCCCTCTGCCTGGTTCCCTGTAACCTCACTTCTCGCAGTGAGGGAACCACTAGAAGGCCCTCGAAGCTGGAGCTCAGTGTCTGGGTTGGACAATGGGGGTGGAGACGCTCCTTCAGGTATACATATGGGCAACAGCAGCTTCAAAGCAGCTGAAGGGGGGACATTTTCAAAGGAATATGTGTTCTCCTCTTTCAAAGAGAAGGTAAAAGTCCAGCTGGGCTCCATGGGCCTCATAAATAGCTTTGTGTGTCCTGACTTGTGGGGACATCTTCAGGTTAGGAAACGGCTCAGGAGTAAACCCTACACAAATCCGGAGTCCCTAAGACGGGTGGATGGTGTCTTGTATGCCTCCTTCCGGAAACTCCTGCAGCCAAGCTGGAACCAAAGACATTGCTCTGCTTTCCTTTGGACCACATAAGTGAAGCCAAGAGGGAGGTCTTGTCATCTTCTTTGGATCCATTCCAGTCCGGCTTCCGTGCTGGTCATGGGACCGAGACGGCTCTGGTCGCCCTAACAGATGATCTCCGCAGGCAGCTGGATCGAGGCGGGTCGGGGCTGCTGATTCTTCTAGATCTGTCAGCAGCCTTTGACATGGTCGATCATGAACTCCTGGACCACCGCCTTGCCGACGTGGGGATCCAGGGCACAGTCCTTCAATGGCTGCGCTCGTTTCTCTCTGATCGGGGACAGAGGGTGGCGCTTGTGGGGGAATTGTCATCACGTCACTCCTTGGTGTGTGGAGTGCCTCAGGGTGCGATTCTCTCCCCGATGCTTTTTAACATCTTTATGTGCCCCCTCGCCCAGCTTGTCCGGAGTTTTGGGCTGGGTTGCCATCAGTATGCTGATGACACCCAACTCTATCTGTTGATGGATGGCCATCCTAACTCGGCCCCAGACACACTGACTAGATGTCTGGAAGCTGTGGCTGGATGGTTACGTGGGAGCCGGTTGAAGTTAAATCCTTCGAAGACAGAGGTCCTCTGGTTGGGGCGGGACGATATGGGATCGAGGGGGCAACTCCCATCTCTTGCGGGAGTGCAATTAGTGCCAGCACCGTCCGTTAAGAGTTTGGGTGTAATCTTCGATACCTCCCTCTCTATGGAGGCGCAGATTACAGCTATAACAAAGGCGGCATTTTTCCATCTCCGCCAAGCTAAGCAGTTGGCCCCTTATCTCTCTCGCCCTGACCTAGCCACTGTGATCCATGCAACGGTCACCTCCAGACTGGATTATTGTAACTCGCTCTATGTGGGGCTGCCCTTGAGACTGACCCAGAAACTCCAGCGGGTGCAGAATGCCGCGGCGAGACTCCTTATGGGGTCTTCGCTGCGAGACCACATTCATCCGGTACTATTCCAGCTGCACTGGCTCCCGGTGGAGTACAGGATCAGGTTTAAGGTGCTGGTTTTAACCTTTAAAGCCCTATACGGCCTAGGACCCTCGTACCTACGGGACCGCCTCTCCTGGTATGCCCCACAGAGAAACCTACGGTCTGCAAATAATAACATCCTCAAGGTCCCAGGCCTCAGAGAGGTTAGGCTGGCCTCAACTAGAGCCAGGGCCTTCTCGGCTGCGGCTCCAACCTGGTGGAATGCTCTGTCACAAGAGACTAGGGCCCTGCGGGACCTGACATCTTTCCGCAGGGCCTGCAAGACAGAGTTGTTCCGCCAGGCCTTTGGTCAGGGCGCAGCCTGACTCCCTCCTCTGGCAACCTGCACAGAATTTTGTTTAATCGGTTGCCATCAATTTGATTTTAACTAATTTTTATAATGAAATATTTTTAGAATGTGTTATTATTTGATTGTTTATTTGATTGTTGTTAGCCGCCCTGAGCCCGGCTCAGCTGGGGAGGGCGGGATATAAATAAATTTTTATTATTATTATTATTATTATTATTATTATTATTATTATTATTATTATTATCTGGACAGCCTAGGACCTCCATACCCATTTCTCAAGACTGTGACCCAGGGAGGTCACTTGGGTGCTGCTATCACAGTCGTTTGACTTCACCCCTGGAGGTGCCCTTTTTTGTCCCACTGCCCTTCCAAATATTCTGATTTCTTTCATTCCATGGAATGTTGTGAACCCCTAGGATGGAGGATGTGGGGAGTAGAATCCGGGTCCCTCCTGCACACAATTCAGCTCTGGTCCGGCAGTAGAATTTCTGCAGATTCACCAGGTTCCCTCTGAACCTCAGCCCTCTCTCCATCGTCCATTCCCAGTTGCAAGGATGGTTTTTCTCAGCATTCTTCAGCCATGAATCACAAGACCAAGATGGCCTCTTCTGGCTGTGGTGATAAACCATGAGCTGGGCATCCACATGTACTACTGCAGTGAACTGGAGCAGTTGTTGGCTGGGCTCTCATACTGCACTGTACAGACCATGCGTGGAGTGAGAGGAGGAACCTGGAAAGGAAAAAAGAGGGGAAGGCTAAGGGGTCAAAACTAGCCTATGAATTCTCCTATATAATATCCCCCTGTACTTCCATGGGAGGTGAGTCTTTTGCTCTAATGACAGCTAAAACCGCACTCAGCATCCCCTACTGAATTCTTAAGGGTGGGGGGGAAACCACCTGGAATGCCCCAAGCCCCCAAACTCTGACCATCTAACCTACATAGCTGGGGAACCTTCTACTGATAACTCCTTCATGCTCCTTGCATGATCAGTAGTCCCTGGCTGGATCTAGACACATAAAAAAACATTTCAAGAAAACACGTTGTAAACCTCATATTGGGAAATCACATTGTCGAAGGGACATCAGGTGTCACAGTTTTTAATGTAGCTGACTCCCCTGTCTTCTCCTGTCTGGTGGTTAGTAAGGAAAAATAGGTATACAGTGGTACTGTAGCACCCTGCTTGTGGTTAACGCTTAGCTGGAATGAAATATTCAACGCAGCAATAGAGAAATTAAAATAATAATTTATTTGTCAGACAAATAAATGAGAGGCACAGTGGTATATGGTTACCAAGCTCTGGCCTGGGCTCCTGCCATTATGGCCAGCACTTATATTCCCTCAGCCCAGGCCCCTTGCTCCTCCTTTGGCTGCCTCTGTCCAATCAGCCTGGTTGAATTTCCTATTGGCTGATTGCTATAACCAATCCTAAAAGATACACCCATTTCCTATTGCCTTTTATGGGATACAAAAAGCTATATATTCTTCTATCTATAAATGACAAATAAGTAGTCATATATCTTACATTTGTCTCAACAAGGAACCTTAATTACCAGCTCACCTCTTGCCCTCCTTGCCCTATTGCCATCCAAAACAGATGGTTAATAGTTTTAAATTTTTTATCTTAGACAGATGTCAGGGATCTTGGGTTCACATTCTCATGCATCATCAATGAAAGATCTCCTTTTTGGAGGTCTCTAAACAATGGCCTGACAACCATATATCAGGAGTGCTCGATGGCGTCTCCTGTCTGGCAGGGGGCTGGGCTCATCTGCCCCTCTGGTCTCCTACAGCAATATGACTCTATGAAATAAGAATTTAACATTTCTTTCTTTCTAGATCCTTTGCATAATTATATTTAAGCCAGTATATTTCATACTTTATCATAGATAGCTTTTTAGAAGCATAAACCTTCTCAAAGGAAAGGATGGACCAGTTTACAGCCTCAAAATAAAAGCTTCTTTTTCTATTTACACTTCCCTTCTCAGCCAGTTGTTTTCTTTTCCATTTACTCTTGGCCTTTAACCTTAGGAAAATATGGCTCAAGTTTAAGGCACATGGTTTTATTTTACTGTTTACCAACTATTAATTATGTAGGGTCAGTAACCTTGGTCTCAGCCTATAATTCCCTTTTTACGACTTTGAGAATTGTTTTCTGCTATAAATCAGGGGGGCCCCTTGTCCAGGAGGATAAACATCTTGCCAAAGTACTTACTTACTTTACTTACAAACTCTTTAAGGTCCTGTGAATATGTTTTTCCATTCAGCAGTCAGAAAACCCAGACAGTAAAACATAGGTTCCAAAGTGGTGAAAGGTTTCTAAATTATTTGTGTAGAAACACAAGGGTAAGTTGTGTAAGCCATGCAGTTTGAACTAGGGGCAACCAGCTCATAACTCTTTTTTTTTTAATTTTTAATAAATTTTATTTCCAATATACACAGTTTTAAAATCACAAACATACCAAAAAGGAAAAATAAACAAATCTAAACAATAAAACATCAAGACGTAAGTATATTTCTCCAAAAGTCATTTTAACTTCCCTCCACCACGATTTGAGCTATATCACCTTTATAACCTTCTTGCAGATCCTTATTTCATCCTTTATCTTTACTTCACAGATTCTATAATTCGCCTACTGTTATTTTAATATTGTCTAAGTTTTTTTCCATATATAATATAAATTTATTCCAATCGTTAATAAAGATTTTGTTACTCTGGTGCCTGATCTTCTGTGTCATCTTTGCTAACTCAGAGTACTCAAATAGCTTGTTTTGCCATTCACTAATAGTTGGGATATTAGATGTTTTCCAATTTTGTGCCAGCAGTATCCTGGCTGCTGCCATTGCGTACTGGAACATAATTTGATCTTCTTTCCTAATCTCCTCACCGACCATTCCTAGAAGGAATGCCTCTGGTTTTTTAGGAAATGTATATTTCAGTATCTTTTTCAGTTCGTCATAGATAGAACCCCAAAACTTCTTCACTTCTTCACATGACCACCACATATGATGGAAATCGCCCTCTTTTTTTTTTACACTTCCAACATCTTTTGTCTCCAGTTTTGTACATTTTTCCCAGTTTGACAGGTGTAATATGCCAGCGATACATCATTTTTTCCATATTTTCTCGGAGGCTAACACATGCTGTAAATTTCATATCCTTAGTCCACAGTTTCACCCATCTCTCATATTCTAAATTGTATCCCAAATCTATGGCCCACTTTATCATGACCTCCTTCACCTCCTCGTCTTTGGTATCCCATTCCAGTAATTGATTATACATTTTAGATAAAAGTTTACTCTTTCCTTCTAGTATTTCCACCTGGAATTTTGATTTTTTCTCACTCATCCCTATTTTTTTATGTTCATTCCATAGGGCATTAATTTGGTGTACCTGTAGCCACCCTATTGACTTATCCTTTAATTCTTCATATGATTTAATTCTCCACCCTTTATCCGATTTAATCAAGAGGTCTTCGTAGGTCCATCTTTGGTTTCCCATGTTTAAGTTTTTGATTGATGAGATATTAACTGGTGATAACCACCAAGGTATGCCCTTTCCCAACAGTCTTTTAGTTCTATTCCAAACCTCTAACAATGCTCCCCTCACAATATGATGGGAGAATCCCTTATGCACCCTTTCTTTTTCCTGCCATAAATAAGCATGCCAGCCAAATCTAGCATCAAATCCTTCCAGGTCTAACACATCCAGATTTTCCAGAACTATCCAATCCTTAATCCAGCACAAACTTGCAGCCTCATAATATAATTGCAGATTCGGGACGGCAAACCCCCCTCTTTCTCTCCTATCTGTAAGCAGTTTAAACTTGATTCTTGCTCTCTTCCCCTGCCAAAAAAACCTGGACAAGGTCCTCTGCCAGTTCTTAAACATTGTCGTGCCTCTGATTACTGGAATATTCTGAAATAAGAATAGTATTTTTGGAAGGATGTTCATTTTTATGGCAGCCATTCGTCCCTCCCAGGAGAGTGTTAATCTACTCCAACTGTCTAAATCTTTTTTAATCTCACTCCAGGTTCTATTATAGTTATTTTCCACTAAATTTATATTTTTTGTCGTCATCCAAATGCCCAAGTACTTCACCTTTTTCACTACTTTGATCCCTGTTTGTTGTTCTAATTGAGTTCTTAAATCGTCAGCCAAATTTTTTGTCAGTATTTTTGTCTTATTTTTATTTAACTTAAACCCAGATAGCTTTCCAAACTCCTCAAGCAGCTCTAGAACTTTTCCCACACCTTTTAATGGTTCTTCTAATGATATTACTAAATCGTCGGCATATGCCTTCAATTTATATTCTTTCACTCCAAGTTTAATTCCTCTTATTTCCGGTGTTTCCCTTATTTTATTTGTGATTATCTCCAATACCATAATAAACAGAAGGGGGGACAGAGGGCACCCCTGTCTTGTGCCTTTTGAAATCATAAAAGAATCTGTTAAGTTATTATTAATGATTAATTTAGCTCTTTGGCTCGAATAAATTGCTTTGATACCCTCCAAGAAGGGCCCCTTTATCCCTACCCTTTCCATACACTTTAAAAGAAAACACCAAGATACATTGTCGAAAGCCTTCTCGGCATCGACAAATACCAGAGCCGCAGGAATTTCATTTTTAAACTCTAGATATTCAATGATGTTAATTATATGTCTTATATTATCCTTCAACTGTCTGCCTGGCAAAAATCCGGCTTGATCTTTATGGATTGATTTCATCAGATATTTTTTCAATCTTTTTGCCATTATCTCAGCAAAAATTTTATAATCATTATTAAGTAGTGATATCGGCCTGTAGTTTTTTATGTCAAGTTTGTCCGCATCTGGTTTTGGTATTAAAGTAATATGGGCCTCTCTCCACGAGTCCGGTATCCTCCCTCCCTGCAAAATGTTTTTAAATACCTCACATAAGACAGGTGTTACGTATTCCTCCAAGACTTTATAATATTTTTGCGACAGACCGTCTGGTCCTGGGGCTTTCCCTGGTTTCATTTTTTGATAGCCTCCTTAACCTCATCCGTCGTTATTGGTTTGTTTAGATGGAATATTTCGTCTTCTGTCAGCCGCTCACCCCCATTTTTCTCCAGGTATCTTCCTATTTCTGCTATATCTTCATCCTCCTTTCTTTTGTACAAGGTTTCATAAAACTGAAGAAACATTCCCTTTATTTCATTTGGATCTTCTATTATATGTTCCTCTATTTTGATCTTATTAATCACCATTTGTTTTTTCATTTTCCTTAGCTGCCATGCCAGCAATCTCCCCGTCTTATTTGCAGATTCAAAGTATTTTTGTTTCATTGATTTTATCCTCCATTCTACCTCTTGCCCTAATAATGTTGAGTATTGAATTTGCAGCACTTTAGATATTTGTTTCATCTTTTCATCCTCGGGATTTATTATTAGTTTTTCCTCACACTCTTTCAATTGTTTCACTATTTCTTCCTTTTTTGATTCTCTTAACTTCCTTCTATAACTATTCTGTTGGATCAAAAATCCCCTAAGAACTGCCTTACTTGCTTCCCAGACTACATCAATTTTAGTTTCTTTGTTTAAATTCCACTCAAAATACTCTTTCAGGGTATTTTTGGCTTTCTCAATGATCTCTTCGATTTCTAATAGGTATTCGTTCATTCTCCACCTATACTGTCCCAATGATTTACATTTTATTTCCAAACTGATTGGATTATGGTCAGAAAGTGTTCTAGGTTCTATCTCGCACTTCCTTGTTCTTAATGTAAGCTCTCTTGAGGTCCGGATCTGATCGTTTCTTCCCCAACTTTGATGTGGTTCTGAAAAGTAGGTAAATTGTTTTATTATTGGGTTTTTAAACCTCCAGATGTCAATCAAATCTAGGTTTTCCTGTAAGTCCTTAAAAGATTTTGGAAGATTCCCTTGGTTCATTTTTCTTCTTTTTTCACTCCTATCCATTCCTGGGTCAGGGACTCCATTTAAGTCCCCTAATAAAATTAATTTATGATTCTCTAATTCTAGCAGCATTTTTTCCATTTTTTTATAGAATTCTGATTTTTTTATGTTGGGGGCATAAACTGTTATTACATTAAATTTTTCTCCTTGATGGTTGATTTGAACTCCCAGAATTCTTCCCTCCTCATCCTTACATATTAACGACGGTTCCCATTTCTCTCTAACATACATCACCAGCCCTCTTTTTTTGCTGACATCTGAATTGATAAATTCCACTCCCAACTTTTTGTTAATCAGTACATGTTTATGTTTTTTAGCTATATGAGTCTCTTGGCAGCATATCACGTCGTAATTTTTATTCCTCAAGACTTTCGTTATTTTATTCCTTTTGGATTTTTCATTTAAACCATTTACATTCAAGGACAAAAACTTCAGAGACATTAATAAAATCAACTTCTAGTTGCCCCTCGTTCCCTTTCTAACCTTATGGACTGAACTCATGGATTGATGTAAGGCATGGTCTGCTCAAATATAATAAGATCCTGCCTGCTAAATCAGGTCAATGGTCCATCATCATCATCATCCCACAGTCTGCTCTCACAGCAGCCAACCCAGTGCTTCATTTGAAATCTCACTACCAGCCCCTGAGCAGAACAGAATTCTCCGCTCCTAAGGTTTGCAGCAAAGTAAAGTAGAGACATCACCTTGCCAGCAAAGGTCCGTATAGTAAAAGCTATGGTTTTCCCAGTAGTGATGTATGGAAGTGAGAGCTGGACCATAAAGAAGGCTGATCGCCAAAGAATGGATGCTTTTGAATTCTGGTGCTGGAGGAGACTCTTGAGAGTCCCATGGACTACGTGGGGCTACCTTTGAAGGTGACCCGGAAACTACAACTAATCCAGAATGCAGCAGCCAGACTGGTGACTGGGAACGGCCGCCGAGACCATATAACACCGGTCTTGAAAGACCTACATTGGCTCCCAGTACGTTTCCAAGCAGAATTCAAAGTGTTGGTGCTGACCTTTAAAGCCCTAAACAGCCTCGGTCCTGTATACCTGAAGGAGCGTCTCCACCTCCATCGTTCTACCCGGACACTGAGGTCCAGCACCAAGGGCCTTCTGGCGGTTCCCTCACTGCAAAAAGCCAAGTTACAGGGAACCAGGCAGAGGGCCTTCTCGGTAGTGGCGCCCCCCCTGTGGAACGCCCTCCCACCAGATGTCAAAGAGAACAACAACTACCAGACTTTTAGAAGACATCTGAAGGCAGCCCTGTTTAGGGAAGCTTTTAATGTTTGATGTATCATAGTATTTTAATATTCTTTTGGAAGCCGCCCAGAGTGGCTGGGGAAACCCAGCCAGATGGGTGGGGTATAAATAAATTATTATTATTATTATTATTATTATTATTATTATTATTATTATTATGTCAATGACCAATAAAAGCAGTGCCACCTATGACTTGATCATGGATGGGGGAATTGACCTGGCATGAGTAACCCAGGTTTGGTTGGACACAGCAGCTTGCCCTGTTCTTGCCACTGCTTGTCCGGCAGGTTTCTCTTACGCACAGCAACTCAGGTCATGTGGGGTTGCAGTGATTTTTTTAGGAAGACTTTAGTTTTCACCAAGCGACCTATTAGGAGGACACAGTTTTCTGAGTGCATGTTCTGAAACTCTGGCAATAGGGGCAGTGCAGGATTCCTGTTGGTGTACCAGCCTCCTTGCTGCACCAAGGACTCCCTGCTTGAGATGCTTCAGGTTGTGCCAGATGTTCTCCTGGAAACACCTCATCTGGAGGTCCAAGGGAATTTTAACATGCATGCCGACTCGATCTTACAAGGGACTGCTCAGACTTCGTGGAAAGCATGGCCTCCATGGGGCTGTCCCTGAATAAATCTGGCCTGTGTCATCGCTGTGGACATTGCTTAGATGTGCTGCTTCCCTCTATGGATGTGGGTGATCTGACAATTCGAATGCCCCAGCTCCCCTTCTTCATGGATCCCCCCAAAATGTTTGTGTTGACACCCTAAAATAGCCCATTTGAGGATTCCTAAAGACAAGCACAATCCTAACAAGGGGTGAGACTTGCAGTGAGGAGCACTGCTTGCTTTTTGTTTGTGATACAGAGCATGTACTTTATTTTTCTTACTAGCAAAACTACTTAGGATATGATGGGACAAAATTCAGAAACAAAGAAAACTTCTCATCCCAATGTATCTGAAAAGAAATATCAAAACTCAAAGTCTAGACCTCAGATGCTCAAACATGATCATTCATGGCACTGGGGAATGGACAAGACAGACTCTCAGCAGCATAGGGGCTATTTAACACACCATGAATTATCTGACCTTGCCTTTGATTCTGATATTGGGCTGGTTTTTCTCACAGGCAGTCTTTGGCTCAATCCCTAGAGCTTTGGTTAGAGTAAGGATAATTATACGAGAGGAAACGTCACCTTGGCAACACCATAGATATTCTATGTGGCTTGAGGCGCAGGTTCAGAGGTGAAGGAAAACATGTTTATGAGAATTCACAGAAGTAGCTCCCTGGTTTTGACATGGGTCAGTGTGGGAAAAAGTCAGCTTGGCCTTGAACTAACCATGTACCTTCATAAGCGCCAGGACCAAGATATTCCTTTAGGATGTAAGTGAACACACAGAAACACACAACATGGAGTAGCTACTTTGAGCTCATGAAACCAGGCCACAGTCCCTTCTGGGCAACCTTATGGGGGGGGGGCATATGCCAATGGCGGGTATTGCTAGAGGCAAAAGTGGAAAGCACAATGAACCCCCCCCCTTTGACCTTTTTTTGCTGCAGCCTAGTTCCTGCATACATATGCACTCTGTCCTCTATCCAGACAAGCAAGGAGCAATATAGGCGTTCAAGGCACTACTTCAGTCATGCAAAAACACACAAGAATGTCACAAAGCAGGACCAGTAAGGGGCATGGCTAGGGAGGGGTATGTGGCCTACAGAGGACCAGATAGAGAGGCTTGCAGGACCACCTTTGGCCAGTGGTTCCACAGCCCTGCTTTCTCGAGTCAGAACATGGAACCATCAAGAATCAATATTGTCTGCTCTGACCAACAGGAGGTAATTGAGATCTCAAGCTGAGAAGGATCTCCCCCAACTTCTCTCCCATACCTGACCACCCCAATTACACCTCCATTTCTGGATGAACAGATTTCACTAGCAAATAACAAATGGGGGATGCAGGTACAGGTGTGACAAAGAAATCTGCTCAGCTATGGATTACCAATACTTAACATAGAATATAAATGATGCAAATGCTCCTCAAAAGAGAAAAGAGATATTTTGTTATTGGGGGGGAAACACTGAATTTGGATCAAATTTGTTTATAAGAAACACACATTAGGAAAAAGGGAATCAGATATTTGATTAAAATAGATTAGGTGAGGAATTTATCTTTGCAGGACTGAAGGGGGTAAATGGAGTTGTTCTTTATATACACATTCCCAATTCTGCCCCAAATGGATATTCTCTGATGAACAAAGTAGATATGTTGAGATGGAAGTTAATATCCAAGGAAATTAAATTTTGGTTGTAGGTATATATGCTGCCAATGAAGACAAATCAGTATAAGGGACTTATGGATAGGTTGGCGGATTTTGCATCTGAAAATTGGTGCCTCATGGAAGACAGAAATGGAGTGGACTCTTCAGTGCAGGACAGAACTTCACATAAAAATATTAAAACATCCCAGGATAAACTAAGAAAGTTTTTTCTTTAAATGATGGACAATTTGGAACTTGTTGGCATCTGGAAATATAAAAATGAGGTTGTAAAGGGAATTACATATTTCTCTGAAAGACACAGATCTTTCTCAAGAAGAGATATGATTTGGTTGACTAAGATGCTGGGCACTGGGGTGCACAAATTTGACATATTATATGAGCCACTCTGAGTTAGGGACTCTGGTGCATTGAGCTGACAAGACCGTCAAAAAGGTGTTTACTGCAATTGCTATAGAGGGAAACAGGGCAGATGCGGTTCATCAACTTTGGAAGGTACAGGGAAGGTGTGAAAGAATCGGTGTGAAAGAATAATTGAAGTATCCCACACTCCAGAATATATATATACATATCTACCAAATATGTTTTATTCTGGGATATTATTTATTTATTTATTTATTTCACTGGATTCATATACCACTTGATTGTAATAAAATTAAAGTAGGTTTCAAAAGAATAAAATGGTGAAATTAATTAAGTTCAAGGGCAGATGAAAACAACACTGAAAAACAACATGTCAACATTCTGCATGTCTGGGTGGGCAATTGCATTAGAGAACCATCTGAATTGTCTCTTCACTGGGATCAATGTTTTCATAAGGCACCAAAAAGAGTGCAGTGAAGGCATCTACCTGATGTTTTGCTTGCTGTTTATTCCCTTGTGAGGTTCAGACTTCCTATTCTAATTTTTCACATTACCTGTTATTCTTATTTGAACTTCCTTCTCATTTGGATCACTCTGGATCCTGCATTCATCTTCCAAAACTTCCCACCTTAATCCCCAGAAGCCATTTCCTTGACTCATCCTCCTGACACCCCACTTAATATTTTGGTTAAATTATGAAAATGGAGGGCATTTATTAAGCTTTTAAATACTTAGAGCTTGTGGAAATTTCAGCAAGATGCAATCTGAGCTTAGGAATGATCATGTTTCATTCAGTACCGTTGGTTAATTGTTTTTATATGCCAATCAAATACAGTTTTCCATTTATAAATCACTCCTTTATATTCATGAACACTTTCTGACATTTCAGTGATTGCCAAGTCCATATGGTTACATTATTTCTGTGCTTTTTTTCATTTTCTGTAAGTTTTATTAAGGTTTATAGAAGAAAATACAAAACCTGATATATATTCACATTTCTTTACCAAGCCAAGACTTTTATATAGATACAATAAAGATACAGAAAGGGAGGAGGAATAAAGAAGGAAAAAGAAAGAAATGTTTTAAAGAATAGAAAATAAGTTTTAAAAGAAAGATCGATGAATAAGATTCAGAAAGAAAACTTCTGATTCTTCATCGCTTTGTCATACAAAACAATATTTACTTCATCCAATTGACTATAAACCCCACAAAGCCATTTTTATAAACAAACATTATGTCCAATCCTCAAATCCAGATGTCTTTTTTTCTCGTAAAATGTCTATGAGAAGTTACCAATCTTTAACCACTGTTAACGTTAATTTTCCTTTGATTAAACATGTCAGTGTACCATCTCAGATAAGTCTGTTAGTTTTAATAGTCATTCTTCCATTGTTGGTAATGACGTGTCCTTCTATCTGTGTGCATATAAAATTCTCACAGACGCATATATTACAACAAGGTTGCATAGTCTTTTCATAATTATATATCCATACATCCCAGCAGGAAGATTTCTGGTGTCATTATTTCTGTGCTTTCATCTAAATGAATATTTCCAATTTATTTTATTTTTGTCTGACTCTGGACAAGTATGTGAGCTTTATTACTACTATGCTGAACATAAAGGGTTAAAACTGAATACTTTAAGACTCAGGTACCATCTTTAGATGTTCTTGTCAGGTAATCTTTTGTATTCAGATCAGGCCTCAATACAATAATATAACATTTTGGCATGAAGATGCAGCCCAGAAGCCCAGCACTGGAGGCTAAGATAGAGAAGACCTGCACAGCTACCATGTACTTCCCCTTGGTGCTCAGGTAGGTGGGAACAAAGGACACCCAAACACTGCAGAAGACCAGCATGCTGAAGGTGATCAGCTTAGCTTCATTGAAGGCTCCAGGAAGCTTCCTGGCTAGGAAAGCCACCGTGAAGCAGATGGCAGAAAGGAAGCCCATGTAGCCAAGGGAACCATAAAACATGGCAGCAGACCCTTCATTACATTGTAGGATGATCTGCCCAGGTTGGGAGCTCATGTCAGAGTCTGGGAATGGGGGAGAGGTTCCCAACCAGATAGCACAGATGATCACTTGGACACTGGAACAGGAAAGGACAATGGAGTTGGCCAGACTCTTCCCCAGCCATCTCCTCACCTTGTTCCCTGGCTTTGTGGCCAGAAAGGCCAGCACCACAGTGATGGTTTTGGCCAACACAGAAGAGACGGCAACTGAGAAGATGATGCTGAAGGCAGATTGCTGGAGAAGGCAGGTGGCTTTCTTTGGCCGGCCAATGAAGAGAAAGGAGGACAAAAAAGAAAGCAGGAGTGAGAGAAGGAGGATGTAGGAGAGGTCCCGGTTGTTGGCTTTGACTATGGGAGTTTCCTGGTATTTTATGAAGATCCCTAACACAAAGCCTATGGTTAAGGACAAGAAGAGGCCAAAGGAAGATAGGACAATCCCCACGTTTTCTTCATAAGTCAAGAAGGTGATGATCTTGTGGACACATTGATCTCGGGCCTTGTTTGGATGTTGATTGTTTGGACATTTGACACAACGCTCTGCATCTGCAAAAAACAAGACTAATAACAGCCTTATATCTAACGGGACCTTTTTTGCTTTAAAGAAGGAAATCTTGGAGCGGGACATACATAATGGTATCACAATCGAGAGGTTTTTTCCTGCACACCTCACAATAACTCCATCAGTGATTTACAGCGAGAAACATAGGCTTTTGTGAATTTAGGCATTCATTCCTGCTTCTTGATGGACAGGCATTTATTGATTTATGTGTTTCTATCCTGCTTTTCAAGCAGATTGCAATATTAGCAAACAAATAAAATACTAATCTGTAAAGAAGTGGACTGCAACCCAAGTCCATCAGAAAACTCTTCCTATAGATGGTGGCTATCCAGCGTTAATCCAACTCCGAAGAGATCGTGAAAATAGACATAAGTAACCTCAGACCTATGCCCTCTTCCTGAAGGGTGGTCCTTTACACTGAAGCCACCCACCTTCCTGAGTGGAGATGGTCCCTTCTGGGCAGGGAATGCAGTCATAGCAGCAAAGTGGCTTTTCTTCCTGAACCATCCTGAGGAACCCAGGGTGACATCTTTCCACACACCTGGAAGGTGGCAGAGGCTAGACGTAAAAACAAGGAGTGCCAAGGGAAATGTGTTAGAGCTAATTTTTCTATTGAAATAGGGCACAGGGTTGGGAGGGATTCAATGTGGACTCCACAACCATGGTTTACCTATAAGCTGGTAAGTGTGCAAAAGTATAACAACTCCATTGCCACTTGAGGTCTGTTCAGTGCAGGGCAGCCAAATGGGGTCACAGGGCCCCAATGCTCCAAGAGCTGTATTGGCTGCCTGTTTGGTATGGAACCCAATCCATGTTGCTGGAACTTGTATGAAAGGTCCTTAAATGTTCAGGACCCAAGGACTTAAATGAAATGTATAAGAGAAGCCTTGCTTGCAGTCCAACAGACTAGCAGAACAATCTGCATGCTAACACACAACAGGGCCTTGTCTGTGGCATCTTGGATGTGGGAATTCTAAGGAAGGGCAAGCTAAAAGTATAATAAATAATTATACTGCTTCCCTGTTCATTCCTGTGTCCACTTCCCTACTTCTCTTGATTCTCCTGGGTCCAATTTTATAGTGCATACCTGTCCTCTAAGGTCAAAATAGATGTGGTCAGGGTGAACACAGTGGAAACTGCTATTTTCAAGTTTGCATTCAATAGAATATTTCATTACCTATTTTACACGAATCCTAAATAAACACATACCCCGCCCCAAGCCTCACTGTTAGATCTTGAATGTTGGCATTGGAAAGCATTTGAAGGAACACACACACACACACACACACACACACACAACCTGGTACACTTATTAGACCTTAAAGAACTGGAAAAACTGTGAAATGAAAGAGATAATTTGTCCCACCTTATTGTTCCAATTGAGCCATGCAATGGCATTCTGGTCAATGGTGAACTGTACATCTGAGGATCCCTGTCTGCTGATACTCCCAAGCTTCAATTTAGAAATGGACTTATTGGTAGACTTCATCCAGTTCACAATGTCCAGGTCAGCTGCCAACTCTCCATTCTCATCCAAGTACACTCTGTCCATGGAAGAATTGTAGAACTGGGAGTTTCCCATGAAAGGGTGGAGCTAGAATGGCAAAGAGAACAGCAGCATTTAGAAGACAGGAACCCACCTTGGCTTCTCCATTTCGCCCATTTCTTGCTTGGCTCTCCTTTGAACAGTGGCTGGCTGAGAGTTGTGTGTCCTTAAAAAGTTGGCTACATTAATTCAAGGGAACATACAGGTAAGAAAGACTAAGGCTGCCATCCTGTATATGAAGGAAACCTGTAATTTTATTACACAGCAAGACACAACTCTCTTCCTTCCTTCAGCATTAAATGTGGGCTGGCTGAGCTAACTGTTAGGTGTGATTGGAGCTGGTTCACTGACTGTACCAAAAGAGAAAAAAATTCCTTCCAGTAGGACTTCCGGAGGCGGCGCGAACGGCAATGGCGGTCTCCTTCACTTGCTGAAGGGGAAGCTCCGCGGAAACGGGTCGTCCGCTACGGCGAAGCGGAGACCCACGTCGGGAAACCACAGGCAGAGTGAGCCTGTGGCCGTGGGACTCGGCGGGCACCAGAAGCGCCCCCCCCCGAAACGAAGAAGGGACCCCGTAAGGGGTCTCGGAACGTGGACGGGAGCGCAGTGCTGTGAGTCGATCGCTCTTTCCGTGCGAGCGAAGCCGCATAGCTGCTGTTGATGAGCGCTGACCTTTTTTCCTGGATTATTGGATTCGGAAACAGCAACCCGTGAGTAAAAGGGACTAAAATAACCTAAACTAATCTTAAAAAATTTGGACAAAGCGGGAGATGCAACCAGGAAGTCCGTCTCCCTATTCTGCTAAAATTCTAAAGCAACGACTTTGATCTGAAGCCTTTGAGAGGAGCTAAAATTTTTAACTCTGTGCATGATTTGAACTGTCGCTATAGGAACTAAGGGAGAGACCTGGTCTGAACAAAGACATTGGATTCTTATCTCATTATACATGACTACGCCATTTCTCACCTTCTCACCCCTTGCCTTTTCCTGTAAGAGTCGTCAACAGGCTCATCTCAGCTATCTGCCAATCTCCAATTCCCACCACCCTTCTGAGTAATACCCCTCCCCACCTTCTCACTATATAGAAGGATCTGGCAACTTCTGTTTCAGTGTATCTGAAGAAGTGTGCATGCACACGAAAGCTCATACCAAGAACTAACTTAGTTGGTCTTTAAGGTGCTACTGGAAGGATTTTTTTTATTTTGACTATGGCAGACCAACACGGCTACCTATCTGTAACTGTACCAAAAGAGAGCTCACTAATGGCTCCTTGTCATCTTGGAAAAAAGTGACAAGTGTCTATATTGGAAAAGGGAATACCTGCCATGGCTGTAGCCTTTGAGCTTCCAGCTTCATCGCCCTCTGCTGAGAATACGCAGCATTTATGGCATGTGCCACAGTTTGGACAGTATTGTAAATCTTGCCGCTGTCTAGAGAGAGGATTCTTTGCAGAACATCTTGCGTCAGCATCACCAGTTTCTCTCTCTCTCTGCATCTGGTCCAGCCTTTCACTGATGGTGCATGCCTTAAATAGAAACAATTATAATCTATCTCCACAATCTTTTTAATTACAGGGAAAAGGTGTGGGAAAATATTGTAGTTTCTCCATTCTTTTCTCATAATAGGGAAGGAAAGAAAACCATGGATATGTTGGAAAGATATGCTACTGTGCATTAAGTCCAAAGTGAGTTCCCCCATAGCTGTTGTGATCAAGACTTTCCCTGCAAGAGGTTTTATTAACATGCCAAATACAAATTGTATCATTTGTATTCCAATTAAGATATAATTCGTGTCCACGTAGTAAACAAATACATGGACTTGACTCCACTTGAAGAAGGAATGAAAACTGATCACAGCACCATTCTTATTCTCCAGTGGGATATTTTGTAAGATGCCGACACAAATCCCCCTCTCAATGAGAACAGGCATCAAGGTCTTCTTGAACCTCTCTCCATTGTCAGTTTCTGGCACAAGGAGACCAATGAACGTCCATCTGAAGTGCTGGAGCAGCTTGACAATCCCTGGGTACAGAGCTTCTTCTTTGGGGACCATCCGGTAGAAAAAAGGGAACTGCCTCTTATCATTCACACCATGAGAGACAAAAGCATAGCTGACCTGGCAAGAAAAGGAAGATGGTTGGCTTGTTTTGGCTCAAAGCCCACATATTTCTTTTTTTATATATATATAAAATATTTATTGGAAATTTTAAACAAAATAAAGGTTAACAAACATACATAATGCCATCACCATACAGTTCAGTAGAGAAAAAATAGAAAAGATTTACAGAATAAAGAAAAAGAAAAAAAAGAAAAAAGACAGAAAAAGGGGGATAAGTACATAAAATCAATTTGTCCATAGATCGTATTTCCATAAACTTTGGGCTTCCTCACATCACCCTTTCCTGCGTTCTCCATCGTACAGTTATAAACAGCAATTTATTACCTTATTTCAAATCATATTAATAGTTCTCAGAAATTATTACCCCAATTATCAATGTTTTTATCATGTATTAAGCCAATTAACTTAAGCATAATGTTATCTCAAATATCATCGTTATCTTATACATCGCTTACTCATATCTCTTATAGCTAAATTACTGATGCCGTATTATTTTCTGTCATGCATTCTCCTAACACTCATACAGCTTATAATGTTTTTGTAAATAATCTTTAAACTTCTTCCAGTCCTCTTCCACCGCCTCTTCTCCCAGGTCTCGGATTCTGCCTGTCATCTCAGCCAACTCCATGTAGTCTGTCAGTTGCGTCTGCCATTCTTCCAGTGTGGGCAAATCTTGTGTCTTCCAATATTTTGCGATGAGTATTCTTGCTGCTGTTGTTGCATACATAAAAAAGGTCTATCCTTCTTTAACACCCTCTGACCAACAATACCCAAAAGGAAGGCCTCTGGTTTCTTAGAGAAGGTATACTTAAATACCTTTTTCAATTCATTATATATCATTTCCCAGAAGGCCTTAACCCTAGGGCAGGTCCACCAGAGGTGAAAGAACGTTCCTTCATTTTCCTTACATTTCCAACATTTGTTATCAGGCAGGTGATATATTTTTGCAAGCTTGACTGGGGTCATGTACCACCTATATATCATTTTCATAACATTTTCTTTCAAGGCATTACATGCCGTGAACTTCACGCCGGTGGTCCATAACCTTTCCCAGTCAGCAAACATAATGTTGTACCCAATATCTTGTGCCCATTTTATCATAGCTGATTTAACCGTTTCATCTTGTGTGTTCCATTTTAACAGCAAGTTATACATTTTTGAAAGTACCTTAGTCTTAGGTTCTAACAGTTCTGTTTCTAATTTCGATTTCTCCACCTGGAATCCTATCTTTTTATCCAAATTAAAAACCTCCTTAATCTGAGCGTAATGTAGCCAATCTCGCACTTTATCCTTTAATTTCTCCAAACTCTGCAACCTCCAAGTATCTCCAACTTTTTCAATTATTTCCCAATATTTCGGCCATTCGGCCTCCATATTGAGTCTTTTCCGAGCCTTGGCCTCCATTGGTGACAACCACCTTGGGGTCTTATTTTCTAGTAAGTCTTTGTATTTTGACCAGACATTAAATATTGCTTTCCTGACAATATGGTTCTTGAAAGCTTTATGAATCTTTACCTTGTCGTACCACAAATAAGCATGCCATCCAAACGCATTATTGAACCCTTCCAGATCCAGGACATCAGTGTTCTCAAGAAGTAACCAATCTTTCATCCAGCAGAAAGCTGCAGCTTCATAATATAACCTTAAGTCCGGCAGGGCAAACCCCCCCTCTTTCCTTTGCATCAGTTAGTATCTTAAATTTTATTCTGGGCTTTTTGCCCTGCCAGACAAACTTAGAAATATCTCTCTGCCACTTTCCAAAACATTCCACTCTGTCCACAATCTGTAGGGTCTGGAACAAAAACAACATTTTTGGCAACACATTCATTTTTATAGCAGCAATTCGGCCCAACAAGGAAAGTTTCAATCTTGACCAGGTTTCTAAGTCCTTTTTAATTTCTGACCAACATTTTTCATAATTATCTTTAAATAAGTTCGAATTCTTGGAGGACAAATTAACCCCTAGGTATTTCACTTTTTTGACCACATTTAAATATGTCTCCTTCTGAAACCTTTCTGTTTCCGAAGGTGTCAATTTTTTTCCCAAGACCTTGGTTTTTTGCTTATTTAATTTAAATCCCGCCACCCGACCAAACTCATAAATCAATTCTAAAACTCTTTTCGTACTAGACTCTGGCTCATGTAACGTTAAAACCAAATCATCTGCAAAAGCTTTAAGTTTGTACTGTTTGGCTCCAACCTGAATCCCTTCCACCAACCGGTCCCCACTAATCATGTTCAAAAGCACCTCCAGAACCGAAATAAATAACAGAGGGGAAATAGGGCAACCTTGTCGTGTTCCTTTTTCAATCTTGAACTCTTCTGTCACCACATTGTTAACTATCAGTTTGGCTTTTTGTTCTGAATATATAGCCTCTATCCCATTTTCAAACCCCCGTCCCACTCCCATCCCTTCCAAATTTTTCTTCATGAACTTCCACGAAATATTGTCAAAGGCCTTCTCCGCGTCTATAAAAATTAACACTGCTTTTGTATTGATATTCATTTGTAGAAGTTCCAAAATGTCAATAATATTCCTGGTATTATCAAACAAGTGTCTACCTGGGAGAAAGCCTGCCTGGTCTTTATGAATCACTTCATTTAGCACTTTTTTGAGTCTACTTGCCAAAATGTCGGCAAAAAAATTATAATCCACATTCAGGAGTGAGATGGGACGGTAGTTCTTAAGTTGAGTCTTTTCAGTTTCTAACATAGGTATCAAGGTGATGAAAGTTTCTTTCCATGATTCAGGTGCCCTCTTCCCCTCCATAATCTCATTGCATACCTCCAATAATGGTTGTGTGAGATAGTCTTTCAATGTGAGTCCGTCTGGCCCTGGAGACTTGTCTAGTTGCATATTCTGAATGGCACCTTCAATTTCTTGTTGTGTTATTTTATAATTCAGAATTGACCTCTTTTCCTGAGATAGTTTTGGTAACCCATTCTTCTTTAAAAATTGGTCAATCTCAGTCTCTTTTTGCGGCCCTTGCGTGTAAAGTTGTTTAAAATATCTCTGGAAGCACTTTCTAATTTCTTTGGGGTTTTGAATATTTCTCCCTTCAATTTCTAAGTTTGTCACCGTATTCAATTTTTGTCTCTTTTTCAACTGCCATGCTAGCAGTTTCCCACATTTATTTGCTGATTCAAATATCCTTTGCTTCATTAATTTAATTTTCCACTCCACTTCTTGATTTATCAGTTTAGCATATTGTGCTTGGTGAAATTTAATTTCTCTCAAGATCTCCTGAGACTTTGGTTTCAATCTCAACTTTTTCTCACCTTCTCTTATTTTCTCCAGGATCTTATCTTTTTTCTCATTCTGTACTTTTTTCTTTATCTTGTTCTGTTGTATCAAAAAACCCCTCATAACAGCTTTACTTGCATCCCAGATTACTCTTTTTTCCACTGTAGTGTTCAAGTTTATTTCAAAGTAGTCTCTTAAAGTCTTTTGGGCCTTCTTAATAATTTCCTGATCTCTGAACAGGGTGTCATTCATTTTCCATCTAAAGGAGCCGGTTGGGGTTAGCCTCATTTCCATTTTCATAGCGTTATGGTCGGAGCAGGTTTTTGGGCAGATTTCCACTTTTCTAGTCTTCGGTGCCAGTCCTCTAGTTATCCATATTTGGTCGATTCTTGTCCATGACAGATGGGCTTCAGAGAAGAATGTTCCTTCTCTTCCTAGGGGGTTCTTTGTCCTCCAGATATCAATCAAATCCATATTGTCAGTTAGCTCAAAAAAAGTTTTAGGCAGTCTGCCGTCTTTTGTCAAGTTTTGGTTTTGTGACTTATCCATGTTGGTGGAAACCACCCCATTCATATCTCCCATCATAATGATGTTGCTATAGTCCAGATAGTCCAGCATTGTCTCATGCAACT
Organism: Podarcis liolepis; assembly: GCF_965112155.1. NCBI lineage: Eukaryota > Metazoa > Chordata > Lepidosauria > Squamata > Lacertidae > Podarcis > Podarcis liolepis. The sequence continues at coordinate 123,199,262 of NC_139555.1, forward strand.
TCTTGTAAAATTCCGATTTCCCCTCATTTGGTGCATAAATTCCCAATATCAAAAAATTTTCGCCTTGAGTTTGTATCTCAATTGCCAATATTCTTCCTTGCTCATCTTTAAATAGAAATTTTGGTGATAGGCTCTCCTTTGCATAGATCACCACTCCTCTTTTCTTCACTCTGTCCGATGTAATAAATTCTTGGCCTAATCTCTTGTTAATTAACACTTTTCTATGGAGCCTAGTCACATGTGTTTCCTGCAAGCAGATAATGTCCAATTGTTCATTCTTTAATACATGAAATATTCTTCTCCTTTTTTCCGGGGAGCTTCCACCATTAATGTTCCAACTAAAAAGCTGCAGAGACATCCTGGTTAAATCTGCTATTCGCTAGATGGTGGTGTTTCTTTCTTCTGGTCTTCAGACTCCAAAGTTGTAGGTATAGGCAGCAATGCAGATGCCAGCAGAGGCCCAGGCCGAGGCCCCGGAATTCCAAAAATCCCTTTCTGAAGGTCTTCTCCGTGGTCCTTCAAAAACTTTTCTTTGTCCTCAGCAGTCTTTATTTTCACTTTCTTCCCTTTAAATGTAAAGAATAATCCTTGAGGAAATTCCCACCTAAAAGGAATCGAGTTGCTCCTCAGCAGCCTTACCAGTTCTGTGTATGTGGATCTAAGATCCAAAAGTTGTTTTGGGATATCTTTGTAAATTTCTGCTGTCCTGTCTTGGATTGTAAGTGACTTTCCGTAATGCAGACTTAATATCTTGTCCCTTTCTTCCTTGGATCTCAAAATAAGCAAACAGTCTCTAGGTTTATCTTTCCTTGCAACTCTTCCAAGTCTGAAGGCGGTTACAATTTTAAAGTCCTTATCTTCCTCCAAGGCCCAAAACTTGGAAAATTCTTTTGTCAAATAATCAATTAAATTCCCTTGTTCGAATTCTGGAATCGCCCTCAATCTAAGGTTATTTTCCCTATTTCGCAGTTCGATCATAGACAGGTAGGCCTGCTGTTCGCCAATCTGTTTATGTAGTGGCCTTACTTCTTCCTTTAATGCATCAGCTTTTTGATTAGCTTCCACAGCTAATTTACGATTTTCTGAGGTAGCTTCAACAAGATTCCCAATTTCTTGTGCGTGCTGAGCCACTTGTTCAGTTAATTTATTAACACTGGCTGTAGCTTGATCAATTTTAGCCGAATGTTCATCTGCCTTTTTATCCAAAATTTCCAATTTTCCCAAAATTTGCTCTAATACTGAAGCAGAACTTCCTGCAGCCATACCTTCTAACAAGGTCTGCTCAGCTTCTTCCTCTTGTGCTACCAAAACAGTAGGGACAGATGATCTGCACTGCTGTGGAATCAGAGTTGTTTGCGTTAATTGTTTAGCCTTAGCTTTAGCAGATCTTGTCTTCCCAGTGCCACTCATTCCACTCCTGTCTACGTGTCAAGGTCAGTTTATGTAAAGTCCCATGGGAATCCACAAGCTCAGAAAGTAAACAATAAAATAGAAGAAAGCGGAAAAAACAAGTCTCAAACAATTGTAATTCCAGAGTCCTCTAGGGGGAGTTCCAACGTGTCTTAGGAAGAACAAAGAAAGTTTTAACAATGTCCAAGCAATCCAAAGTTTCAAAAGGAAAAAACCTTCAGTTCTCTTGTAGCCAGCAGAGTTATCTTTGTTAAACAGTATTTCTATAAATGTGCCCTGGTAACGTTGTTTCACAGTAACTAGTCCAATAGTGCTCAAATTGTATCAGTTCAAAGTAACAAAATAAGTCCGCAATCTGACAGCTGTAGAAGTTAGGCAGCCCAAGTGCCTGGGTTTCTTTATAAGTTATTGTAAATCCACAGAAAGAGGATAACCAAGTTCATATTCAAAATCAAAGAAAGAAAAACAAGAAAAAATCAAGTCCTTTACATCCAAAAGACCATTCCTCAAATGCAGGAACTCTTAGCTTTTAACTCCACTTCAAAGGCTTCAGATCAAAGTCTTTTGCTTCAGAGTGTATCTGAAGAAGTGTGCATGCACACGAAAGCTCATACCAGGAACTAACTTAGTTGGTCTTTAAGGTGCTACTGGAAGGAATTTTTTTATTTTGCTTTATAACTTAAGCAGGGTCAGGAGACGGACTTCCTGGTTACGTCTCCCGCTTTAGACGAATTTTTGAATTTATTTGATCCAATTACTTTAATCCCTCTTACTCATGGGTTGTAGTTTCCGAATCTTTGTCCCAGGAAAAAAGGTCAGCGCTCACCGACAACGGCTATGCGGCTTCACTCACGCGGAAAGAGCGATCGACTCACAGCACCGCGCCAGCCCTTCCCCGTTCCGGGACCCCTTATGGGGTTCCTTCTTCGTTTCGGGGGGCGCTTCTGGTGCCCGCCGAGTCCCACGGCCACAGGCTCGCTCTGCCTGTGGTTTTCCGACGTGGGTCGCCGCTTCGCCGTAGCGGGCGACCCGTTTCCGCAGAGCTTCCCCTTCAGAGACCGAAGGAGACCGCCATTGCCGTTTGCGCCGCCTCCGGAAGTCAAAAGCCCACATATTTCTTACCCCAGATAACAAACACTTCCCATGTAGAGATAAATCTTCCCAGACCCAGAACATAGAAGCCTGCTTTTATTTCTATGGATTTCTTGAATTTCTGTTTTATATGCTTTTATACTACTTTCATCTTGCATTTTTAATGTAATGATATTGTTACTGTTTTGATGTTGGGCAACACATAGATATTTTTCAAATATGAAGCAAATGGTTTTTTAAAGAAATGAAGTGGGTTATAAAAGTTTTAAATGAATAAAAATTCAGTGTTTCACTCAGAGGAAACCAGTCTACTTTCCTTAGTATTTAGAAACACAGACACCTGTGCCACAATGTTTCTAGGTATCCATCTGAATCTGCAAACAAGTTCAGAAGACCCAGAGAAGCGGTGGGGTGTCTAGTTATGAAGGAGATCACAGAAAATACTTTTGTCCAGAATTCTTTTACTTTGGAGCAGTCCTGCCACGCATGCCACTAGGTTATAATGTTTTGACAGCCCCTCCAGCATGAGGGGGAAGCACTCCTTTATGCAAAAGGTATCAATTGTGGTGTGAAGTACAGTGGTGCCCCGCAAGACGAATGCCTCGCAAGACGGAAAACCCGCTAGACGAAAGGGTTTTCCGTTTTTGAGCTGCTTCGCAAGACGAATTTCCCTATGGGCTTGCTTCGCAAGACGAAAACGTCTTGCGAGTTTTCCGATTTTTTCCCGCTCCCCCCCTTTTTCTAAGCCGCTAAGCCGCTAATAGCCTTTTAGCCGCTAAGCCGCTAAGCCGCTAATAGTTTGAACCAAAGAATGCCTTGAAGCAGAGCTTACTCTAAATTGCTTCTTCTACATGAACTCCTCAGTTGGGTTCTCAGTATGACTACTACTATTTTAATTATCCATCTTTTTCACTGATGAGAACTTAAGGTGGTTTCCAGATAAAATAAGAACAGCTAAAAACATAGGAAAAAATCATTAAAACCATACAGTGGTACCTCAGGTTACATATGCTTCAGGTTGCATATGCTTTAGGTTACAGACTCCGCTAACCCAGAAATAGTACCTCGGGTTAAGAACTTTGTTTCAGGATGAGAACAGAAATTGTGCTCCAGTCGCGCAGCGGCAGCAGGAGGCCCCATTAGCTAAAGTGGTGCTTCAGGTTAAGAACAGTTTCAGATTAAGAATGGACCTCCAGAATGAATTAAGTATTTAACCAGAGGTACCACTGTACCTATGATTTTGATTTGAAGTAGAAGTTGGATTTAATAGAATTTTTAAAGAATATAACTAAGCCTTTAATGGGGCCCAAGGAACCCATAATAATTCAAACTAATGAGATTGATTGTCTTGTAGCTTCATTTTTAATGGATACAAACAGCTAAAAACATAGGGAAAATAGATAGGCGAGAGGAAATGAATGTAGCAGGAAGCTCAAAGCCACTGAAGAGGATTGTCTCCAAAGGAGTCTGCAGCACAACTATCACCAATGGGATATCATCTTGTTTATTTTTATAAAGTCAGCATTGTGATTCTGCTACAAATTCTGAAAGAACTCCTTTGAGAAGAGATGCTCGTTCGAGAGAATCTAGATATGTGTCTGTCCACCAAGAGAAATCCCTCCCAAATCACTCTTCTGTCTCACTTTGTGCATCTCTTTCCCCCCCCCCTTTTAGTTCTCTGCAATGAGGCTCAGCCAGAAAATGCCATATCCCTCTCCATTCCTACCTGTGGGATTTTATAGATGCCCAATGTGCCTGAAAGCAAGATGGAGTTTTGAGAGTCAGCCATTTCCAGAACAGTCAGTAAATCATTCCGTCTTCCACATTTGTAGTTTGGAATATTTGCCTTCCCGGTAGACAGCAGGTCTAGCAAAGCATCATAGGTCACCCTTCCATCAAAAAAGTTCTCCTGGATGCTGTAGCCCAGGGTGATGTTGAAGGAGAGCCTGGCATTCTGGTTGAACTCTTGAATGGCAAGCAAGAAGGAGAGCACCTCCCAGTACTTTGTGTTTCCCTTCCTGCAAAAATATACAGATTGTGTCGTCATCCTGCAGTTGTCGCAGATTTATCTGAGGGATTTTTAAGGCAAGCTTTAACCGGTGATATAAAAATCTGGATTTTATTTCCAGAACTTTACTTGTGCTTACACAGATTCAGAACCAAAGCCAGCAGCTCAATAGCTCACCTAATTATATCTCATTGGAAGAGAGAGAGGATAGCCTTTGTGAAGGAACTGCACTGCTAAAAAGGAATAAACGTATTATATTTATTTTATTTTGGGACATTTGGGGTTGATTTGTTTTCTAGGACAAATCTTGGTTGGCAGTCATCTGACTCTTCTTTGATTTTTAGTATGTTTATGGACCTACAGTCTATAATCAAATGTATCTCGAAGGTATGATTGTGGGAAGAAGAAATAACTCCATCCCCACAAAATATCTTACCATTTAAAGCTGGAAGAGGGAGTCCTGTTGAAGGTTTGTTCATGAAATACGGCTTTTGTGGGAGAGATGATCCCACTAATGAGGTGGTCTCCTGGCCTGTAATAGTTGAATGGGTCTATCTGACTCCTCTCCAAAGTTAATGAGCATTTTGCCTTCTGCATTTCACAGTCTGCATAAGGCAGTAGTAGCAGCAGCAGAAGAACAACAAGAAGAAGAATCACTGTCATTCTGGGACTGCCTGGAACAGCCCTCTCTGTTGTGTATTCACCCCTCAGTTCATTAAATGAAGCCAAACCCTTCTTGTAAAGCTGATGGAGTCCAAGCAAGACTTCACACCTGAAGGGATAGAAGACAAGCTCATGACTATATATTCTGACTCACCTGCCCTAAACCTCTGTCCAAGCTGATGATGACATTTATGTCCCTGTCCTTTCCACCTTGAATGCACAATGTCACCTCACGTAGCTCTTGTTGTTGGTTTTTATTTTAATGGCATCAGATATGATCTTTGGACAAATCCCAGGAGTTTTGGTGTGTAGAAATGAGGGTCACTACGATTTTGATAATCATAAGCCAGATAAGCATTGGCTCTGCAACATCCTGCAATATTTACATGGCTCCATGCTCAGGTGCAGGGCTGGAGAAAAACATGTTTTGCAACAGCCCTCAGATGTCACTCTAGACTCTGAGATGGCGAAGGGAAGGGGCAGCTGAACATATCTAAACTTTGTGGAAAAGCACATTCACAAGAGCCAGGGTCAACATTTGGTTTTCAGACAGTGGGGAGGAAACTCTGCTCTATAGGTCTGATTAGGCCCATCATATCCCATATTTTGACCTGTATGGCTGTTATGGTCAATCCGTGTCACCCCAACAACCCTTCACTTGACATTTCTTTTCTTTCTTTCTTTTAATATGATTTTTATTAATTTCTTTTTTAACACAATATTTCAGCATACCAATAACAAAACAAATAAATTCTTTGCTCCCCTGAGCTCGTCACTTCCCTCCATCCCTTCAACCAGTTTTTAATTTTCGAATCTTTGTGTCACACTTTATATCCTCTGTTTCAGATCTTTATATCCTTATGATCAACTCTGTCTCAATGGTCTATAAAGTTTTGAGATTGCAGTTTTTTCGTTGCAGAATTTATATCAATCCCACTTGTGTCTTCACATTTTTACAATAGTTATTCAATATACCAAATAAATTTACTCCAATCTCTTTGAAACTTTTGCTTGTCTTGATTCTGGACCCTGCCTGTCAGTTTGGCCAATTCCGCATAGTCCATCATCTTTGTCTGCCACTCCTCAGACGTTGGTAATTCCTGCAAACCTAAGTAAATTTAAATGCTTTACTTACAGTAATCAGAAGTCTCACTCACACACTGTTCAGTGCTACAGCAGAAACAAGAAGATAATTTTGCTGCAAAATACAGAAGTTAGTCTCAGCCTGAGTCTAGAGTCTGGAGCCCCTGCCTCAGATGCCTGCTCAGCTTACATGGGTCAAAAAGAAGAAAAAGAGAGGAACAGGAAACAAATACCAGTGGTACCTTGGTTCTCAAACTCAATCTGTTTGCAAACCAAGGTGCAGCTTCTGATTGGCTAATTGGCCCGGGAAACAATGCCAACAGCCGAAACAGACATTCAACTTCCAGAAATCGTTCGCAAACCGGAACACTTACTTCCAGGTTTGCGGTGTTTGGGGGCCGATTTATTCAGGATCAAAGCTGTTCAGGAACCAAGGTACCACTGTAATGCCTCCCTCCCTCCCCAAAGGAGGTGGGGGTGTCCAGGCCATGCCTCCTCTATAAATTTACAGCTCTGTGGTCCTTAACCCTTTCATGTACTAACTAGCATAGACATGCACTGTTAGGTCTGACTGAAAAATCTCCCAGTTTCCACCTCATCTTTAGTGGTGACCCTACATATAACATTTGGATTACAAAGTGAGAAGGCGGTGGTGGCAGAGGGGACAGCTGGCTCTTGGGTTGGGCAGGGGAAAGCTCCACCTTTGGTTCCTCAAAGTGATGATGACCTCTGCCTCTAACTTCTCCACCTGGACTTGGGAGGTGCCTCCTGTATCTGGGATGACAGCTTGAAGCGCACCAGCGCCCACCCTGCCCTTGTCCTCCAAAGGTCTGGATTGCAGGACAAGATGAAGAGAGGCAGGAAATGATATGAAGAGGAGTCGGTCCCTTCCTCACTCTCTTCCACTGTGGTTCCTGTGACAGCCCAGATCCCTCCTCTACCCCAATTGCAGGCCCAGTTTTAAAAAGGCCCCAATGCAATATGGTCTCCACCGGCCCTTCAGCCCACCTGCCCTCCTTGGGTCTCCACTGAAGCACATTAGGAAATCCAATGGATCTGGCACTGAATTCAGGAAAGGGGAGAATCAGAAGTGTTCTGGTGTGGCTAGGAGGATGCAGCCATCCTGTTGTTATGAAAGGCTTGTGTTCAGAGTGCGGCCAGGATTTGATACAAGATATGCCAGTATCCACAGCAACTGCATCAGTGGTTCATAGTGTACCAGAATTGGTGGACTTATCTGTAACCAGAATTGGTGGTTAGCTCTGAGCAAGCTGAACCATTAGGAAGAGAAGACCAGGAGGGGCTATGATGCTGATGGTAGATTTGGATTGCAACCATCATCAACCACAGCCAGTGTTGCGATTTTTATGATTTATTAAATTTATTAGTCACTTTATCTTGCTCAGGACAACCCAAAACAACTTACAACCAAACAAACAAGTGAAGAAATCCCGCATAAATACATTAAAACCAAGAGGAAAAAGAAATACATTAAAACATCCCACCGACATTTAAAAGACCGCAGATAGTTAAAGAAATGAGGCCAGGTTATAGAAGAATGTTTTTGCCTGGAACATAAAGATATATAGTGATGGCACCAGGCAAGTCTCCCTGGGGACAGCATTCCACAAATGGGGAGTCACTGCAGAAAATACCTGTTCTCCTGCTGCCAACTACCAGATCTCTCATGGAGTGGGAAAACAAAGAATGGCCTCAGATGATGAGCAAAGTGTTTGGGTCAGTTATATGTGACTAGTTATTCCACAAACTGCAACTGTCATTGCAATGAAATTGAGGAGACAACAGATCACACAGGTGAGATAATGACAGGAACTCATTTTCTCTGCTTTATAAGTGGATGCAATGTTAGTTTGAGAGAACATTCCCAACTAGAAATACAGAAAAAAATCCCCACCTACCCCCCAGATCCCAGATACCCAGTTGGTATTGGCAATTGCATGGTTAGGCAGGTATAATGTATCTGGGTGATCAATTAGGTTCTGGGGAGATCTCTCACCTGCAGCATCAACCCAGTTTCCTAAGATTTCCTCCTGCACTGTTGTGCCCCTCAACAGGTGTCACTTGCAAAAGAGTAGCTGAATGAAATAAAACCTCCTGGTGTTTTGTTTCACTGTTTGGTTTTTGTTATCAGGTGCTCCTTTGTATTCAGATCAGGCCTCAGCACAATAATGTAGCACTTGGGAATGAAGATGAACATGGCAGCAGACCCTTCATTACATTGCAGGATGATCTGCCCAGCTTGGGAGCTCATGTCAGAGTCTGGGAATGGGGGAGAGGTTCCCAACCAGATGGTGCAAATGATCACTTGGACACTGGAACAGGAAAGGACAATGGAGTTGGCCAGACTCTTCCCCAGCCATCTCCTCACCTTGTTCCCTGGCTTGGTGGCCAGGAAGGCCAGGACCACAGTGATTGCTTTAGCCAACAAAGAAGAGACGGCAACTGAGAAGATGATGCTGAAGGCTGTTTGTTGGAGAAGGCAGGTCACTTTCCTTGGCCGGCCAATGAACAGGAAGGAGGACAAAAAGGAAAGCAGGAGGGAGATGAGGAGGATGAAAGAGAGGTCCCGGTTGTTGGCTTTGACTATTGGAGTTTCTAGGAATTTAAGGAAGATTCCTAGCACACAGCCTGTGGTGATGGAAAAGAAGAAGGCAAAAGAAGCCAGGAGGATCCCCAAAGATTCTTCATAGGCCAGGAAAGTGATAACTTTGGGAACACATTGAACTTGACCCTTGTTTGGATACTGATCTTCTGGACATTTGGTGCAGTGTTTTGCATCTGAGGGGAAGAAAATGGGTGCCTTAGCATCATTTACATCCATTACTATCTTTGTTCTATTGCATTTTGAAAAAATATGCTGAAGTCAGGAGGCAAGAATGTGCAATAAGGAATGAACAACATTGGTTTCTTAATTGGCGTATTGTACCATTCCTTTCCCCTCAGGTGACAGGGGTGGCACATAATTTTTTCCTCAAAATTTATTGTCAGAAATTTCTTGTGACGTAGATAAAGATGAAAGGCAGTGACTGTCCGCCAGAGATGCTTCTGGTGTCTTGATTGTACAGCTTTTGCAAATGCTGAATACACACCTCTTTACCTTGACCCTTGACATTTATGGTGTTTTATTTTGTGGAGCGTAACTGTTCTACTAAACAATTCAAAGTGTTGGTGCTGACCTTTAAAGCCCTAAATGGCCTCGGTCCAGTATACCTGAAGGAGCGTCTCCACCTCCATCGTTCTGCCCAGACACTGAGGTCCAGCGCTGAGGGCCTTCTGGTGGTTCCCTCGCTGCGAGAAGCCAAGTTACAGGGAACCGGGCAGAGGGCCTTCTCGGTAATGGCACCCGCCCTGTGGAACGCCCTCCCACCAGATGTCAAAGAGAAAAATAACTAACAAACTTTTAGAAGACATCTGAAGGCAGCCCTGTTTAGGGAGGCTTTTAATGTTTAATAGGTTATTGTATTTTAGTGTTTTGTTGGAAGCTGCCCAGAGCGGCTGAGGAAACCCAGCCAGATGGGCGGGGTACAAATAATAAATTATTGTAGTTGTTGTTGTTGTTGTTGTTGTTGTTAGTATTATTATTATACTGCCCTGTTCCACCTGAAACGGATTCATTTAATATAAATTATATATCTGGCCACTGAATTTTAAAACAGGGGAATAGCCCACAGTTCGCTTCCTTGAGGCCATTTGTTTCAACCTACTTCCTGTAATTTAAGAAGGTGATTAAAAATAGAGATGTCAAGAAATGATCCACATTTAAAAATATCTCTATCAGAAAATGCCTCTGAATTAATCGCTGACCTCTTTCTAGTTCTCCCTTGGAGTCACCCACCTTCCCAAGTGGAGATGGTCCCTTCCATACATGGAGCACAGCCATAGCAGCAAACTGCCTCTCCTTCTTGAACTACCTTGGCGTATCCCGGGCGACAGCTTTCAGTGCACCTGGAGCGAGGCCTGGTCTAATCATAAAGAGAAGATGCTGCGTTAAAGGGACAATAAAGGGAGTATTTGTGTCTACAGAGTTCACTTACAGAGTTTGGAAATGACCCTACAGGATCTCTTGTCCTTCTTCTCACATGCACTTTTTTCAGGGAAGCACTTTTGATGCAGAATGACATGGTAGGGAAACCTCCTGGCTGTGTTTGCTTGCTTGTTCCAAAATTATATACAGTGGTACCTTGGGTTACAGACGCTTCAGGTTACAGATGCTTCAGGTTACAGACTCCGCTAATCCAGACATAGTGCCTCGGGTTAAGAACTTTGCTTCAGGATGAGAACAGAAATCACGTGGCGGCAGCAGCAGGAGGCCCCATTAGCTAAAGTGGTGCTTCAGGTTAAGAACAGTTTCAGGTTAAGAACAGTTGCAGGTTAGGTCCTTTAATTGAAGTATGGGATAGGTATAAAAACCTTTTAGAACATAAAGTACCACACTGGTTATCTCCGTTAGAAGTTATGAGCATAAAGAAAATTAATATGAGAGGCAATTGGGTCACATATGGACAATTGTTATTTAAAGAAGGGGGAAATGGAAAATGAAACCATATGAACAGGTTAAAGAATATGTATATGATTGGTTGCATTATTTTCAGATAAATGAAATGTTTAGGAAAGATATTAAAGATGGCGGTTATGCCGACAAAGATTCAAAATTTCAGATTGAAATAATAAATAATGACCACAAAATTCTATCCAAAATGTACAAGTTGTTGTTAGAATGGAATCTGAAAGATGAGGAAGTCAAGTCGGTAATGATACATTGGGCCAGAGATGTCGGCTATAATATATACAATTTGAGGATTGGGAAAAATGATGGAAAGAAAATTTAAAATTTACAGCATGTATGACGTTAAAAGAGAATGTTATGAAAATGTTTTATAGATGGTATATAACACCGGTGAAATTAGCGAAAATGTATAAGGCATGTAATAAGTGTTGGAAATGTAAAGATAAAGAAGGTTCTTTTTATCATATGTGGTGGGAATGTAAGAAAGTGAAAGGCTTCTGGGAAAGGATATACAATGAGTTGAAGAAGATTTTAAAATATACATTTACAAAGAAACCTGAGGCCTTTCTGTTAGGAACACTAGGAAATGAGATAAAGAGAAAGGATTGTAAATTTTTCCAGTATGCAGTGACAGCAGAAAGGGTGCTGCTGGCTCAGAAATGGAAACAACAGGAAATACAGACGGTGGAAGAATGGAGAATGAAGTTGTTAGACTATGCTGAGGTGGACAAATTGACTGGGAAGATTAGATACTTAAGAGACCAAAAGTTCATCAAGGACTGGGGGAAATTTGAGGAATATCTGGAAAGCATAAGTGAGGGACAGATAACGCTAGAGGGGTTTTAAAAAGCACTGCGAAAAACTGAGAAGTATTGTCTAAAGGGAAAGAAAATGAAGGGTATAAACAATGACAATACAAACTAGGGAATGCACAATTAAAATAATGACTATGGATGATTTACGGAAAAGCTGAAGGAAGTCCAGAAAAGAAACATTTTGTGAAAAATTGGATGTGAAATTAGTATGTACGTTTTGTTTTGTTGTAAAATTAATAAAAGAAAATTATAAAAAAAGAACAGTTGCAGGTTAAGAACGGACCTCCGGAACGAATTAAGTACTTAACCCGAGGTACCACTGTATCTGACCTTCCTATCACAACCGCCAAGCGTCCCGATTTTCCAAGGACAGTGCCAAAATTACGAAAGTCTGATTTATCCTGGAATGTCCTAATTTCCCCTGCCAGTGCCACCGCTCCTGATCTCAGGGAAGAGGATGAGTCGGTGCTTATTCTGAGTGGCGGTGGCAGTGAGGGAGCATCCTGCTGCCTCTCTGTGGCCTTTCCATGGCTGCCTCTGCCAGCATCCTCCCTTTGGCAGCTCATAGTGGCTGCCACCACTGAGGCCCAGCCCTGTGTGATGCGCTGGCTCTTGCTGCAGGTAGAGGGTGGAGGTGCCCTGGGAAGGAAGGAAGTGGAAGTGGAGAGGAGCACAAATACTCTTGAATAATAATAATAATAATAATAATAATAATAATAATAATAATAATAATATATTTGTACCCCACCCATCTGTGGGCAGCTCCCAACAGAATATTAAAAACACAATAAAACATCAAACATTAAAAACTTTCCTAAACAGGGCTATCGTCAGATGTCTTCTAACAGTAAGATAGTTGTTTATTTCCTTGACATCTGATGGGGGGCATTCCACAGGGCAGGCGCCACTACCGAGAACATTCCCTGTAACCTCACTTCTCACAGGGAGGAAACCGCCAGAAGGCCCTCAGAGCTGGACCTTAGTGTCCGGGCTGAACGATGGGGGTGGAGATGCTCCTTCAGGTATACTGTGCTGAGGCCATTTAGGGCTTTAAAGGTCAGCACCAACACTTTTAATTGTGCTTGGTAACGTACTGGGAACCAATGTAGGTCTTTCAAGACCAGTGTTATATGGTCTCGGCGGCCACTCCCAGTCACCAGTCTAGCTGCCGCATCCTGGATTAGTTGTAGTTTCTGGGTCACCTTCAAAGCCCCACAAAGAGCGCATTGCAGTAGTCAAAAAGAAATGCCTTGTGGATCCATGTCTAATCTTGCCCCTTTCTAAAATGTATTTATTGGTGTGTGTGTGTGTTTCTTTTTGTAAATCTACCAAAGAGTAAAATAAACTAAAACATGGATTAAGGGGTTTTCTCATGACGGTGGAGGGTGTGTGCTGTGTCCTGTTGGGTGGAGACAAAGATAGGGCGGTTGAGAAGGGCCTGTTGGAGGGGAGTGAGACATGTCCCTATTTGCATCAAAGTAGAGAACAAAAGATACAAAAACAATATAGCAATCCAAGACTGCAATAACCAAACACACTTACGAAGAGCAGCAGCTAAATAAGCCATCACCTGAAGAAGTTGCCTTCTGAATTATTATTATTATTATTATTATTATTATTATCATCATCATCATTATACAAAAGAGTTCTGATTTGCTATATGAGGGGACCTGCAGGTTCCAACCACTGCTCTACCTATTCAAAAGGACTTACGCCCGGGTAAGTGTGCCCCGGGTTACGGTTGAACTTCCCTTGGAACTACTCGACAGGTTATTTGAGCTCAACACTTACCATGTGGCTTAAGTTGTCTCCTACCTTGTTACTACCCTTGGGCCACACAATGGCTTCTGAATTAATGGTGAACTTGAAATAAGTAGGTGTCTCTTTCTCTAAATTCCCAACTTTCACTCTAAAAGAAGACTTATTGGGAAGCATGACCCAGTTCTCAATATCATAGTTGCCTGGCAGCTCCCCATTCTCGTCCAGTCTGAGGCTGCCCATGCAAGTGTTCAAAAACTGGATTTCTCTTAAGGAAGGATGAAGCTGAAATGGCAGGAAAAACACCAGCATTAAGGAAATAGAAAACCGTGTTGAATATCTCAGCCCTGTAGACTGTCATACACGAAGGCTGCATCATAATAATAAAAATCTTATTATTTATCCCACCTGACTGGGATGCCCTAGCCACTATGGGGAGCTTCCAACATATATAAAAACATAATAAAAATTACATGTTAAATTTCGCTATACAGAACTGCCTTCAGATGTCTTCTAAAGGTTATATGGTTACTCATTTCCTTGGCATCTGACAGGAGGGCATTCCACAGGGTGGGTGCCACTACCAAGAAGGCCCTCTGCCTGGTTCCCTGCAGCTTCACTTCTCACAGTGAGAAGGCCCTTGGTGCTGCATCTCACAGTGGGAGTGGAGATGCTCCTTCAGGTATACTAGGCTGAGGCCATTCACAACTTGCATCTCTCTCAGGGCACCAGAGCGCAAGAACTAGATGGTAGGGGAGTGTTCTGTCATAACCAGAATAGGCAGAAAGGTTTACCTCCACCACAAGTGTCACTATTTAGATTTTCGTCCAAAATGGGCAAAACAAAAAAAGAATATCTGACTACCAAATTTGATTCCAGAGATGGGAAAATGGATTGCAGTGGGAAAGAAAGGAAACAGCAAAGGAAAGGAAATACCTGCCCTGTAAAACTGGCTAAAATTTATAAACTAAAATCGAATCTGTGTTGGAGATGTAAGGTATCAGAGGGATCCTTGTATCATGTATGGTGGGGATGTGATAAAAAAAATGGGGAAATATACACGAGGAACTGGAAAAAAAATGTTTAAAACAACACTTGGTAAGAAGCCGGAAACATTCCTTTTAGGAATTATAACAAATGACATCCCAAAAGACATGAAGTGAATCCTTTTTATATGCAACAGCTGCCGCAAGGTTATGGGTTGCAAAAAATTGGAAATCAGAAGAAGTACCAACATTGAAAGATTGGCAATATAATTTTTTTGAAATGATGGCAACAATTAGAATGCAATCTAATCAAAATCTCAAACCAGAATGGAAATGTCTAGAAGAATACATGACCGAAAGATGCTCCAAGAACTTATTGATATGTATAGACTGATTTCACAAAGTTAAGTCAAGCTAAGCAGATACATAAGATTGAATGCTTAATTATTAAGATACAGAATTACAATCTCAATAATAAAGTTACAAAATAATAACAAGGAAGTCACGCACGGGTGGAGGGAAGACATAGGGCAAGAAATAAGAAATGGATAAATGTTGGTACATAATGAAATGTGAAAATGTGAATTTACGAATATAATGTATATGTATCAATATGTAAAGGTTTCATATATGTATTGCAACATTAATAATAAATAAATTAAGTGGGGGAGGAAATACCTGCCATGGCTGTAGCCTTTGACGTTCCAACCTGTCTCCTCCACTTGCCATCAGCATGACCTTAGATCTGGATGAATATGCAGCATTCAAAGCATGAGCCACAGCTTCGACACTGAAGTAAGTGATGTAGCTGTCTTGAGACAGGGCTCTCTGCAGCTCCTCTTCAGGCACCATCTCCAGTTTCTCATTCTCTGTGCATCTTGTCCGACCTTTTACAGCCAACAAATGCTTTGAATAGACACAATGGAATGCTTCACTCCAAAACTGTTTAAGAAGGACAGAACCTGGGTTATAGAATTGATATTCTTTCTTTATTGGGGGCTTCATGACAAAGGCAAAAGAGCCATGGATGTACTGGAAGTAATCAGGAGGAAAAGAAAAATTCAAATTAATGTCCTGAAAATTTGTTGAGATCCAGACTTTTGCCCCAATTTGTTCCTCCAGTTTTCTTTGTAGTATCATGATGGTTCCCCATGCCAAGTGAGTGTTTTCATAGTAAACAAATACATTGACTTGTCTCCATTTGGCAAAGGGTTCACTCTGGATGAGCATGTCTATTGTATACTTTTCTGGTAGTCTTTTTAACAAGGCAATGCAAATTTCATGGCTGATCAGCAGAGGAGTCAAGGCACTCAAGAACCTTTCACCGTTGTCATTGTCTGAAACAAAGAGGCCAATCCACGTCCATCCGAAATAGAGGAGGAACTTGACAATCCCCCAGCACTGAGTTTCTTCTCTGGGGAGTATCTGGTAGAGAAACGGGAACTCTCTTTTATCGTCAAGAAGTTGAGTAACCAAGCCAAAACTGATCTAGTGAGGAAAGGAAGAGATTGGTGTTTTATATTGCTTCCAGGATAATGAACAGATATTTAGTAACCTGACATTATTATTATCATTGTAATACACAATTTGTCCTGGTTGGTCTGGCTGGAGTTGTAGGCTGAAAGATTTGGACGTGCAAAATAACAAAAGCATTCTGGGAAATGACACCTGACCCGACAAGAGATGCATGGTTGGTGAAGATGATGGACTATGCCGAAATGGTGAAAATGACAGGAAAATCCGAAACCAGGAAGATAGAAACTTTAATAAGGAATGGGGGGATAGAAGTTACTTAAGAGAATACTGTAAACAACTAAAAACTTTGACAGGATTGTAATGCACAGTGGTACCTCCATGAAAACCATGGAGAGGTAGAGGAAAGTCTAAGGATTCAGGGAATCCTAAATGTTGATGATTATGATTAATGTTTGAATTCAAATGCCTAGTGTAAAACTGAATTTAAAAAATTATATTAAAAAAAAGAAAGATCTGGAGGGCACCAGAAGAAGAAGAGTTTGCATTTGGTATCCTGCCTTTCACTCACTTTAAGGAGTCTCAAAGCAGCTAACATTCTCCTTTCCCTTCCTCCCCCACAGCAAACACTCTGTGAGGTGAGTGGGGCTGAGAGACTTCACAGAAGTATGAGTAGCCCAAGGTCACCCAGCAGCTGCATGTGGAAGAGCAGAGACTTGAACCCTGTTCACCAGATTACAAGACTACTGCTCTTAACCACTACACCACACTGGCTCTCACCAGGTGGGTGAAGGTTGAAAGTAAGATCCCTGGATCCAGTCATGCTATTGTTTAGTTGTTTAGTCATGTCCGACTCTTCGTGACCCCATGGACCAGAGCACGCCAGGCCCTCCTGTCTTCCACTGCTTCCCGCAGTTTGGTCAAACTCATGCTGGTAGCTTCGAGAACACTGTCCAACCATCTTGTCCTCTGTCGTCCCCTTCTCCTTATGCCCTCCATCTTCCCCAACATCAGGGTCTTTTCCAGGGAGTCTTCTCTTCTCATGAGGTGGCCAAAGTATTGGAGCCTCAGCTTCAGGATCTGTCCTTCCAGTGAGCACTCAGGGCTGATTTCCTTAAGAATGGATAGGTTTGATCTTCTTGCAGTTGACTTACGCTATATAGCCAAGGCTCCCCCCCCCCCGCCAGAACTCATCAGAGCTCAGCTCCAGCACCTCTCAGGTGGGTGCCATTGCCATTCTAAGAAAACAAGGGAGAAGTTAATGGTGAGCTCCAACACCTCTTTTCTAGAAAAATAGCACTGGCTATAGCTAAGCATTATCTAATTGGGGGGGTTCTGTCTCGACTTCACTGGAAAGAAAGTGGAATTTTCTGCAGTTGAACTTCTCTGCCCCTCCAGGCCCCACCCTTCATACCTGTGGGATTTTGTAGACGCCTGACAAGGCTGAAATCTGTTTTGAGTTTACAGAATTGCCCCCTTCAAGAACAGCCAAAAGGTTATTCTGTCTTCCACAGTGGTAGTTGGGAATATTGATTTCCCCGCCTGAGACCAGGTCTAGCAAGGCATCAGAAGTGATCCTGGCATCAAAATAGTTATCATAGAGGTTGTAGCCCAGGGTGATGTTGGGTAAGAGCCTGGGATCACTGTTGATCTCCTGAATGGTGAACAGGAAGGACAAGATGTGCCAGTAGAACTTTTGCGTTGCTCTGTAATAAAAAGATACGTTAAAAAGTATAAAGCTGCTATTCGCCAGTACATGAAAACAAAATGTCACATCTTTTGTTTTATCAATCTAAGGGCTTTTCTGGGCAATATATAACTCTGAACAATGTGGGCACAAAAATGCGCCTTTGAGTGCTCAGTTTGTGTTCTAGAAAGGGAATAAGGATGCAATCCCAAACCCACTTGCCTGTCAGGAAACCCTGTTCAATCATTCAGACTTATTTCTCATGGATTGATTGCACTGTAAGTCAGTAAATATCACTTTCAGCCCAGCAAATTGTGAGCGGTTGAGTCCTTTGGTTTAAAAATAAAAAGATATCACGAGGCCAGAAGGACTACATTTGCTCTCACTTTGAGTCTCCTTTGTGCAAGTGAAGTCAACAGTCAGCAGAAAGTGGGCTGATACTCAGACCCAAATATATTCACCAGATGCATTGCACTTGCCTAAGCATGCAATGGGGGGGGGTGTTGTCTCAAACAGGAGAAAACTTTGTGCAACACGCATAGATAAGCTATGGAACTCACACCAACCTGGATGGTCTTAAAAGAGAATTAGACAAATTCACAGAGGAAATGGTTCTTCTGCTCAAATCCTGCTTTCTGGTTGCTCCCATCTGGTTGGCCATTGTGAAGAGTTTGGATTTGATATCTCGCTTTATCACTACCCTAAGGAGTCTCAAAGCGGCTAACAGTCTCCTTTCCCTTCCTCCCCCACAACAAACACTCTGTGAGGTGAGTGGGGCTGAGAGACGTCAGAGAAGTGTGACTGGCCCAAGGTCATCCAGCAGCTGCATGTGGAGGAGCAGGGAATCAAACCCACTTCACCAGATTACGAGTCCACCACTCTTAACCACTACACCACACTGGTGAGAGCAGGATACTGGAATATATGGAATATATGGGCTCCCGTTGGCTGATCCAGGACTATTTCAGACTGAGGAACATTTTTTAAAAAAAAATAAAAAATCACATCCCCTCCCACATTATCAGCACAAAATACTTTGTAACTAACACATCAATGAGCACTGGCTGAACTCTCACACTCCCTTCCCCTCTCTCCAAATGTTCAGTTGTACAATGCATGCAGATCTTCTTGCTATAGAATACATATAATCCACACACACATACCTTCCAACATTTCTCCAATGAAAATAGGGACGACCATTATTAGTAGTATTATTAGTATTATTAGTATTAGTTTTAGTATCATTATATTTATAAAATGACTGGGTTGCCCCAGCTACTCCGGGCAGCTTTCAACCTATATAAAAACACGGCAAAAGTTTTTAAACTTCCCTATACAGGGCTGCCTTCAGATGTCTTCTAAAGGTTGTATAGTTACTTATCTCCTTGGCTCGGGGTCGGATAATTCCATACTCTCTAGCATTTCTCTGATGAAAATTGGGACATCCTAAGGAAAAGTGGGACACTCCTGGGTCAAAACAGAAACTGAGACGTCTTGTGTAAATCCAGGACTTTCCCTGGAAAACAGAGACACTCGGATGGTCTGCACACATTCAACCACATTTGCAACCTTTGTATTAGGTAGTAATGCTGGTGATCATGGAGAAAGCTGAAATAGGGACTGTTTCCCTTGTAAATAGGAACACCTGGAGCAGAGCATGCAGAAACAAAGACACCCACCTGCACCTACTAACTTACCTCCTAACCTTCATTAATGGGGGTTGGGAAAAGTTGTATAGGTATAGAATAATTTTATTTGGAGGTGTGTTTCCACTGATGAGGAAGTCTCCAGGGCGGTAGTAAAAGTTTACATCATTTTGATCCCTGATCAGATTCAAGGGGCATTTTGTCTTCAGATGCCCACAGATTCCACGAGGCATTAGCAGCAAAAGTAGAAGCAGAACCCCCAGAGAGATCATTCTGCCTTCTGCACCTTTCTTGTGAGTGCTCCTCTCTCCTCCTCAGCTAACTGATTAGAAGCCAAAAGCTATTGGAAGACCAAAGCTGCAGTGGCAATAAATTTATGCAAGCCTTCCCCACCCACTCACCCTTTTCCCTGCTCTAAATCTTGACTCAGTCTGATGCAAGAGATATTCCGGGTTTCAACTTTTTCCCTCCCAAGGCGCAGTGCAAAAATTAACCTCAGGCTGCCTCAGATCCTAATGTGTAGGAGACCTCCAGCAATGTCTCCCAAGCTTCAGAAATAGTAATTATAAAGGCAATAATTATAATTATTATTAATTGTAATAATTATAAAGGCAAGGCAACTCGTCCCTTCAATATCCTGGAGGCAGCTGCTTGAGGGGCAGGTGTAGAGCTGGAGAAAAAAATGTATTTGTGAGAAATTGCAGATGTGGCGTCAAAGTACGATGTGAGTCGGAGTGAGGGGGGAGTTTGGCCTGAACTTTGCTGAGAGAAAACTGACAGCCCTGGTTGCAAAAGAGCAACAGCCCCCTTCTAGTGTTATTCCACAGCAATTGAGAGTTCAGGAGCCTCTGATCCTAGGATTCTTTTTCAAAACCATCTAGGTTGGTAAAAGGTAAAAGGACCCCTGACCATTAGGTCCAGTCATGACCAACTCTGGGGTTGCGGCGCTCATCTCGCTTTATTGGCCGAGGGAACCGGCATACAGCTTCCGGCATACAGCTAAGCCGTTTCTGGCGAACCAGAGCAGCACACTGAAATGCCATTTACCTTCCCGCCAGAGTGCTACCTATTTATCTACTTGCACTTTGACGCGCTTTTGAACTGCTAGGCTGGCAGGAGCAGGGACCAAGCAACGGGAGCTCACCCCATTGTGGGCATTCGAACCGCTGACCTTCTGATTGGCAAGCCCAAGGCTCAGTGGTTTAGACCACAGCGCCACTAGCGTCCCATTGTATAGGAACATACAATCAGGGGGGAAAAGCAAGGATTCAGACACAATATATGGCAAGCAAAGTACCATGAATGTATTTGTCACAGTGTACCCACTATTACAAGGCATGCAGTACATGCAAGTGGTACTCTAGAATAATCAAAATAAATACAACATTACAATAAATGTAACGGGAGCTCACCCCATCATGGGGATTCGAACCGCCGACCTTCTGATCGACAAGTCCTAGGCTCTGTGGTTTAACCCACAACGCCACCCGCGTCCCATCTAAATTGGTAGCCATCACCATAAAAGTGATTCATCTTCTCAACACACTCACACCACATGGGCTGAACACATCTTTTGACGGGATGTTTATTGTAGTACCTCTTTAAGAAACACTCGGTGTAATAATAATAATAATAATAATAATAATAATAATAATAATTTTATTATTTATACCCCACCCATCGGGATGGGTTTCCCAAGCCATTCTGGGTGGCATTTAGAAACATAGCAAAACATCATTTATTTATTTTTAAAAAAAAACTTTCAGCAAGTAGAACTAATGAAGGAACCTTTACAGTCTCTACACCAAAGGGGGGCAATTTGAATTATATGGGAGGCAATTCGAGAATGAGTTAGACCAAGTCAATGGCCTTTTAGGCTTCCTCCACATGAATAGGAGTTCACTTTTTGAATAATAAAAATTATATGTGACAGGGTGGGGCACCAGGATTTTAGAGATGCTTAGGTGGGGCATGGCCAAAAAAAAAGGTTGGGAACCACTGCTCTACTCACAAATGTCCACTAATGGGCTTCCTCTGTGTTCTGCTAGTTAACCTTGTTAACTTCACACGGTGAGTCAGCCTGTTTATGGTCTGGAAAAGTTTACACTATATTGCTTGGCTTGGGTTGCTACCATTTTCTTTTACATCATCAGCTGAAGAAGGAGTTTCTCTTCGAAACTTGGATCACCGGGCTCCAGTCATATTTGCTACAGCTGCTCTGCCACTTCCAATAATTCCTTGCATCAGAGATAATGAAAACATATCATTTATTGTAATGTTGTACTTATTTTGATTATTCTGGAGTATCACTTGCATGTACTGCAAGCCTTGTAATAGTGGGTACACTGTGACAAATACATTCATGGTACATTGCTTGCCATATATTGTGTCTGAATCCCTGCTTTTTTTCTATTTGTATGTTCCTATACAATGGGACGCGGGTGGTGCTGTGGTCTAAACCACTGAGCCTTGGGCTTGCCAATCAGAAGGTCAGCGGTTCGAATCCCCACAACGGAGTGAGCTCCCGTTGCTCGGTCCCTGCTCCTGCAAGCCTATCAGTTCAAAAGCACGTCAAAGTGCAAGTAGATAAATAGGTAGCGCTCCAGTAGGAAGGTAAGCAGCGTTTCTGTGCCCTGCTCTGGTTTTGCCAGAAGCGGCTTAGTCATGCTGGCCACATGACCCGGAAGCCGTACGCCGGCTCCCTCAGCCAGTAAAATGAGATGAGCACCGCAACCCCAGAGTCATCTGCAACTGGACCTAACATTCAGGGATCCCTTTACCTTTACCTATACAATGGAAAACTTCCCTAAACAGGGCTGCCTTCAGTAGTCTTCTAAAAGTCAGATAGTTGTTTATTTCCTTGACATCTGATGGGAGGGCGTTCCACAGGGAGGGCGCCACTACCAAGAACGCCCTCTGCCTGGTTCCCTGTAACCTCACTTCTCGCGGTGAGGGAACCACTAGAAGGCCCTCGAAGCTGGAGCTCAGTGTCTGGGTTGGACAATGGGGGTGGTCTGGTCGCCCTAACAGATGATCTCCGCAGGCAGCTGGATCGAGGCGGGTCGGGGCTGCTGATTCTTCTAGATCTGTCAGCAGCCTTTGACATGGTCGATCATGAACTCCTGGACCACCGCCTTGCCGACGTGGGGATCCAGGGCACAGTCCTTCAATGGCTGCGCTCGTTTCTCTCTGATCGGGGACAGAGGGCGGCGCTTGTGGGGGAATTGTCATCGCGTCACTCCTTGGTGTGTGGAGTGCCTCAGGGTGCAATTCTCTCCCCGATGCTTTTTAACATCTTTATGCGCCCCCTCGCCCAGCTTGTCCGGAGTTTTGGGCTGGGTTGCCATCAGTATGCTGATGACACCCAACTCTATCTGTTGATGGATGGCCATCCTAACTCGGCCCCAGACACACTGACTAGATGTCTGGAAGCTGTGGCTGGATGGTTACGTGGGAGCCGGTTGAAGTTAAATCCTTCGAAGACAGAGGTCCTCTGGTTGGGGCGGGACGATATGGGATCGAGGGGGCAACTCCCATCTCTTGCGGGAGTGCAATTAGTGCCAGCACCGTCCGTTAAGAGTTTGGGTGTAATCTTCGATACCTCCCTCTCTATGGAGGCGCAGATTACAGCTATAACAAAGGCGGCATTTTTCCATCTCCGCCAAGCTAAGCAGTTGGCCCCTTATCTCTCTCGCCCTGACCTAGCCACTGTGATCCATGCAACGGTCACCTCCAGACTGGATTATTGTAACTCGCTCTATGTGGGGCTGCCCTTGAGACTGACCCAGAAACTCCAGCGGGTGCAGAATGCCGCGGCGAGACTCCTTATGGGGTCTTCGCTGCGAGATCACATTCATCCGGTACTATACCAGCTGCACTGGCTCCCGGTGGAGTACAGGATCAGGTTTAAGGTGCTGGTTTTAACCTTTAAAGCCCTATACGGCCTAGGACCCTCGTACCTACGGGACAGCCTCTCCTGGTATGCCCCACAGAGAAACCTACGGTCTGCAAATAATAACATCCTCAAGGTCCCAGGCCTCAGAGAGGTTAGGCTGGCCTCAACTAGAGCCAGGGCCTTCTCGGCTGCGGCTCCAACCTGGTGGAATGCTCTGTCACAAGAGACTAGGGCCCTGCGGGACCTGACATCTTTCCGCAGGGCCTGCAAGACAGAGTTGTTCCGCCAGGCGTTTGGTCAGGGCGCAGCCTGACTCCCTCCTCTGGCAACCTGCACAGAATTTTGTTTAATCGGTTGCCATCAATTTGATTTTAACTAATTTTTATAATGAAATATTTTTAGAATGTGTTATTATTTGATTGTTTATTTGATTGTTGTTAGCCGCCCTGAGCCCGGCTCAGCTGGGGAGGGCGGGATATAAATAATTTTATTATTATTATTATTATTATTATTATTATTATTATTATTATTATTATCTGGACAGCCTAGGACCTCCATACCCATTTCTCAAGACTGTGACCCAGGGAGGTCACTTGGGTGCTGCTATCACAGTCGTTTGACTTCACCCCTGGAGGTGCCCTTTTTTGTCCCACTGCCCTTCCAAATATTCTGATTTCTTTCATTCCATGGAATGTTGTGAACCCCTAGGATGGAGGATGTGGGGAGTAGAATCCGGGTCCCTCCTGCACACAATTCAGCTCTGGTCCAGCAGTAGAATTTCTGCAAATTCACCAGGTTCCCTCTGAACCTCAGCCCTCTCTCCATCTTCCATTCCCAGTTGCAAGGATGGTTTTTCTCAGCATTCTTCAGCCATGAATCACAAGACCAAGATGGCCTCTTCTGGCTGTGGTGATAAACCACGAGCTGGGCATCCACATGTACTACGGCAGTGAACTGGAGCAGTTGTTGGCTGGGCTCGCATACTGCACTGTACAAACCATGCGTGGAGTGAGAGGAGGAACCTGGAAAGGAAAAAAGGAGGGGAAGGCTAAGGGGTCAAAACTAGCCTATGAATTCTCCTATATAATATCCCCCTGTACTTCCATGGGAGGTGAGTCTTTTGCTCTAATGACAGCTGAATTCTTAAGGGTGGAGGGAAAACCACCTGGAATGCCCCAAGCCCCCAAACTCTGACCATCTAACCTACATAGCTGGGGAACCTTCTACTGATAACTCCTTCATGCTCCTTGCATGATCAGTAGTCCCTGGCTGGATCTAGACACATAAAAAAACATTTCAAGAAAACACGTTGTAAACCTCATATTGGGAAGGGCCATCAGGTGTCACAGTTTTTAATGTAGCTGGCTCCCCTGTCTTCTCCTGTCTGGTGGTTAGTAAGGAAAAATAGGTATACAGTGGTACCTCGGGTTAAGTACTTAATTCGTTCTGGAGGTCCGTTCTTAACCTGAAACTGTTCTTAACCTGAAGCACCACTTTAGTTAATCGGGCCTCCTGCTGCCGCTGCACCGCCAGAGCCTGATTTCTGTTCTCATCCTGAAGCAAAGTTCTTAACCTGAAGCACTATTTTGGGTTAGCAGAGTGTGTAACCTGAAGCGTATGTAACCCGAGGTACCACTGTATAGAAGAATTCCTGGATGCCAAGATCCTTGTTTGGGCCAACTACTTTCTGGCAGTTCCCAATCCCCAGCTGAGATTTAAAATAACAAAAAAGGCAGCAAAGTAAAGTGTGGAAACATAGGTTGTTAGACTTTTAAAATATGCCTTTCTAAATTCCTTCCAAAGTACCCCTCTTTCCACATATTTGCTAAGTTAAAAAATGGTTTACTTACAAACTCTTTAAGGTCCTGTGAATATGTTTTTCCATTCAGCAGTCAGAAAACCCAGACAGTAAAACATAGGTTCCAAAGTGGTGAAAGGTTTCTAAATTATTTGTGTAGAAACACAAGGGTAAGTTGTGTAAGCCATGCAGTTTGAACTAGGGGCTACCAGCTCATAACTCTTTTTTTTAAATTTTTAATAAATTTTATTTCCAATATACACAGTTTTAAAATCACAAACATACCAAAAAAGAAAAATAAACAAATCTAAACAATAAAACATCAAGACGTAAGTATATTTCTCCAAAAGTCATTTTAACTTCCCTCCACCACGATTTGAGCTATATCACCTTTATAACCTTCTTGCAGATCCTTATTTCATCCTTTATCTTTACTTCGCAGATTCTATAATTCGCCTACTGTTATTTTAATATTGTCTAAGTTTTTTTCCATATATAATATAAATTTATTCCAATCGTTAATAAAGATTTTGTTACTCTGGTGCCTGATCTTCTGTGTCATCTTTGCTAACTCAGAGTACTCAAATAGCTTGTTTTGCCATTCACTAATAGTTGGGATATTAGATGTTTTCCAATTTTGTGCCAGCAGTATCCTGGCTGCTGCCATTGCGTACTGGAACATAATTTGATCTTCTTTCCTAATCTCCTCACCGACCATTCCTAGAAGGAATGCCTCTGGTTTTTTAGGAAATGTATATTTCAGTATCTTTTTCAGTTCGTCATAGATAGAACCCCAAAACTTCTTCACTTCTTCACATGACCACCACATATGATGGAAATCGCCCTCTTTTTTTTTACACTTCCAACATCTTTTGTCTCCAGTTTTGTACATTTTCCCCAGTTTTACAGGTGTAATATGCCAGCGATACATCATTTTTTCCATATTTTCTCGGAGGCTAACACATGCTGTAAATTTCATATCCTTAGTCCACAGTTTCACCCATCTCTCATATTCTAAATTGTATCCCAAATCTATGGCCCACTTTATCATGACCTCCTTCACCTCCTCGTCTTTGGTATCCCATTCCAGTAATTGATTATACATTTTAGATAAAAGTTTACTCTTTCCTTCTAGTATTTCCACCTGGAATTTTGAATTTTTCTCACTCATCCCTATTTTTTTATGTTCATTCCATAGGGCATTAATTTGGTGTACCTGTAGCCACCCTATTGACTTATCCTTTAATTCTTCATATGATTTAATTCTCCACCCTTTATCCGATTTAATCAAGAGGTCTTCGTAGGTCCATCTTTGGTTTCCCATGTTTAAGTTTTTGATTGATGAGATATTAACTGGTGATAACCACCAAGGTATGCCCTTTTCCAACAGTCTTTTAGTTCTATTCCAAACCTCTAGCAATGCTCCCCTCACAATATGATGGGAGAATCCCTTATGCACCCTTTCTTTTTCCTGCCATAAATAAGCATGCCAGCCAAATCTAGCATCAAATCCTTCCAGGTCTAACACATCCAGATTTTCCAGAACTATCCAATCCTTAATCCAGCACAAGCATGCAGCCTTATAATATAATTGCAGATTCGGGACGGCAAACCCCCCTCTTTCTCTCCTATCTGTAAGCAGTTTAAACTTGATTCTTGCTCTCTTCCCCTGCCAAATAAACCTGGACAAGGTCCTCTGCCAGTTCTTAAACATTGTCGTGCCTCTGATTACTGGAATATTCTGAAATAAGAATAGTATTTTTGGAAGGATGTTCAATTTTATGGCAGCCATTGGTCCCTCCCAAGAGAGTGTTAATCTACTCCAACTGTCTAAATCTTTTTTAATCTCACTCCAGGTTCTATTATAGTTATTTTCCACTAAATTTATATTTTTTGTCGTCATCCAAATGCCCAAGTACTTCACCTTTTTCACTACTTTGATCCCTGTTGGTTGTTCTAATTGAGTTCTTAAATCGTCAGCCAAATTTTTTGTCAGTATTTTTGTCTTATTTTTATTTAACTTAAACCCAGATAGCTTTCCAAACTCCTCAAGCAGCTCTAGAACTTTTCCCACACCTTTTAATGGTTCTTCTAATGATATTACTAAATCGTCGGCATATGCCTTCAATTTATATTCTTTCACTCCAAGTTTAATTCCTCTTATTTCCGGTGTTTCCCTTATTTTATTTGTGATAATTTTCCAATACCATAATAAACAGAAGGGGGGACAGAGGGCACCCCTGTCTTGTGCCTTTTGAAATCATAAAAGAATCTGTTAAGTTATTATTAATGATTAATTTAGCTCTTTGGCTCGAATAAATTGCTTTGATACCCTCCAAGAAGGGCCCCTTTATCCCTACCCTTTCCATACACTTTAAAAGAAAACACCAAGATACATTGTCGAAAGCCTTCTCGGCATCGACAAATACCAGAGCCGCAGGAATTTCATTTTTAAACTCTAGATATTCAATGATGTTAATTATATGTCTTATATTATCCTTCAACTGTCTGCCTGGCAAAAATCTGGCTTGATCTTTATGGATTGATTTCATCAGATATTTTTTCAATCTTTTTGCCATTATCTCAGCAAAAATTTTATAATCATTATTAAGTAGTGATATCGGCCTGTAGTTTTTTATGTCAAGTTTGTCCGCATCTGGTTTTGGTATTAAAGTAATATGGGCCTCTCTCCACGAGTCCGGTATCCTCCCTCCCTGCAAAATGTTGTTAAATACCTCACATAAGACAGGTGTTACGTATTCCTCCAAGACTTTATAATATTTTTGCGACAGACCGTCTGGTCCTGGGGCTTTCCCTGGTTTCATTTTTTTGATAGCCTCCTTAACCTCATCCGTCATTATTGGTTTGTTTAGATGGAATATTTCGTCTTCTGTCAGCCGCTCACCCCCATTTTTCTCCAGGTATCTTCCTATTTCTGCTGTATCTTCATCCTCCTTTCTTTTGTACAAGGTTTCATAAAACTGAAGAAACGTTCCCTTTATTTCATTTGGATCTTCTATTATATGTTCCTCTATTTTGATCTTATTAATCACCATTTGTTTTTTCCTTTTCCTTAGCTGCCATGCCAGCAATCTCCCCGTCTTATTTGCAGATTCAAAGTATTTTTGTTTCATTGATTTTATCCTCCATTCTACCTCTTGCCCTAATAATGTTGAGTATTGAATTTGCAGCACTTTAGATATTTGTTTCATCTTTTCATCCTCGGGATTTATTATTAGTTTTTCCTCACACTCTTTCAATTGTTTCACTATTTCTTCCTTTTTTGATTCTCTTAACTTCCTTCTATAACTATTCTGTTGAATCAAAAATCCCCTAAGAACTGCCTTACTTGCTTCCCAGACTACATCAATTTTAGTTTCTTTGTTTAAATTCCACTCAAAATACTCTTTCAGGGTATTTTTGGCTTTCTCAATGATCTCTTCGATTTCTAATAGGTATTCGTTCATTCTCCACCTATACTGTCCCAATGATTTACATTTTATTTCCAAACTGATTGGATTATGGTCAGAAAGTGTTCTAGGTTCTATCTCGCACTTCCTTGTTCTTAATGTAAGCTCTCTTGAGGTCCAGATCTGATCGGTTCTTCCCCAACTTTGATGTGGTTCTTAAAAATATGTAAATTGTTTTATTATTGGGTTTTTAAACCTCCAGATGTCAATCAAATCTAGGTTTTCCTGTAAGTCCTTAAAAGATTTTGGAAGTTTCCCTTGGTTCATTTTTCTTCTTTTTTCACTCCTATCCATTCCTGGGTCAGGGACTCCATTAAAGTCCCCTAATAAAATTAATTTATGATTCTCTAATTCTAGCAGCATTTTTTCCAATTTTTTTATAGAATTCTGATTTTTTTATGTTGGGGGCATAAACTGTTATTACATTAAATTTTTCTCCTTGATGGTTGATTTGAACTCCCAGAATTCTTCCCTCCTCATCCTTACATATTAACGACGGTTCCCATTTCTCTCTAACATACATCACCAGCCCTCTTTTTTTGCTGACATCTGAATTGATAAATTCCACTCCCAACTTTTTGTTAATCAGTACATGTTTATGTTTTTTAGCTATATGAGTCTCTTGGCAGCATATCACATCGTAATTTTTATTCCTCAAGACTTTCGTTATTTTATTCCTTTTGGATTTTTCATTTAAACCATTTACATTCCAGGACAAAAACTTCAGAGACATTAATAAAATCAACTTCTAGTTGCTCCTCGTTCCCTTTCTAACCTTATGGACTGAACTCATGGATTGATGTAAGGCATGGTCTGCTCAAATATAATAAGATCCTGCCTGCTAAATCAGGTCAATGGTCCATCATCATCATCATCCCACAGTCTGCTCTCACAGCAGCCAACCCAGTGCTTCATTTGAAATCTCACTACCAGCCCCTGAGCAGAACAGAATTCTCCGCTCCTAAGGTTTGCAGCAAAGTAAAGTAGAGACATCACCTTGCCAGCAAAGGTCCGTATAGTAAAAGCTATGGTTTTCCCAGTAGTGATGTATGGAAGTGAGAGCTGGGCCATAAAGAAGGCTGATCGCCAAAGAATGGATGCTTTTGAATTCTGGTGCTGGAGGAGACTCTTGAGAGTCCCATGGACTACGTGGGGCTACCTTTGAAGGTGACCCGGAAACTACAACTAATCCAGAATGCAGCAGCCAGACTGGTGACTGGGAACGGCCGCCGAGACCATATAACACTGGTCTTGAAAGACCAACATTGGCTCCCAGTACGTTTCCGAGCAGAATTCAAAGTGTTGGTGCTGACCTTTAAAGCCCTAAACGGCCTCGGTCCTGTATACCTGAAGGAGCGTCTCCACCTCCATCGTTCTACCCGGACACTGAGGTCCAGCACCAAGGGCCTTCTGGCGGTTCCCTCACTGTGAAAAGCCAAGTTACAGGGAACCAGGCAGAGGGCCTTCTCGGTAGTGGCGCCCTCCCTGTGGAACGCCCTCCCACCAGATGTCAAAGAGAACAACAACTACCAGACTTTTAGAAGACATCTGAAGGCAGCCCTGTTTAGGGAAGCTTTTAATGTTTGATGTATCATAGTATTTTAATATTCTTTTGGAAGCCGCCCAGAGTTGCTGGGGAAACCCAGCCAGATGGGCGGGGTATAAATAATAAATTATTATTATTATTATTATAATGTCAATTACCAATAAAAGCAGTGCCACCTATGACTTGATCATGGATGGGGGAATTGACCTGGCATGAGTAACCCAGGTTTGGTTGGACACAGCAGCTTGCCCTGTTCTTGCCACTGCTTGTCCGGCAGGTTTCTCTTACGCACAGCAACTCAGGTCATGTTGGTGGGGAGTGGGGTTGCAGAGATTTCTTTAGGAAGACTTTAGTTTTCACCAAGCGACCTATTAGGAGGACACAGTTTTCTGAGTGCATGTTCTGAAACTCTGGCAATAGGGGCAGTGCAGGATTCCTGTTGGTGTACCAGCCTCCCTGCTGCACCAAGGATTCCCTGCTTGAGATGCTTCAGGTTGTGCCAGATGTTCTCCTGGAAACACCTCATCTGGAGGTCCAAGGGAATTTTAACATGCATGCCGACACGATCTTACAAGGGACTGCTCAGGACTTCGTGGAAAGCATGGCCTCCATGAGGCTGTCCCTGAATAAATCTGTCCTGTGTCATCGCTGTGGACATTCCTTAGATGTGGTGTTTCCCTCTGTTGATGTGGGTGATCTGACAATTCGAATGCCCCAGCTACCCTTCTTCATGGATCCCCCCAAAATGTTTGTGTTGACACCCTAAAATAGCCCATTTGAGGATTCCTAAAGACAAGCACAATCCTAACAAGGGGTGAGACTTGCAGTGAGGAGCACTGCTTGCTTTTTGTTTGTGATACAGAGCATGTACTTTATTTTTCTTACTAGCAAAACTACTTAGGATATGATGGGACAAAATTCAGAAACAAAGAAAACTTCTCATCCCAATGTATCTGAAAAGAAATATCAAAACTCAAAGTCTAGACCTCAGATGCTCAAACATGATCATTCATGGCACTGGGGAATGGACAAGACAGACTCTCAGCAGCATAGGGGCTATTTAACACACCATGAATTATCTTACCTTGCCTTTGATTCTGATATTGGGCTGGTTTTTCTCACAGGCAGTCTTTGGCTCAATCCCTAGAGCTTTGGTTAGAGTAAGGATAATTATACGAGAGGAAACGTCACCTTGGCAACACCATAGATATTCTATGTGGCTTGAGGCGCAGGTGCAGAGGTGAAGGAAAACATGTTTATGAGAATTCACAGAAGTAGCTCCCTGGTTTTGACATGGGTCAGTGTGGGGAAAAGTCAGCTTGGCCTTGAACTAACCATGTACCTTCATAAGCGCCAGGACCAAGATATTCCTTTAGGATGTAAGTGAACACACAGACACACACAACATGAAGTAGCTACTTTGAGCTCATGAAACCAGGCCACAGTCCCTTCTGGGCAACCTTATGGGGGGGGGGCATATGCCAATGGCGGGTATTGCTAGAGGCAAAAGTGGAAAGCACAATGAACACCCCCCCCTTTGACCTTTTTTTGCTGCAGCCTAGTTCCTGCATACATATGCACTCTGTCCTCTATCCAGACAAGCAAGGAGCAATATAGGAGTTCAAGGCACTACTTCAGTCATGCAAAAACACACAAGAAGGTCACAAAGCAGGACCAGTAAGGGGCATGGCTAGGGAGGGGTATGTGGCCTACAGAGGACCAGATAGAGAGGCTTGCAGGACCACCTTTGGCCAGTGGTTCCACAGCCCTGCTTTCTCGAGTCAGAACATGGAACCATCAAGAATCAATATTGTCTGCTCTGACGAACAGGAGGTAATTGAGATCTCAAGCTGAGAAGGATCTCCCCCAACTTCTCTCCCATACCTGACCACCCCAATTACACCTCCATTTCTGGATGAACAGATTTCACTAGCCAATCACAAATGGGGGATGCAGGTACAGGTGTGACAAAGAAATCTGCTCAGCTATGGATTACCAATACTTAACATGGAATATAAATGATGCAAATGCTCCTCAAAAGAGAAAAGAGATATTTTGTTATTGGGGGGGAAACACTGAATTTGGATCAAATTTGTTTATAAGAAACACACATTAGGAAAAAGGGTATCAGATATTTGATTAAAATAGATTAGGTGAGGAATTTATCTTTGCAGGACTGAAGGGGGTAAATGGAGTTGTTCTTTATATACACATTCCCAATTCTGCCCCAAATGGATATTCTCTGATGAACAAAGTAGATATGTTGAGATGGAAGTTAATACCCAAGGAAATTAAATTTTGGTTGTAGGTATATATGCTCCCAATGAAGACAAATCAGTATAAGGGACTTATGGATAGGTTGACGGATTTTGCATCTGAAAATTGGTGCCTCGTGGAAGACAGAAATGGAGTGGACTCTTCAGTGCAGGACAGAACTTCACATAAAAATATTAAAACATCCCAGGATAAACTAAGAAAGTTTTTTCTTTAAATGATGGACAATTTGGAACTTGTTGGCATCTGGAAATATAAAAATGAGGTTGTAAAGGAATTTGCATATTTCTCTGAAAGACACAGATCTTTCTCAAGAAGAGATATGATTTGGTTGACTAAGATGCCGGGCACTGGGGTGCACAAATCTGACATATTCTATGAGCCACGCTGAGTTAGGGACTCTGGTGCATTGAGCTGACAAGACCGTCAAAAAGGTGTTTACTGCAATTGCTATAGAGGAAAACAGGGCAGGTGCGGTTCATCAACTTTGGAAGGTACAGGGAAGGTGTGAAATAATTGGTGTGAAAGAATAATTGAAGTATCCCACACTCCAGAATATATATATATACATATCTTCCAAATACGTTTTATTCTGGGATATTTTATTTATTTCACTGGATTCATATACCACTTGATTGTAATAAAATTAAAGTAGGTTACAAAAGAATAAAATGGTGAAATTAATTAAGTTCAAGGGCAGATGAAAACAACACTGAAAAACAACATGTCAACATTCTGCATGTCTGGGTGGGCAATTGCATTAGAGAACCATCTGAATTGTCTCTTCACTGGGATCAGTGTTTTCATTAGGCACCAAAAAGAGTGCAGTGAAGGCATCTACCTGATGTTTTGCTTGCTGTTTATTCCCTTGTGAGTTTCAGACTTCCTATTCTAATTTTTCACATTACCTGTTATTCTTATTTGAACTTCCTTCTCATTTGGATCACTCTGGATCCTGCATTCATCTTCCAAAACTTCCCACCTTAATCCCCAGAAGCCATTTCCTTGACTCATGCTCCTGACACCCCACTTAATATTTTGGTTAAATTGTGAAAACGGAGGGCATTTATTAAGCTTTTAAATAGTTAGAGCTTGTGGAAATTTCAGCAAGATGCAATCTGAGTTTAGGAATGATCATGTTTCATTCAGTACCGTTGGTTAATTGTTTTTATATGTCAATCAAATACAGTTTTCCATTTATAAATCGCTCCTTTATATTCATGAACACTTTCTTACATTTCAGTGATTGCCAAGTCCATATGGTTACATTACTTCTGTCCTTTTTTTCATTTTCTGTAAGTTTTATTAAGGTTTATAGAAGAAAATACAAAACCTGATATATATTCACATTTCTTTACCAAGCCAAGACTTTTATATAGATACAATAAAGACACAGAAAGGGAGAAGGAATAAAGAAGGAAAAAGAAAGAAATGTTTTAAAGAATAGAAAAGAAGTTTTAAAAGAAAGATCGATGAATAAGATTCAGAAAGAAAACTTCTGATTCTTCATCGCTTCGTCATACAAAACAATATTTATTTCATCCAACTGACTATAAACCCCACAAAGCCATTTTTATAAACAAACATTATGTTCAATCCTCAAATCCAGATGTCTTTTTTTCTCGTAAAATGTCTATGAGAAGTTACCAATCTTTAACCACTGTTAACATTAATTTTCCTTTGATTAAACATGTCAGTTTACCATCTCAGATAAGTCTGTTAGTTTTAATAGTCATTCTTCCATTGTTGGTAATGACGTGTCCTTCTATCTGTGTGCATATAAAAGTCTCACAGACGCATATATTACAAGGTTGCATAGTCTTTTCGTAATTATATATCCATACATCCCAGCAGGAAGATTTCTGGTGTCATTATTTCTGTGCTTTCATCTAAATGAATATTTCCAATTTATTTTATTTTTGTCTGACTCTGGACAAGTATGTGAGCTTTATTACTACTATGCTGAACATAAAGGGTTAAAACTGAATACTTTAAGACTCAGGTACCATCTTTAGATGTTCTTGTCAGGTAATCTTTTGTATTCAGATCAGGCCTCAATACAATAATATAACATTTTGGCATGAAGATGCAGCCCAGAAGCCCAGCACTGGAGGCTAAGATAGAGAAGACCTGCACAGCTACCATGTACTTCCCCTTGGTGCTCAGGTAGGTGGGAACAAAGGACACCCAAACACTGCAGAAGACCAGCATGCTGAAGGTGATCAGCTTAGCTTCATTGAAGGCTCCAGGAAGCTTCCTGGCTAGGAAAGCCACCGTGAAGCAGATGGCAGAAAGGAAGCCCATGTAGCCAAGGGAACCATAAAACATGGCAGCAGACCCTTCATTACATTGTAGGATGATCTGCCCAGGTTGGGAGCTCATGTCAGAGTCTGGGAATGGGGGAGAGGTTCCCAACCAGATAGCACAGATGATCACTTGGACACTGGAACAGGAAAGGACAATGGAGTTGGCCAGACTCTTCCCCAGCCATCTCCTCACCTTGTTCCCTGGCTTTGTGGCCAGAAAGGCCAGCACCACAGTGATGGTTTTGGCCAACACAGAAGAGACGGCAACTGAGAAGATGATGCTGAAGGCAGATTGCTGGAGAAGGCAGGTGGCTTTCTTTGGCCGGCCAATGAAGAGAAAGGAGGACAAAAAAGAAAGCAGGAGTGAGAGAAGGAGGATGTAGGAGAGGTCCCGGTTGTTGGCTTTGACTATGGGAGTTTCCTGGTATTTTATGAAGATCCCTAACACAAAGCCTATGGTTAAGGACAAGAAGAGGGCAAAGGAAGATAGGACAATCCCCACGTTTTCTTCATAAGTCAAGAAGGTGATGATCTTGTGGACACATTGATCTCGGGCCTTGTTTGGATGTTGATTGTTTGGACATTTGACACAACGCTCTGCATCTGCAAAAAACAAGACTAATAACAGCCTTATATCTAACGGGACCTTTTTTGCTTTAAAGAAGGAAATCTTGGAGCGGGGCATACATAATGGTATCACAATCGAGAGGTTTTTTCCTGCACACCTCACAATAACTCCATCAGTGATTTACAGCGAGAAACATAGGCTTTTGTGAATTTAGGCATTCATTCCTGCTTCTTGATGGACAGGCATTTATTGATTTATGTGTTTCTATCCTGCTTTTCAAGCAGATTGCAATATTAGCAAACAAATAAAATACTAATCTGTAAAGAAGTGGACTGCAACCCAAGTCCATCAGAAAACTCTTCCTATAGATGGTGGCTATCCAGCGTTAATCCAACTCAGAAGAGATTGTGAAAATAGACATAAGTAACCTCAGACCTATGCCCTCTTCCTGAAGGGTGGTCCTTTACACTGAAGCCACCCACCTTCCTGAGTGGAGATGGTCCCTTCTGGGCAGGGAATGCAATCATAGCAGCAAAGTGGCTTTCCTTCCTGAACCATCCTGAGGAACCCAGGGTGACATCTTTCCACACACCTGGAAGGTGGCAGAGGCTAGACGTAAAAACAAGGAGTGCCAAGGGAAATGTGTTAGAGCTAATTTATCTATTGAAATAAGGCACAGGGTTGGGAGGGATTCAATGTGGACTCCACAACCATGGTTTACCTATAAGCTGGTAAGTGTGCAAAAGTATAACAACTCCATTGCCACTTGAGGTCTGTTCAGTGCAGGGCAGCCAAATGGGGTCACAGGGCCCCAGTATTCCAAGAGCTACATTGGCTGCCTGTTTGGTATGGAACCCAATCCATGTTGCTGGAACTTGTATGAAAGGTCCTTAAATGTTCAGGACCCAAGTACTTAAATGAGATGTATAAGAGAAGCCTTGCTTGCAGTCCAGCAGACTAGCAGAACAATCTGCATGCTAACACACAACAGGGCCTTGTCTGCTGTGGCATCCTGGATGTGGGAATTCTAAGGAAGGGCAAGCTAAAAGTATAATAAATAATTATACTGCTTCCCTGTTCATTCCTGTGTCCACTTCCCTTCTTATATTGATTCTCCTGGGTCCAATATTCTAATACATGCCTGTCCTCTTATGTCAAAATAGATGTGGTCAAGGTGAACACAGTGGAAACTGCTATTTTCAAGTTTGCATTCAATAGAATATTTCATTACCTATTTTACACGCATCCTAAATAAACACATACCCCGCCCCAAGCCTCACTGTTAGATCTTGTATGTTGGCATTGGAAAGCATTTGAAGGAACACACACACACACACACACACACACACACAACCTGGTACACTTATTGGACCTTGAAGAACTGGAAAAACTGTGAAATGAAAGAGATAATTTGTCCCACCTTATTGTTCCAACTGAGCCATGCAATGGCGTTCTGAACGATGGTGAACTGTATATCTGAGGATCCCTGTCTGCTGATACTCCCAAGCTTCAATTTAGAAATGGACTTATTGGTAGACTTCATCCAGTTCACAATGTCCAGGTCAGCTGCCAACTCTCCATTCTCATCCAAGTACACTCTGTCCATGGAAGAATTGTAGAACTGGGAGTTTCCCATGAAAGGGTGGAGCTAGAATGGCAAAGAGAACAGCAGCATTTAGAAGACAGGAACCCACCTTGGCTTCTCCATTTCGCCCATTTCTTGCTTGGCTCTCCTTTGAACAGTGGCTGGCTGAGAGTTGTGTGTCCTTAAAAAGTTGGCTACATTAATTCAAGGGAACATACAGGTAAGAAAGACTAAGGCTGCCATCCTGTATATGAAGGGAAACCTGTAATTTTATTACACAGCAAGCCACAACTCTCTTCCTTCCTTCAGCATTAAATGTGGGCTGGCTGAGCTAACTGTTAGGTGTGATTGGAGCTGGTTGACTGACTGTACCAAATGAGAGCTCATTAATGGCTCCTTGTCATCTTGAAAAAAAGTGACAAGTGTCTATATTGGAAAAGGGAATACCTGCCATGGCTGTAGCCTTTGAGCTTCCAGCTTCATCGCCCTCTGCTGAGAATACGCAGCATTTATGGCATGTGCCACAGTTTGGACAGTACTGAAAATCTTGCCGCTGTCTAGAGAGAAGATTCTTTGCAGAACATCTTGTGGCAGCATCTGCAGTTTCTCTCTCTCTCTGCATCTGGTCCAGCCTTTCACTGATGGTGCATGCCTTAAATAGAGACAATTATAATCTGTCTCCACAATCTTTTTAATTACAGGGAAAAGGTGAGGGAAAATATTGTAGTTTCTCCATTCTTTTCTCATAATAAGGAAGGAAAGAAAACCATGGATATGTTGGAAAGATATGCTACTGTGCATTAAGTCCAAAGTGAGTTCCCCCATAGCTGTTGTGATCAAGACTTTCCCTGCAAGAGGTTTTATTAACATGCCAAATACAAATTGTATCGTTTGTATTCCAATTAAGATATAATTCGTGTCATAGAATCATAGAATCATAGAATCATAGAGTTGGAAGAGACCACAAGGGCCATCGAGTCCAACCCCCTGCCAAGCAGGAAACACCACCAGAGCACTCCTGACATATGGTTGTCAAGCCTCTGCTTAAAGACCTCCAAAGGAGGAGACTCCACCACACTCCTTGGCAGCAAATTCCACTGTCAAACAGCTCTTACTGTCAGGAAGTTCTTCCGAATGTTTAGGTGGAATCTTCTTTCTTGTAGTTTGGATCCATTGCTCCGTGTCCGCTTCTCTGGAGCAGCAGAAAACAACCTTTCTCCCTCCTCTATGTGACATCCTTTTATATATTTGAACATGGCTATCATATCACCCCTTAACCTCCTCTTCTCCAGGCTAAACATGCCCAGCTCCCTTAGCCGTTCCTCATAAGGCATCGTTTCCAGGCCTTTGACCATTTTGGTTGCCCTCCTCTGGACACGTTCCAGTTTGTCAGTGTCCTTCTTGAATTGTGGTGCCCAGAACTGGACACAGTACTCCAGGTGTGGTCTGACCAGAGCAGAATACAGTGGCACTATTACTTCCCTTGATCTAGATGCTATACTCCTATTGATGCAGCCCAGAATTGCATTGGCTTTTTTAGCTGCCGCGTCACACTGTTGGCTCATGTCAAGTTTGTGGTCAACCAAGACTCCTAGATCCTTTTCACATGTACTGCTCTCAAGCCAGGTGTCACCCATCTTGTATTTGTGCCTCTCATTTTTTTTGCCCAAGTGCAATACTTTACATTTCTCCCTGTTAAAATTCATCTTGTTTGTTTTTGCCCAGTTCTCTAATCTGTCAAAATCGTTTTGAAGTGTGATCCTGTCCTCTGGGGTGTTAGCCACCCCTCCCAGTTTGGTGTCATCTGCAAATTTGATCAGGATGCCCTTGAGTCCATCATCCAAGTCGTTGATAAAGATGTTGAATAAGACCGGGCCCAAGACAGAACCCTGTGGCACCCCACTAGTCACTCTTCTCCAGGATGAAGAGGAACCATTGATGAGCACCCTTTGGGTTCGGTCAGTCAGCCAGTTACAAATCCACTGAGTGGTAGCATAGTCAAGACCGCATTTTACCAGCTTCTTTACAAGAATATCATGGGGCACCTTGTCAAATGCCTTGCTGAAATCAAGGTAGGCTACATCCACTGCGTTCCCTTCATCTACCAGGCTTGTAATTCTGTCAAAAAACGAGATCAGGTTAGTCTGACATGACTTATTTTTCAGAAATCCATGCTGACTATTGGTGATCACAGCATTCCTTTCTAGGTGCTCACAGACTGTTTGCTTAATGATCTGTTCCAGAATCTTCCCTGCTATTGATGTCAGACTGACTGGGCGGTAATTATTTGGGTCCTCTCTTTTCCCCTTTTTGAAAATAGGGACAACATTTGCCCTCCTCCAGTCTGCCGGGACTTCGCCTGTTCTCCAGGAATTCTCAAAGATGACTGCCAGTGGTTCTGAGATCACATCTGCCAGTTCTTTTAATACTCTTGGATGCAGTTCATCTGGCCCTGGAGACTTGAATACATCTAATCTAACCAAATATTCTTGTACTATCTCCTTAGTTATTCTGGGCTGTGTTTCCTTTGCTGAATCATTTGCTCCAAATTCTTCAGGTCGGGCATTGTTTTCTTTATCGGAGAAGACTGAGGCAAAGAAGGCATTGAGGAGTTCAGCCCTTTCTGTGTCCCCTGTTTGCATTTCACCATCTTCTCCTCTGAGTGACCCCACTGTTTCTTTGTTCTTCTTTTTGCTACGAACATACCCATAAAAACCTTTTTTGTTGCTTTTAACCTCTCTAGCAAGCCTGAGTTCATTCTGTGCTTTAGCTTTTCTGACTTTGTGTCTACACGTGCTGGCTATTTGTTTGAATTCCTCTTTGGTGGTTTCCCCCCTTTTCCATTTTTTGTACACATCCTTTTTTAATCTTAATTCAGTTAAAAGTTCTTTAGATAGCCACCCTGGTTTCTTTAGGCACCTTCCATGTTTTCGTCTCATTGGTATTGCCTGACGTTGTGCTTTTACTATCTCCCTCTTAACAAACTCCCAGCCATCATGAACTCCCTTTCCTTTTAGTATTGCTGTCCATGGGATCTCACCCAGCACTTCCCTAAGTTTTATGAAGTCGGCTTTCTTAAAGTCAAGAAATTGAGTCCTAGTATGCTTGGCTGCTACTTTCCGCTGTATAGTAAACTTCAGAAGAGCATGATCACTCGCGCCTAATGATCCTTCCACATCTACCCCACTAACCAGGTCATCAACATTGGTTAGGACCAGATCTAAAATGGCTGTTCCTCTTGTTGCTTCTCCCACTTTCTGGACAATGAAGTTGTCTGCAAGGCCAGTGAGGAATCTGTTTGACCTTATGCTCTTGGCTGAGTTTGACGTCCAACAAATATCCGGGTAATTGAAGTCCCCCATTACTACTATCTCCCTTCCTTTTGCATACTTGGCCATCTGTTCCAGGAAGGCAGCATCTATGTCCTCCGTTTGGCTTGGGGATCTATAGTAAACTCCCACAATGAGGTCTCTGTTATTCTTCTCTCCCTTAATTTTGACCCAAATGCTCTCACTTTGGCTTTGAGGTTCTAAATCTTGGATCTCTTCACAGGTATACACATCCCTGACATATAACGCCACTCCTCCTCCTTTCTTGTCTGGTCTGTTTCTCTGAAATAGATTGTATCCCCCCATTATTACATTCCAATCGTGGGACTTATCCCACCAGGTTTCAGTGATGCCTATTATGTCATATTTAGTTTGCTGTACCAAGAGCTCAAGCTCATCTTGTTTATTTCCCATGCTTTGCGCATTAGTGTACAGACATTGAAGTCCATTAATCATTCCCCCGTGTCTCTTATTTAAGGATTTTTTCCTCCCTCCACTAGGTCCGCGTGCTGTTTGCTCCATTTGGTCTATGACATTTGGATGATCATCTTCATTAATTGATAGACTCCTACCTTCAGGAGCACTGTCTCCCTCCCCCACATTAGTCAGTTTAAAGCCCTCCTGATGAGGTTTCTGAGATTTTTGGCAAAAACATTTCTCCCAACCGTTGTGAGGTGCAGCCCATCACTTGCCAGAAGTCCATCTTCAAGAAACTGCAGTCCGTGATCTAAGAATCCAAACCGTTCCTGTTTACACCATTTGCGAAGCCAGCTGTTCACTTCCACTATTTTCCCCTCTCTCCCTGGGCCACGTCGTTCAACTGGGAGGACAGACGAGATGACAATTTGTGCATTTAGTTGCTTCAATTTCCTGCCGAGAGCCTCGTAGTCTCTTTTGATCTTCTGGAGGCTATTGTTTGCAGTGTCATTGGTTCCCACATGAACCAAGAGGAAGGGGTATTCGTCAGTGGGTTTTATGATTTTTTGCAGTCGTTCAGTTACATCTTGGATCTTAGCCCCGGGGAGACAGCACACTTCCCGAGACATCTTGTCAGGCCCACAGATCTTGCCCACAGATCTTGTCAGGCCCACAGATTACTATGTGTCCACGTAGTAAACAAATACATGGACTTGTCTCCACTTGAAGAAGGAACGGAAACTGATCACAGCGTCATTCTTATCCCCCAGTGGGATATTTTGTAAGATGCCGACACAAATCCCCCTCTCAATGAGAACAGGCATCAAGGTCTTCTTGAACCTCTCTCCATTGTCAGTTTCTGGCACAAGGAGACCAATGAACGTCCATCTGAAGTGCTGGAGCAGCGTGACAATCCCTGGGTACAGAGCTTCTTCTTTGGGGACCATCCGGTAGAAAAAAGGAAACTGCCTCTTATCATTCACACCATGAGAGACAAAAGCATAGCTGACCTGGCAAGAAAAGGAAGATGGTTGGCTTGTTTTGGCTCAAAGCCCACATATTTCTTACCCCAAATAACAAACATTTCCCATGTAGAGATAAATCTTCCCAGACCCAGAACATAGAAGCCCACTTTTATCTGTATGGATTTCTTGGATTTCTGTTTTATATGCTTTTATACTACTTTCATCTTGCATTTTTAATGTAATGATATTGTTACTGTTTTGATGTTGGGCAACACATAGATAATTTTCAAATATGAAGTGAATGGTTTTTTTAAAAAATGAAGTGGGTTATAAAAGTTTTAAATGAATAAAAATTCAGTGTTTCACTCAGAGGAAACCAGTCTACTTTCCTTAGTATTTAGAAACACAGACACCTGTACCACAATGTTTCTAGGTATCCATCTAAATCTGCAAACAAGTTCAGAAGACCC
This sequence comes from Podarcis liolepis, assembly GCF_965112155.1. Lineage (NCBI taxonomy): Eukaryota > Metazoa > Chordata > Lepidosauria > Squamata > Lacertidae > Podarcis > Podarcis liolepis. The sequence continues at coordinate 123,241,034 of NC_139555.1, forward strand.
AGAGAAGCGGTGGGGTGTCTAGTTATGAAGGAGATCACAGAAAATACTTTTGTCCAGAATTCATTTACTTTGGAGCAGTCCTGCCACGCATGCCACTAGGTTATAATGTTTTGACAGCCCCTCCAGCATGAGGGGGAAGCACTCCTTTATGCAAAAGGTATCAATTGTGGTGTGAAGTACAGTGGTGCCCCGCAAGACGAATGCCTCGCAAAACGGAAAACCCGCTAGACGAAAGGGTTTTCCGTTTTTGAGCTGCTTTGCAAGACGAATTTCCCTATGGGCTTGCTTCGCAAGACGAAAACGTCTTGCGAGTGTTCCGATTTTTTTCCGCTTCACCCCCCCTTTTTCTAAGCCGCTAAGCCGCTAAGCCTTTAATAGCCGCTAATCCGCTAATAGCGCTAATGCGCTAATAGGGTTGCTTCGCAAGACGAAAAAACCGCTAGACGAAGAGACTCGCGGAACGGATTATTTTCGTCTTGCGAGGTACCACTGTACCAGCCATGTATTCTTTTCATGGAGTGTTCCCTAGTTTGAACCAAAGAATGCCTTGAAGCAGAGCTTACTCTAAATTGCTTCTTCTACATGAACTCCTCAGTTGTGTTCTTAGTATGACTACTACTATTTTAATTATCCATCTTTTTCACTGGTGAGAACTTAAGGTGGTTTCCAGATAAAATAAGAACAGCTAAAAACGTAGGAAAAAATCATTAAAACCATACAGTGGTACCTCAGGTTACCTATGCTTCAGGTTGCATATGCTTTAGGTTACAGACTCCGCTAACCCAGAAATAGTACCTCGGGTTAAGAACTTTGCTTCAGGATGAGAACAGAAATTGTGCTCCAGTCGTGCAGCGGCAGCAGGAGGCCCCATTAGCTAAAGTGGTGCTTCAGGTTAAGAACAGTTTCAGATTAAGAATGGACCTCCAGAATGAATTAAGTATTTAACCAGAGGAACCACTGTACCTATGATTTTGATTTGAAGTAGAAGTTGGATTTAATAGAATTTTTAAAGAATATAACTAAGCCTTTAATGGGGCCCAAGGAACCCATAATAATTCAAACTAATGAGATTGATTGTCTTGTAGCTTCATTTTTAATGGATACAAACAGCTAAAAACATAGGGAAAATAAGCGAGAAGAAATGAATGTAGCAGGAACCTCAAAGCCACTGAAGAGGATTGTCTCAAAGGAGTCTGCAGCACAACTATCACCAATGGGATATCATCTTGTTTATTTTAATAAAGTCAGCATTGTGGTTCTGCTACAAATTCTGAAAGAACTCCTTTGAGAAGAGATGCTCGTTCCAGAGAATCTAGATATGTGTCTGTCCACCAAGAGAAATCCCTCCCAAATCATTCTTCTGTCTCACTTTGCCCATCTCTTTTACCCCCTCTTTTAGTTCTCTGCAATGAGGCTCAGCCAGAAAATGCCATATCCCTCTCCATTCCTACCTGTGGGATTTTATAGATGCCCAATGTGCCTGAAAGCAAGATGGAGTTTTGAGAGTCAGCCATTTCCAGAACAGTCAGTAAATCATTCCGTCTTCCACATTTGTAGTTTGGAATATTTGCCTTCCCGGTAGACAGCAGGTCTAGCAAAGCGTCATAGGTCACCCTTCCATCAAAAAAGTTCTCATGGATGCTGTAGCCCAGGGTGATGTTGAAGGAGAGCCTGGCATTCTGGTTGAACTCTTGAATGGCAAGCAAGAAGGAGAGCACCTCCCAGTACTTTGTGTTTCCTTTCCTGCAAAAATATACAGATTGTGTCATCATCCTGCAGTTAGTGAAGTAGCAGATTTATCTGAGGGATTTTTAAGGCAAGCTTTAACCGGTGATATAAAAACCTGGATTTTATTTCCAGAACTTCACTTGTGCTTACACTGATTCAGAAACAAAGCCACCAGCTCAAAAGCTCACCTAATTATATATCATTGGATGAGAGAGAGAGGATAGCCTTTGTGAAGGAACTGCACTGCTACAAAGGAATAAACGTATTATATTTATTTTATTTTGGGACATTTGGGGTTGATTTGTTTTCTAGGACAAATCTTGGTTGGCAGTCATCTGACTCTTCTTTGATTTTTAGTATGTTCATGGACCTACAGTCTATAATCAAATGTAGCTCGAAGGTATGATTGTGGGGAGAAGAAATAACTCCATCCCCACAAAATATCTTACCATTTAAAGCTGGAAGAGGGAGTCCTGTTGAAGGTTTGTTCATGAAATATGGCTTTTGTGGGAGAGATGATCCCACTAATGAGGTGGTCTCCTGGCCTGTAATAGTTGAATGGGTCTATCTGACTCCTCTCCAAAGTTAATGAGCATTTTGCTTTCTGCATTTCACAGTCTGCATAAGGCAGTAGCAGCAGAAGAAGAAGAACAACAAGGAGAAGAATCACTGTCATTCTGGGACTGCCTGGAACAGCCCTCTCTGTTGTGCATTCTCCCCTCAGTTCATTAAATGAAGCCAAACCCTTCTTGTAAAGCTGATGAAGTCCAAACAAGACTTCACATCTGAAGGTATAGAAGACAAGCTCATGACTATATATTCTGACTCACCTGCCCTAAACCTCTGTCCAAGCTGTTGATGACATTTATGTCCCTGTCCTTTCCACCTTGAATGCACAATGTCACCTCACGTAGCTCTTGTTTTTGGTTTTTATTTTAATGGCATCAGATATGATCTTTGGACAAATCCCAGGAGTTTTGGTGTGTAGAAATGAGGGTCACTACGATTTTGATAATCATAAGGCAGATAAGCATTGGCTCTGCAACATCCTGCAACATGGCTCCATGCTCAGGTGCAGGGCTGGAGAAAAACATGTTTTGCAACAGCCCTCAGATGTCACTCTAGACTCTGAGATGGCGAAGGGAAGGGGCAGCTGAACATATCTAAACTTTGTGGAAAAGCACATTCACAAGAGCCAGGGTCAACATTTGGTTTTCAGACAGTGGGGAGGAAACTCTGCTCTATAGGTCTGATTAGGCCCATCATATCCCATATTTTGACCTGTATGGCTGTTATGGTCAATCTGTGTCACCCCAACAACCCTTCACTTGACATTTCTTTTCTTTCTTTCTTTTAATATGATTTTTATTAATTTCTTTTTTAACACAATATTTCAGCATACCAATAACAAAACAAATAAATTCTTTGCTCCCCTGAGCTCGTCACTTCCCTCCATCCCTTCAACCGGTTTTTAATTTTCGAATCTTTGTGTCGCACTTTATATCCTCTGCTTCAGATCTTTATATCCTTATGATCAACTCTGTCTCAATGGTCTATAAAGTTTTGAGATTTCAGTTTTTTCGTTGCAGAATTTATATCAATCCCACTTGTGTCTTCCCATTTTTACAATAGTTATTCAATATACCAAATAAATTTACTCCAATCTCTTTGAAACTTTTGCTTGTCTTGATTCTGGACCCTGCCTGTCAGTTTGGCCAATTCCGCATAGTCCATCATCTTTGTCTGCCACTCCTCAGACGTTGGTAATTCCTGCAAACCTAAGTAAATTTAAATGCTTTACTTACAGTAATCGGAAGTCTCACTCACACATTGTTCAGTGCTACAGCAGAAACAAGAAGATAATTTTGCTGCAAAATACAGAAGTTAATCTCAGCCTGAGTCTAGAGTCTGGAGCCCCTGCCTCAGATGCCTGCTCAGCTTACATGGGTCAAAAAGAAGAAAAAGAGAGGAACAGGAAACAAATACCAGTGGTACCTTGGTTCTCAAACTCAATCTGTTTGCAAACCAAGGTGCAGCTTCTGATTGGCTAATTGGCCCGGGAAACAATGCCAACAGCCGAAACAGACATTCAACTTCCAGAAATCGTTCGCAAACCGGAACACTTACTTCCAGGTTTGCGGTGTTTGGGGGCCGATTTATTCAGGATCAAAGCTGTTCAGGAACCAAGGTACCACTGTAATGCCTCCCTCCCTCCCCAAAGGAGGTGGGGGTGTCCAGGCCATGCCTCCTCTATAAATTTACAGCTCTGTGGTCCTTAACCCTTTCATGTACTAACTAGCATAGACATGCACTGTTAGGTCTGACTGAAAAATCTCCCAGTTTCCACCTCATCTTTAGTGGTGACCCTACATATAACATTTGGATTACAAAGTGAGAAGGCGGTGGTGGCAGAGGGGACAGCTGGCTCTTGGGTTGGGCAGGGGAAAGCTCCACCTTTGGTTCCTCAAAGTGATGATGACCTCTGCCTCTAACTTCTCCACCTGGACTTGGGAGGTGCCTCCTGTATCTGGGATGACAGCTTGAAGCGCACCAGCGCCCACCCTGCCCTTGTCCTCCAAAGGTCTGGATTGCAGGACAAGATGAAGAGAGGCAGGAAATGATATGAAGAGGAGTCGGTCCCTTCCTCACTCTCTTCCACTGTGGTTCCTGTGACAGCCCAGATCCCTCCTCTACCCCAATTGCAGGCCCAGTTTTAAAAAGGCCCCAATGCAATATGGTCTCCACCGGCCCTTCAGCCCACCTGCCCTCCTTGGGTCTCCACTGAAGCACATTAGGAAATCCAATGGATCTGGCACTGAATTCAGGAAAGGGGAGAATCAGAAGTGTTCTGGTGTGGCTAGGAGGATGCAGCCATCCTGTTGTTATGAAAGGCTTGTGTTCAGAGTGCGGCCAGGATTTGATACAAGATATGCCAGTATCCACAGCAACTGCATCAGTGGTTCATAGTGTACCAGAATTGGTGGACTTATCTGTAACCAGAATTGGTGGTTAGCTCTGAGCAAGCTGAACCATTAGGAAGAGAAGACCAGGAGGGGCTATGGTGCTGATGGTAGATTTGGATTGCAACCATCATCAACCACAGCCAGTGTTGCGATTTTTATGATTTATTAAATTTATTAGTCACTTTATCTTGCTCAGGACAACCCAAAACAACTTACAACCAAACAAACAAGTGAAGAAATCCCGCATAAATACATTAAAACCAAGAGGAAAAAGAAATACATTAAAACATCCCACCGACATTTAAAAGACCGCAGATAGTTAAAGAAATGAGGCCAGGTTATAGAAGAATGTTTTTGCCTGGAACATAAAGATATATAGTGATGGCACCAGGCAAGTCTCCCTGGGGACAGCATTCCACAAATGGGGAGTCACTGCAGAAAATACCTGTTCTCCTGCTGCCAACTACCAGATCTCTCATGGAGTGGGAAAACAAAGAATGGCCTCAGATGATGAGCAAAGTGTTTGGGTCAGTTATATGTGACTAGTTATTCCACAAACTGCAACTGTCATTGCAATGAAATTGAGGAGACAACAGATCACACAGGTGAGATAATGACAGGAACTCATTTTCTCTGCTTTATAAGTGGATGCAATGTTAGTTTGAGAGAACATTCCCAACTAGAAATACAGAAAAAAATCCCCACCTACCCCCCAGATCCCAGATACCCAGTTGGTATTGGCAATTGCATGGGTAGGCAGGTATAATGTATCTGGGTGATCAATTAGGTTCTGGGGAGATCTCTCACCTGCAGCATCAACCCAGTTTCCTAAGATTTCCTCCTGCACTGTTGTGCCCCTCAACAGGTGTCACTTGCAAAAGAGTAGCTGAATGAAATAAAACCTCCTGGTGTTTTGTTTCACTGTTTGGTTTTTGTTATCAGGTGCTCCTTTGTATTCAGATCAGGCCTCAGCACAATAATGTAGCACTTGGGAATGAAGATGCAGCCCAGAAGCCCAGCACTGGAGGCTAAGATAGAGAAAACCTGCACAGCTACCATGTACTTCCCCTTGGTGCTCAGGTAGGTGGGAACAAAGGACACCCAAACACTGCAGAAGACCAGCATGCTGAAGGTGATCAGCTTAGCTTCATTGAAGGCTCCAGGAAGCTTCCTGGCTAGGAAAGCCACCGTGAAGCAGATGGCAGACAGGAAACCCATGTAGCCAAGGGAACCATAAAACATGGCAGCAGACCCTTCATTACATTGCAGGATGATCTGCCCAGCTTGGGAGCTCATGTCAGAGTCTGGGAATGGGGGAGAGGTTCCCAACCAGATGGTGCAAATGATCACTTGGACACTGGAACAGGAAAGGACAATGGAGTTGGCCAGACTCTTCCCCAGCCATCTCCTCACCTTGTTCCCTGGCTTGGTGGCCAGGAAGGCCAGGACCACAGTGATTGCTTTAGCCAACAAAGAAGAGACGGCAACTGAGAAGATGATGCTGAAGGCTGTTTGTTGGAGAAGGCAGGTCACTTTCCTTGGCCGGCCAATGAACAGGAAGGAGGACAAAAAGGAAAGCAGGAGGGAGATGAGGAGGATGAAAGAGAGGTCCCGGTTGTTGGCTTTGACTATTGGAGTTTCTAGGAATTTAAGGAAGATTCCTAGCACACAGCCTGTGGTGATGGAAAAGAAGAAGGCAAAAGAAGCCAGGAGGATCCCCAAAGATTCTTCATAGGCCAGGAAAGTGATAACTTTGGGAACACATTGAACTTGACCCTTGTTTGGATACTGATCTTCTGGACATTTGGTGCAGTGTTTTGCATCTGAGGGGGAGAAAATGGGTGCCTTAGCATCATTTACATCCATTACTATCTTTGTTCTATTGCATTTTGAAAAAATATGCTGAAGTCAGGAGGCAAGAATGTGCAATAAGGAATGAACAACATTGGTTTCTTAATTGGCGTATTGTACCATTCCTTTCCCCTCAGGTGACAGGGGTGGCACATAATTTTTTCCTCAAAATTTATTGTCAGAAATTTCTTGTGACGTAGATAAAGATGAAAGGCAGTGACTGTCCGCCAGAGATGCTTCTGGTGTCTTGATTGTACAGCTTTTGCAAATGCTGAATACACACCTCTTTACCTTGACCCTTGACATTTATGGTGTTTTATTTTGTGGAGCGTAACTGTTCTACTAAACAATTCAAAGTGTTGGTGCTGACCTTTAAAGCCCTAAATGGCCTCGGTCCAGTATACCTGAAGGAGCGTCTCCACCTCCATCGTTCTGCCCAGACACTGAGGTCCAGCGCTGAGGGCCTTCTGGTGGTTCCCTCGCTGCGAGAAGCCAAGTTACAGGGAACCGGGCAGAGGGCCTTCTCGGTAATGGCACCCGCCCTGTGGAACGCCCTCCCACCAGATGTCAAAGAGAAAAATAACTAACAAACTTTTAGAAGACATCTGAAGGCAGCCCTGTTTAGGGAGGCTTTTAATGTTTAATAGGTTATTGTATTTTAGTGTTTTGTTGGAAGCTGCCCAGAGCGGCTGAGGAAACCCAGCCAGATGGGCGGGGTACAAATAATAAATTATTGTAGTTGTTGTTGTTGTTGTTGTTGTTGTTGTTAGTATTATTATTATACTGCCCTGTTCCACCTGAAACGGATTCATTTAATATAAATTATATATCTGGCCACTGAATTTTAAAACAGGGGAATAGCCCACAGTTCGCTTCCTTGAGGCCATTTGTTTCAACCTACTTCCTGTAATTTAAGAAGGTGATTAAAAATAGAGATGTCAAGAAATGATCCACATTTAAAAATATCTCTATCAGAAAATGCCTCTGAATTAATCGCTGACCTCTTTCTAGTTCTCCCTTGGAGTCACCCACCTTCCCAAGTGGAGATGGTCCCTTCCATACATGGAGCACAGCCATAGCAGCAAACTGCCTCTCCTTCTTGAACTACCTTGGCGTATCCCGGGCGACAGCTTTCAGTGCACCTGGAGCGAGGCCTGGTCTAATCATAAAGAGAAGATGCTGCGTTAAAGGGACAATAAAGGGAGTATTTGTGTCTACAGAGTTCACTTACAGAGTTTGGAAATGACCCTACAGGATCTCTTGTCCTTCTTCTCACATGCACTTTTTTCAGGGAAGCACTTTTGATGCAGAATGACATGGTAGGGAAACCTCCTGGCTGTGTTTGCTTGCTTGTTCCAAAATTATATACAGTGGTACCTTGGGTTACAGACGCTTCAGGTTACAGATGCTTCAGGTTACAGACTCCGCTAACCCAGACATAGTCCCTCGGGTTAAGAACTTTGCTTCAGGATGAGAACAGAAATCACGTGGCGGCAGCAGCAGGAGGCCCCATTAGCTAAAGTGGTGCTTCAGGTTAAGAACAGTTTCAGGTTAAGAACAGTTGCAGGTTAGGTCCTTTAATTGAAGTATGGGATAGGTATAAAAACCTTTTAGAACATAAAGTACCACACTGGTTATCTCCGTTAGAAGTTATGAGCATAAAGAAAATTAATATGAGAGGCAATTGGGTCACATATGGACAATTGTTATTTAAAGAAGGGGGAAATGGAAAATGAAACCATATGAACAGGTTAAAGAATATGTATATGATTGGTTGCATTATTTTCAGATAAATGAAATGTTTAGGAAAGATATTAAAGATGGCGGTTATGCCGACAAAGATTCAAAATTTCAGATTGAAATAATAAATAATGACCACAAAATTCTATCCAAAATGTACAAGTTGTTGTTAGAATGGAATCTGAAAGATGAGGAAGTCAAGTCGGTAATGATACATTGGGCCAGAGATGTCGGCTATAATATATACAATTTGAGGATTGGGAAAAATGATGGAAAGAAAATTTAAAATTTACAGCATGTATGACGTTAAAAGAGAATGTTATGAAAATGTTTTATAGATGGTATATAACACCGGTGAAATTAGCGAAAATGTATAAGGCATGTAATAAGTGTTGGAAATGTAAAGATAAAGAAGGTTCTTTTTATCATATGTGGTGGGAATGTAAGAAAGTGAAAGGCTTCTGGGAAAGGATATACAATGAGTTGAAGAAGATTTTAAAATATACATTTACAAAGAAACCTGAGGCCTTTCTGTTAGGAACACTAGGAAATGAGATAAAGAGAAAGGATTGTAAATTTTTCCAGTATGCAGTGACAGCAGCAAGGGTGCTGCTGGCTCAGAAATGGAAACAACAGGAAATACAGACGGTGGAAGAATGGAGAATGAAGTTGTTAGACTATGCTGAGGTGGACAAATTGACTGGGAAGATTAGATACTTAAGAGACCAAAAGTTCATCAAGGACTGGGGGAAATTTGAGGAATATCTGGAAAGCATAAGTGAGGGACAGATAACGCTAGAGGGGTTTTAAAAAGCACTGCGAAAAACTGAGAAGTATTGTCTAAAGGGAAAGAAAATGAAGGGTATAAACAATGACAATACAAACTAGGGAATGCACAATTAAAATAATGACTATGGATGATTTACGGAAAAGCTGAAGGAAGTCCAGAAAAGAAACATTTTGTGAAAAATTGGATGTGAAATTAGTATGTACGTTTTGTTTTGTTGTAAAATTAATAAAAGAAAATTATAAAAAAAGAACAGTTGCAGGTTAAGAACGGACCTCCGGAACGAATTAAGTACTTAACCCGAGGTACCACTGTATCTGACCTTCCTATCACAACCGCCAAGCGTCCCGATTTTCCAAGGACAGTGCCAAAATTACGAAAGTCTGATTTATCCTGGAATGTCCTAATTTCCCCTGCCAGTGCCACCGCTCCTGATCTCAGGGAAGAGGATGAGTCGGTGCTTATTCTGAGTGGCGGTGGCAGTGAGGGAGCATCCTGCTGCCTCTCTGTGGCCTTTCCATGGCTGCCTCTGCCAGCATCCTCCCTTTGGCAGCTCATAGTGGCTGCCACCACTGAGGCCCAGCCCTGTGTGATGCGCTGGCTCTTGCTGCAGGTAGAGGGTGGAGGTGCCCTGGGAAGGAAGGAAGTGGAAGTGGAGAGGATAATAATAATAATAATAATAATAATAATAATAATAATAATATATTTGTACCCCACCCATCTGTGGGCAGCTCCCAACAGAATATTAAAAACACGATAAAACATCAAACATTAAAAACTTTCCTAAACAGGGCTATCGTCAGATGTCTTCTAACAGTTAGATAGTTGTTTATTTCCTTGACATCTGATGGGGGGCATTCCACAGGGCAGGCGCCACTACCGAGAACATTCCCTGTAACCTCACTTCTCACAGGGAGGAAACCGCCAGAAGGCCCTCAGAGCTGGACCTTAGTGTCCGGGCTGAACGATGGGGGTGGAGATGCTCCTTCAGGTATACTGTGCTGAGGCCATTTAGGGCTTTAAAGGTCAGCACCAACACTTTTAATTGTGCTTGGTAACGTACTGGGAACCAATGTAGGTCTTTCAAGACCAGTGTTATATGGTCTCGGCGGCCACTCCCAGTCACCAGTCTAGCTGCCGCATCCTGGATTAGTTGAAGTTTCTGGGTCACCTTCAAAGCCCCACAAAGAGCGCATTGCAGTAGTCAAAAAGAAATGCCTTGTGCATCCATGTCTAATCTTGCCCCTTTCTAAAATGTATTTATTGGTGTGTGTGTGTGTTTCTTTTTGTAAATCTACCAAAGAGTAAAATAAACTAAAACATGGATTAAGGGGTTTTCTCATGATGGTGGAGGGTGTGTGCTGTGTCCTGTTGGGTGGAGACAAAGATAGGGCGGTTGAGAAGGGCCTGTTGGAGGGGAGTGAGACATGTCCCTATTTGCATCAAAGTAGAGAACAAAAGATACAAAAACAATATAGCAATCCAAGACTGCAATAACCAAACACACTTACGAAGAGCAGCAGCTAAATAAGCCATCACCTGAAGAAGTTGCCTTCTGAATTATTATTATTATTATTATTATTATTATTATTATTATTATTATCATCATCATTATACAAAAGAGTTCTGATTTGCTATATGAGGGGGCCTGCAGGTTCCAACCACTGCTCTACCTATTCAAAAGGACATACGCCCGGGTAAGTGTGCCCCGGGTTACGGTTGAACTTCCCTTGGAACTACTCGACAGGTTATTTGAGCTCAACACTTACCATGTGGCTTAAGTTGTCTCCTACCTTGTTACTACCCTTGGGCCACACAATGGCTTCTGAATTAATGGTGAACTTGAAATAAGTAGGTGTCTCTTTCTCTATATTCCCAACTTTCACTCTAAAAGAAGACTTATTGGGAAGCATGACCCAGTTCTCAATATCATAGTTGCCTGGCAGCTCCCCATTCTCGTCCAGTCTGAGGCTGCCCATGCAAGTGTTCAAAAACTGGATTTCTCTTAAGGAAGGATGAAGCTGAAATGGCAGGAAAAACACCAGCATTAAGGAAATAGAAAACCGTGTTGAATATCTCAGCCCTGTAGAATGTCATACACGAAGGCTGCATCATAATAATAAAAATCTTATTATTTATCCCACCTGACTGGGATGCCCTAGCCACTATGGGGAGCTTCCAACATATATAAAAACATAATAAAAATTACACGTTAAATTTCGCTATACAGAACTGCCTTCAGATGTCTTCTAAAGGTTATATGGTTACTCATTTCCTTGACATCTGACGGGAGGGCATTCCACAGGGTGGGTGCCACTACCAAGAAGGCCCTCTGCCTGGTTCCCTGCAGCTTCACTTCTCACAGTGAGAAGGCCCTTGGTGCTGCATCTCACAGTGGGAGTGGAGATGCTCCTTCAGGTATACTAGGCTGAGGCCATTCACAACTTGCATCTCTCTCAGGGCACCAGAGCGCAAGAACTAGATGGTAGGGGAGTGTTCTGTCATAACCAGAATAGGCAGAAAGGTTTACCTCCACCACAAGTGTCACTGTTTAGATTTTCGTCCAAAATGGGCAAAACAAAAAAAGAATATCTGACTACCAAATTTGATTCCAGAGATGGGAAAATGGATTGCAGTGGGAAAGAAAGGAAACAGCAAAGGAAAGGAAATACCTGCCCTGTAAAACTGGCTAAAATTTATAAACTAAAATCGAATGTGTTGGAGATGTAAGGTATCAGAGGGATCCTTGTATCATGTATGGTGGGGATGTGATAAAAAAAATGGGGAAATATACACGAGGAACTGGAAAAAAAATGTTTAAAACAACACTTGGTAAGAAGCCGGAAACATTCCTTTTAGGAATTATAACAAATGACATCCCAAAAGACATGAAGTGAATCCTTTTTATATGCAACAGCTGCCGCAAGGTTATGGGTTGCAAAAAATTGGAAATCAGAAGAAGTACCAACATTGAAAGATTGGCAATATAATTTTTTTGAAATGATGGCAACAATTAGAATGCAATCTAATCAAAATCTCAAACCAGAATGGAAATGTCTAGAAGAATACATGACCGAAAGATGCTCCAACAAGAACTTATTGATATGTATAGACTGATTTCACAAAGTTAAGTCAAGCTAAGCAGATACATAAGATTGAATGCTTAATTATTAAGATACAGAATTACAATCTCAATAATAAAGTTACAAAATAATAACAAGGAAGTCACGCACGGGTGGAGGGAAGACATAGGGCAAGAAATAAGAAATGGATAAATGTTGGTACATAATGAAATGTGAAAATGTGAATTTACGAATATAATGTATATGTATCAATATGTAAAGGTTTCATATATGTATTGCAACATTAATAATAAATAAATTAAGTGGGGGAGGAAATACCTGCCATGGCTGTAGCCTTTGACGTTCCAACCTGTCTCCTCCACTTGCCATCAGCATGACCTTAGATCTGGATGAATATGCAGCATTCAAAGCATGAGCCACAGCTTCGACACTGAAGTAAGTGATGTAGCTGTCTTGAGACAGGACTCTCTGCAGCTCCTCTTCAGGCACCATCTCCAGTTTCTCATTCTCTGTGCATCTTGTCCGACCTTTTACAGCCAACAAATGCTTTGAATAGAAACAATGAAATGCTTCACTCATAAACTTTTTAAGAAGGACAGAACCTGGGTTATAGAATTGATATTCTTTCTTTATTGGGGGCTTCATGACAAAGGCAAAAGAGCCATGGATGTACTGCAAGTAATCAGGGGGAAAAGCAAAATTCAAATTAATGTCCTGAAAATTTGTTGAGATCCAGACTTTTGCCCCAATTTGTTCCTCCATTTTTCTTTGTAGTATCATGATGGTTACCCATGCCAAGTGAGTGTTTTCATAGTAAACAAATACATTGACTTGTCTCCATTTGGCAAAGGGTTCACTCTGGATGAGCTTTTCTCCTGCATACTTTTCTGGTAGTCTTTTTAACAAGGCAATGCAAATTTCATGGCTGATCAGCAGAGGAGTCAAGGCACTCAAGAACCTTTCACCGTTGTCATTGTCTGAAACAAAGAGGCCAATCCACGTCCATCCGAAATAGAGGAGGAACTTGACAATCCCCCAGCACTGAGTTTCTTCTCTGGGGAGTATCTGGTAGAGAAACGGGAACTCTCTTTTATCGTCAAGAAGTTGAGTAACCAAGCCAAAACTGATCTAGTGAGGAAAGGAAGAGATTGGTGTTTTATATTGCTTCCAGGATAATGAACAGATATTTAGTAACCTGACATTATTATTATCATTGTAATACACAATTTGTCCTGGTTGGTCTGGCTGGAGTTGTAGGCTGAAAGATTTGGACGTGCAAAATAACAAAAGCATTCTGGGAAATGACACCTGACCCGACCAGAGACGAATGGTTGGTGAAGATGATGGACTATGCCGAAATGGTGAAAATGACAGGAAAATCAGAAACCAGGAAGATAGAAACTTTAATAAGGAATGGGGGGATAGAAGTTACTTAAGAGAATACTGTAAACAACTAAAAACTTTGACAGGATTGTAGTGCACAGTGGTACCTCCATGAAAACCATGGAGAGGTAGAGGAAAGTCTAAGGATTCAGGGAATCCTAAATGTTGATGATTATGATTAATGTTTGAATTCAAATGCCTAGTGTAAAACTGAATTTAAAAAGGGAGCTGGGCATGTTTAGCCTGGAGAAGAGGAGGTTAAGGGGTGATATGATAGCCATGTTCAAATATATAAAAGGATGTCACATAGAGGAGGGAGAAAGGTTGTTTTCTGCTGCTCCAGAGAAGCGGACATGGAGCAATGGATCCAAACTACAAGAAAGAAGATTCCACCTAAACATTAGGAAGAACTTCCTGACAGTAAGAGCTGTTCGACAGTGGAATTTGCTGCCAAGGAGTGTGGTGGAGTCTCCTACTTTGGAGGTCTTTAAGCAGAGGCTTGACAACCATATGTCAGGAGTGCTCTGATGGTTTTTCCTGCTTGGCAGGGGGTTGGACTCGATGGCCCTTGTGGTCTCTTCCAACTCTATGATTCTATGATTCTATGAAATTATATTAAAAAAAAGAAAGATCTGGAGGGCACCTGCCTTTCACTCCCTTTAAGGAGTCTCAAAGCAGCTAACATTCTCCTTTCCCTTTCTCCCCCACAACAAACACTCTGTGAGGTGAGTGGGGCTGAGAGACTTCAAAGAAGTGTGACTGGCCCAAGGTCACCCAGCAGCTGCATGTGGAAGAGCAGAGACTTGAACCCTGTTCACCAGATTACAAGACTACTGCTCTTAACCACTACACCACACTGGCTCTCACCAGGTGGGTGAAGGTTGAAAGTAAGATCCCTGGATCCAGTCATGCTATTGTTTAGTTGTTTAGTCATGTCCGACTCTTCATGACCCCATGGACCAGAGCACGCCAGGCCCTCCTGTCTTCCACTGCTTCCCGCAGTTTGGTCAAACTCATGCTGGTAGCTTCGAGAACACTGTCTTGTCCTCTGTCGTCCCCTTCTCCTTCTGCCCTCCATCTTTCCCAACATCAGGGTCTTTTCCAGGGAGTCTTCTCTTCTCATGAGGTGGCCAAAGTATTGGAGCCTCAGCTTCAGGATCTGTCCTTCCAGTGAGCACTCAGGGCTGATTTCCTTAAGAATGGATAGGTTTGATCTTCTTGCAGTCGTCCTATGCTATATAGCCAAGGCTCTCCCCCCCCCCCCGCCAGAACTCATCAGAGCTCAGCTCCAGCACCTCTCAGGTGGGTGCCATTGCCATTCTAAGAAAACAAGGGAGAAGTTAATGGTGAGCTCCAACACCTCTTTTCTAGAAAAATAGCACTGGCTATAGCTAAGCATTATCTAATTGGGGGGGTTCTGTCTCGACTTCACTGGAAAGAAAGTGGAATTTTCTGCAGTTGAACTTCTCTGCCCCTCCAGGCCCCACCCTTCATACCTGTGGGATTTTGTAGACGCCTGACAAGGCTGAAATCTGTTTTGAGTTTACAGAATTGCCCCCTTCAAGAACAGCCAAAAGGTTATTCTGTCTTCCACAGTGGTAGTTGGGAATATTGCTTTCCCCGCCTGAGACCAGGTCTAGCAAGGCATCAGAAGTGATCCTGGCATCAAAATAGTTATCATAGAGGTTGTAGCCCAGGGTGATGTTGGGTAAGAGCCTGGGATCACTGTTGATCTCCTGAATGGTGAACAGGAAGGACAAGATGTGCCAGTAGAACTTTGGCGTTGCTCTGTAATAAAAAGATACGTTAAAAAGTGTAAAGCTGCTATTCGCCAGTACATGAAAACAAAATGTCACATCTTTTGTTTTATCAATCTAAGGGCTTTTCTGGGCAATATATAACTCTGAACAATGTGGGCACAAAAATGCGCCTTTGAGTGCTCAGTTTGTGTTCTAGAAAGGGAATAAGGATGCAATCCCAAACCCACTTGCCTGGCAGGAAACCCTGTTCAATCATTCAGACTTATTTCTCATGGATTGATTGCACTGTAAGTCAGTAAATATCACTTTCAGCCCAGCAAATTGTGAGCGGTTGAGTCCTTTGGTTTAAAAATAAAAAGATATCACGAGGCCAGAAGGACTACATTTGCTCTCACTTTGAGTCTCCTTTGTGCAAGTGAAGTCAACAGTCAGCAGAAAGTGGGCTGATACTCAGACCCAAATATATTCACCAGATGCATTGCACTTGCCTAAGCATGCAATGGGGGGGGGGGATGTTCTCTCAAACTGACATTGCACCCAGCTATAATGGAGAGATCGGTAGAAGGAGAAAACTTTGTGCAACACACATAGATAAGCTATGGAACTCACACCAACCTGGATGGCCTTAAAAGAGAATTAGACAAATTCACGGAGCTCTTCTGCTCAAATCCTGCTTTCTGGTTGCTCCCATCTGGTTGGCCATTGTGAAGAGTTTGGATTTGATATCTCGCTTTATCACTACCCTAAGGAGTCTCAAAGCGGCTAACAGTCTCCTTTCCCTTCCTCCCCCACAACAAACACTCTGTGAGGTGAGTGGGGCTGAGAGACATCAGAGAAGCGTGACTAGCCCAAGGTCACCCAGCAGCTGCATGTGGAGGAGCGGGGAAGCGAACCCGGTTCACCAGATTACGAGTCCACCACTCTTAACCACTACACCACACTGGTGAGAGCAGGATACTGGAATATATTGAATATATGGGCTCCCGTTGGCTGATCCAGGACTATTTCAGACTGAGGAACATTTTTTTAAAAAAAATAAAAAATCACATCCCCTCCCACATTATCAGCACAAAATACTTTGTAACTAACACATCAATGAGCACTGGCTGAACTCTCACACTCCCTTCCCCTCTCTCCAAATGTTCAGTTGTACAATGCATGCAGATCTTCTTGCTATAGAATACATATAATCCACACACACATACCTTCCAACATTTCTCCAATGAAAATAGGGACGACCATTATTAGTAGTAGTATTAGTATTATTAGTATTAGTTTTAGTATCATTATATTTATAAAATGACTGGGTTGCCCCAGCTACTCCGGGCAGCTTTCAACCTATATAAAAACACGGCAAAAGTTTTTAAACTTCCCTATACAGGGCTGCCTTCAGATGTCTTCTAAAGGTTCTATAGTTACTTATCTCCTTGGCTCGGGGTCGGATAATTCCATACTCTCTAGCATTTCTCTGATGAAAATTGGGACATCCTAAGGAAAAGTGGGACACTCCTGGGTCAAAACAGAAACTGAGACGTCTTGTGTAAATCCAGGACTTTCCCTGGAAAACAGAGACACTCGGATGGTCTGCACTCATTCAACCACACTTGCAACCTTTGTATTACGTAGTAATGCTGGTGATCATGGAGAAAGCTGAAATAGGGACTGTTTCCCTTGTAAATAGGAACACCTGGAGCAGAGCATGCAGAAACAAAGACACCCACCTGCACCTACTAACTTACCTCCTAACCTTCATTAATGGGGGTTGGGAAAAGTTGTATAGGTATAGAATAATTTTATTTGGAGGTGTGTTTCCACTGATGAGGAAGTCTCCAGGGCGGTAGTAAAAGTTTACATCATTTTGATCCCTGATCAGATTCAAGGGGCATTTTGTCTTCAGATGCCCACAGATTCCACGAGGCATTAGCAGCAAAAGTAGAAGCAGAACCCCCAGAGAGATCATTCGGCCTTCTGCACCTTTCTTGTGAGTGCTCCTCTCTCCTCCTCAGCTAACTGATTAGAAGCCAAAAGCTATTGGAAGACCAAAGCTGCAGTGGCAATAAATTTATGCAAGCCTTCCCCACCCACTCACCCTTTTCCCTGCTCTAAATCTTGACTCAGTCTGATGCAAGAGATATTCCGGGTTTCAACTTTTTCCCTCCCAAGGCGCAGTGCAAAAATTAACCTCAGGCTGCCTCAGATCCTAATGTGTAGGAGACCTCCAGCAATGTCTCCCAAGCTTCAGAAATAGTAATTATAAAGGCAATAATTATAATTATTATTAATTGTAATAATTATAAAGGCAAGGCAACTCGTCCCTTCAATATCCTGGAGGCAGGTGTAGAGCTGGAGAAAAAAATGTATTTGTGAGAAATTGCAGATGTGGCGTCAAAGTACGATGTGAGTCGGAGTGAGGGGGGAGTTTGGCCTGAACTTTGCTGAGAGAAAACTGACAGCCCTGGTTGCAAAAGAGCAACAGCCCCCTTCTAGTGTTATTCCACAGCAATTGAGAGTTCAGGAGCCTCTGATCCTAGGATTCTTTTTCAAAACCATCTAGGTTGGTAAAAGGTAAAAGGACCCCTGACCATTAGGTCCAGTCATGACCGACTCTGGGGTTGCGGCGCTCATCTCGCTTTATTGGCCGAGGGAACCGGAATACAACTTCCGGCATACAGCTAAGCCGTTTCTGGCGAACCAGAGCAGCGCACTGAAATGCCATTTACCTTCCCGCCAGAGTGCTACCTATTTATCTACTTGCACTTTGACGCGCTTTTGAACTGCTAGGCTGGCAGGAGCAGGGACCAAGCAACGGGAGCTCACCCCGTTGTGGGGATTCGAACCGCTGACCTTCTGATTGGCTAGCCCAAGGCTCAGTGGTGTAGACCACAGCGCCACTAGCGTCCCATTGTATAGGAACATACAATCAGGGGGGGAAAGCAGGGATTCAGACACAATATATGGCAAGCAAAGTACCATGAATGTATTTGTCACAGTGTACCCACTATTACAAGGCATGCAGTACATGCAAGTGGTACTCTAGAATAATCAAAATAAATGCAACATTACAATAAATGTAACGGGAGCTCACCCCGTCGTGGGGATTCGAACCGCCGACCTTCTGATCGACAAGTCCTAGGCTCTGTGGTTTAACCCACAACGCCACCCGCGTCCCATCTAAATTGGTAGCCATCACCATAAAAGTGATTCATCTTCTCAACACACTCACACCACATGGGCTGAACACATCTTTTGACGGGATGTTTATTGTAGTACCTCTTTAAGAAACACTCGGTGTAATAATAATAATAATAATAATAATAATAATAATAATAATAATTTTATTATTTATACCCCACCCATCGGGATGGGTTTCCCAAGCCACTCTGGGTGGCATTTAGAAACATAGCAAAACATCATTCATTTATTTTTTAAAAAAAAAACTTTCAGCAAGTAGAACTAATGAAGGAACCTTTACAGTCTCTACACCAAAGGGGGGCAATTTGAATTATATGGGAGGCAATTCGAGAATGAGTTAGACCAAGTTAATGGCCTTTTAGGCTTCCTCCACATGAATAGTTCACTTTTTGAATAATAAAAATTATATGTGACAGGGTGGGGCACCAGGATTTCAGAGAGGCTTAGGTGGGGCATGGCCAAAAAAAAAGGTTGGGAACCACTGCTCTACTCACAAATGTCCACTAATGGGCTTCCTCTGTGTTCTGCTAGTTAACCTTGTTAACTTCACAGGGTGAGTCAGCCTGTTTATGGTCTGGAAAAGTTTACAATATATTGCTTGGCTTGGGTTGCTACCATTTTCTTTTACATCATCAGCTGAAGAAGGAGTTTCTCTTCGAAACTTGGATCACCGGGCTCCAGTCATATTTGCTACAGCTGCTCTGCCACTTCCAATAATTCCTTGCATCAGAGATAATGAAAACATATCATTTATTGTAATGTTGTACTTATTTTGATTATTCTGGAGTATTTGCATGTACTGCAAGCCTTGTAATAGTGGGTACACTGTGACAAATACATTCATGGTACATTGCTTTTTTTCTATTTGTATGTTCCTATACAATGGGACGCGGGTGGTGCTGTGGTCTAAACCACTGAGCCTTGGGCTTGCCAATCAGAAGGTCAGCGGTTCGAATCCCCACAACGGAGTGAGCTCCCGTTGCTCGGTCCCTGCTCCTGCCAGCCTATCAGTTCAAAAGCACGTCAAAGTGCAAGTAGATAAATAGGTAGCGCTCCAGTAGGAACGTAAGCAGCGTTTCTGTGCCCTGCTCTGGTATTGCCAGAAGCGGCTTAGTCATGCTGGCCACATGACCCGGAAGCCGTACGCTGGCTCCCTCAGCCAGTAAAATGAGATGAGCACCGCAACCCCAGAGTCATCTGCAACTGGACCTAACATTCAGGGATCCCTTTACCTTTACCTATACAATGGAAAACTTCCCTAAACAGGGCTGCCTTCAGTAGTCTTCTAAAAGTCAGATAGTTGTTTATTTCCTTGACATCTGATGGGAGGGCGTTCCACAGGGAGGGCGCCACTACCAAGAACGCCCTCTGCCTGGTTCCCTGTAACCTCACTTCTCGCAGTGAGGGAACCACTAGAAGGCCCTCGAAGCTGGAGCTCAGTGTCTGGGTTGGACAATGGGGGTGGAGACGCTCCTTCAGGTATACATATGGGCAACAGCAGCTTCAAAGCAGCTGAAGGGGGGACATTTTCAAAGGAATATGTGTTCTCCTCTTTCAAAGAGAAGGTAAAAGTCCAGCTGGGCTCCATGGGCCTCATAAATAGCTTTGTGTGTCCTGACTTGTGGGGACATCTTCAGGTTAGGAAACGGCTCAGGAGTAAACCCTACACAAATCCGGAGTCCCTAAGACGGATGGATGGTGTCTTGTATGCCTCCTTCCGGAAACTCCTGCAGCCAAGCTGGAACCAAAGACATTGCTCTGCTTTCCTTTGGGCCACATAAGTGAAGCCAAGAGGGTGGTCTTGTCATCTGGACAGCCTAGGACCTCCATACCCATTTCTCAAGACTGTGACCCAGGGAGGTCACTTGGGTGCTGCTATCACAGTTGTTTGACTTCACCCCTGGAGGTGCCCTTTTTTGTCCCACTGCCCTTCCAAATATTCTGATTTCTTTCATTCCATGGAATGTTGTGAACCCCTAGGATGGAGGATGTGGGGAGTAGAATCTGGGTCCCTCCTGCACACAATTCAGCTCTGGTCCGGCAGTAGACTTTCTGCAGATTCACCAGGTTCCCTCTGAACCTCAGCCCTCTCTCCATCTTCCATTCCCAGTTGCAAGGATGGTTTTTCTCAGCATTCTTCAGCCATGAATCACAAGACCAAGATGGCCTCTTCTGGCTGTGGTGATAAACCATGAGCTGGGCATCCACATGTACTACTGCAGTGAACTGGAGCAGTTGTTGGCTGGGCTCCCATACTGCACTGTACAGACCATGCGTGGAGTGAGAGGAGGAACCTGGAAAGGAAAAAAGGAGGGGAAGGCTAAGGGGTCAAAACTAGCCTATGAATTCTCCTATATAATATCCCCCTGTACTTCCATGGGAGGTGAGTCTTTTGCTCTAATGACAGCTAAAACCGCACTCAGCAAATAATAAATTATTATTATTATTATTATTATTATTATTATTATTATTATTATTATTCTTAAGGGTGGGGGGGAAACCACCTGGAATGCCCCAAGCCCCCAAACTCTGACCATCTAACCTACATAGCTGGGGAACCTTCTACTGATAACTCCTTCATGCTCCTTGCATGATCAGTAGTCCCTGGCTGGATCTAGACACATAAAAAAACATTTCCAGAAAACACGTTGTAAACCTCATATTGGGAAGGGCCATCAGGTTTCACAGTTTTTAATGTAGCTGACTCCCCTGTCTTCTCCTGTCTGGTGGTTAGTAAGGAAAAATAGGTATACAGTGGTACCTCGGGTTAAGTACTTAATTCGTTCTGGAGGTCCGTTCTTAACCTGAAACTGTTCTTAACCTGAAGCACCACTTTAGTTAATCGGGCCTCCTGCTGCCGCTGCACCGCCAGAGCCTGATTTCTGCTCTCATCCTGAAGCAAAGTTCTTAACCTGAAGCACTATTTTGGGTTAGCAGAGTGTGTAACCTGAAGCGTATGTAACCCGAGGTACCACTGTATAGAAGAATTCCTGGATGCCAAGATCCTTGTTTGGGCCAACTACTTTCTGGCAGTTCCCAATCCCCAGCTGAGATTTAAAATAACAAAAAAGGCAGCAAAGTAAAGTGTGGAAACATAGGTTGTTAGACTTTTAAAATATGCCTTTCTAAATTCCTTCCAAAGTACCCCTCTTTCCACATATTTGCTAAGTTAAAAAATGGTTTACTTACAAACTCTTTAAGGTCCTGTGAATATGTTTTTCCATTCAGCAGTCAGAAAACCCAGACAGTAAAACATAGGTTCCAAAGTGGTGAAAGGTTTCTAAATTATTTGTGTAGAAACACAAGGGTAAGTTGTGTAAGCCATGCAGTTTGAACTAGGGGCTACCAGCTCATAACTCTTTTTTTAAAAATTTTTAATAAATTTTATTTCCAATATACACAGTTTTAAAATCACAAACATACCAAAAAAGAAAAATAAACAAATCTAAACAATAAAACATCAAGACGTAAGTATATTTCTCCAAAAGTCATTTTAACTTCCCTCCACCACGATTTGAGCTATATCACCTTTATAACCTTCTTGCAGATCCTTATTTCATCCTTTATCTTTACTTCGCAGATTCTATAATTCGCCTACTGTTATTTTAATACTGTCTAAGTTTTTTTCCATATATAATATAAATTTATTCCAATCGTTAATAAAGATTTTGTTACTCTGGTGCCTGATCTTCTGTGTCATCTTTGCTAACTCAGAGTACTCAAATAGCTTGTTTTGCCATTCACTAATAGTTGGGATATTAGATGTTTTCCAATTTTGTGCCAGCAGTATCCTGGCTGCTGCCATTGCGTACTGGAACATAATTTGATCTTCTTTCCTAATCTCCTCACCGACCATTCCTAGAAGGAATGCCTCTGGTTTTTTAGGAAATGTATATTTCAGTATCTTTTTCAGTTCGTCATAGATAGAACCCCAAAACTTCTTCACTTCTTCACATGACCACCACATATGATGGAAATCGCCCTCTTTTTTTTTACACTTCCAACATCTTTTGTCTCCAGTTTTGTACATTTTCCCCAGTTTGACAGGTGTAATATGCCAGCGATACATCATTTTTTCCATATTTTCTCGGAGGCTAACACATGCTGTAAATTTCATATCCTTAGTCCACAGTTTCACCTATCTCTCATATTCTAAATTGTATCCCAAATCTATGGCCCACTTTATCATGACCTCCTTCACCTCCTCGTCTTTGGTATCCCATTCCAGTAATTGATTATACATTTTAGATAAAAGTTTACTCTTTCCTCCTAGTATTTCCACCTGGAATTTTGATTTTTTCTCACTCATCCCTATTTTTTTATGTTCATTCCATAGGGCATTAATTTGGTGTACCTGTAGCCACCCTATTGACTTATCCTTTAATTCTTCATATGATTTAATTCTCCACCCTTTATCCGATTTAATCAAGAGGTCTTCGTAGGTCCATCTTTGGTTTCCCATGTTTAAGTTTTTGATTGATGAGATATTAACTGGTGATAACCACCAAGGTATGCCCTTTTCCAACAGTCTTTTAGTTCTATTCCAAACCTCTAACAATGCTCCCCTCACAATATGATGGGAGAATCCCTTATGCACCCTTTCTTTTTCCTGCCATAAATAAGCATGCCAGCCAAATCTAGCATCAAATCCTTCCAGGTCTAACACATCCAGATTTTCCAGAACTATCCAATCCTTAATCCAGCACAAACATGCAGCCTCATAATATAATTGCAGATTCGGGACGGCAAACCCCCCCTCTTTCTCTCCTATCTGTAAGCAGTTTAAACTTGATTCCTGCTCTCTTCCCCTACCAAATAAACCTGGACAAGGTCCTCTGCCAGTTCTTAAACATTGTCGTGCCTCTGATTACTGGAATATTCTGAAATAAGAATAGTATTTTTGGAAGGATGTTCATTTTTATGGCAGCCATTCGTCCCTCCCAGGAGAGTGTTAATCTACTCCAACTGTCTAAATCTTTTTTAATCTCACTCCAGGTTCTATTATAGTTATTTTCCACTAAATTTATATTTTTTGTCGTCATCCAAATGCCCAAGTACTTCACCTTTTTCACTACTTTGATCCCTGTTGGTTGTTCTAATTGAGTTCTTAAATCGTCAGCCAAATTTTTTGTCAGTATTTTTGGCTTATTTTTATTTAACTTAAACCCACATAGCTTTCCAAACTCCTCAAGCAGCTCTAGAACTTTTCCCACACCTTTTAATGGTTCTTCTAATGATATTACTAAATCGTCAGCATATGCCTTCAATTTATATTCTTTCACTCCAAGTTTAATTCCTCTTATTTCCAGTGTTTCCCTTATTTTATTTGTGATTATCTCCAATACCATAATAAACAGAAGGGGGGACAGAGGGCACCCCTGTCTTGTGCCTTTTGAAATCATAAAAGAATCTGTTAAGTTATTATTAATGATTAATTTAGCTCTTTGGCTCGAATAAATTGCTTTGATACCCTCCAAGAAGGGCCCCTTTATCCCTACCCTTTCCATACACTTTAAAAGAAAACACCAAGATACATTGTCGAAAGCCTTCTCGGCATCGACAAATACCAGAGCCGCAGGAATTTCATTTTTAAACTCTAGATATTCAATGATGTTAATTATATGTCTTATATTATCCTTCAACTGTCTGCCTGGCAAAAATCCGGCTTGATCTTTATGGATTGATTTCATCAGATATTTTTTCAATCTTTTTGCCATTATCTCAGCAAAAATTTTATAATCATTATTAAGTAGTGATATCGGCCTGTAGTTTTTTATGTCAAGTTTGTCCGCATCTGGTTTTGGTATTAAAGTAATATGGGCCTCTCTCCACGAGTCCGGTATCCTCCCTCCCTGCAAAATGTTTTTAAATACCTCACATAAGACAGGTGTTACGTATTCCTCCAAGACTTTATAATATTTTTGCGACAGACCGTCTGGTCCTGGGGCTTTCCCTGGTTTCATTTTTTGATAGCCTCCTTAACCTCATCCGTCGTTATTGGTTTGTTTAGATGGAATATTTCGTCTTCTGTCAGCCGCTCACCCCCATTTTTCTCCAGGTATCTTCCTATTTCTGCTATATCTTCATCCTCCTTTCTTTTGTACAAGGTTTCATAAAACTGAAGAAACATTCCCTTTATTTCATTTGGATCTTCTATTATATGTTCCTCTATTTTGATCTTATTAATCACCATTTGTTTTTTCATTTTCCTTAGCTGCCATGCCAGCAATCTCCCCGTCTTATTTGCAGATTCAAAGTATTTTTGTTTCATTGATTTTATCCTCCATTCTACCTCTTGCCCTAATAATGTTGAGTATTGAATTTGCAGCACTTTAGATATTTGTTTCATCTTTTCATCCTCGGGATTTATTATTAGTTTTTCCTCACACTCTTTCAATTGTTTCACTATTTCTTCCTTTTTTGATTCTCTTAACTTCCTTCTATAACTATTCTGTTGGATCAAAAATCCCCTAAGAACTGCCTTACTTGCTTCCCAGACTACATCAATTTTAGTTTCTTTGTTTAAATTCCACTCAAAATACTCTTTCAGGGTATTTTTGGCTTTCTCAATGATCTCTTCGATTTCTAATAGGTATTCGTTCATTCTCCACCTATACTGTCCCAATGATTTACATTTTATTTCCAAACTGATTGGATTATGGTCAGAAAGTGTTCTAGGTTCTATCTCGCACTTCCTTGTTCTTAATGTAAGCTCTCTTGAGGTCCGGATCTGATCGTTTCTTCCCCAACTTTGATGTGGTTCTGAAAAGTAGGTAAATTGTTTTATTATTGGGTTTTTAAACCTCCAGATGTCAATCAAATCTAGGTTTTCCTGTAAGTCCTTAAAAGATTTTGGAAGATTCCCTTGGTTCATTTTTCTTCTTTTTTCACTCCTATCCATTCCTGGGTCAGGGACTCCATTTAAGTCCCCTAATAAAATTAATTTATGATTCTCTAATTCTAGCAGCATTTTTTCCAATTTTTTTGTAGAATTCTGATTTTTTTATGTTGGGGGCATAAACTGTTATTACATTAAATTTTTCTCCTTGATGGTTGATTTGAACTCCCAGAATTCTTCCCTCCTCATCCTTACATATTAACGACGGTTCCCATTTCTCTCTAACATACATCACCAGCCCTCTTTTTTTGCTGACATCTGAATTGATAAATTCCACTCCCAACTTTTTGTTAATCAGTACATGTTTATGTTTTTTAGCTATATGAGTCTCTTGGCAGCATATCACGTCGTAATTTTTATTCCTCAAGACTTTCGTTATTTTATTCCTTTTGGATTTTTCATTTAAACCATTTACATTCCAGGACAAAAACTTCAGAGACATTAATAAAATCAACTTCTAGTTGCTCCTCGTTCCCTTTCTAACCTTATGGACTGAACTCATGGATTGATGTAAGGCATGGTCTGCTCAAATATAATAAGATCCTGCCTGCTAAATCAGGTCAATGGTCCATCATCATCATCATCCCACAGTCTGCTCTCACAGCAGCCAACCCAGTGCTTCATTTGAAATCTCACTACCAGCCCCTGAGCAGAACAGAATTCTCCGCTCCTAAGGTTTGCAGCAAAGTAAAGTAGAGACATCACCTTGCCAGCAAAGGTCCGTATAGTAAAAGCTATGGTTTTCCCAGTAGTGATGTATGGAAGTGAGAGCTGGACCATAAAGAAGGCTGATCGCCAAAGAATGGATGCTTTTGAATTCTGGTGCTGGAGGAGACTCTTGAGAGTCCCATGGACTACGTGGGGCTACCTTTGAAGGTGACCCGGAAACTACAACTAATCCAGAATGCAGCAGCCAGACTGGTGACTGGGAACGGCCGCCGAGACCATATAACACCGGTCTTGAAAGACCTACATTGGCTCCCAGTACGTTTCCAAGCAGAATTCAAAGTGTTGGTGCTGACCTTTAAAGCCCTAAACGGCCTCGGTCCTGTATACCTGAAGGAGCGTCTCCACCTCCATCGTTCTACCCGGACACTGAGGTCCAGCACCAAGGGCCTTCTGGCGGTTCCCTCACTGCAAAAAGCCAAGTTACAGGGAACCAGGCAGAGGGCCTTCTCGGTAGTGGCGCCCCCCCTGTGGAACGCCCTCCCACCAGATGTCAAAGAGAACAACAACTACCAGACTTTTAGAAGACATCTGAAGGCAGCCCTGTTTAGGGAAGCTTTTAATGTTTGATGTATCATAGTATTTTAATATTCTTTTGGAAGCCGCCCAGAGTGGCTGGGGAAACCCAGCCAGATGGGCGGGGTATAAATAATAAATTATTATTATTATTATTATTATTATTATTATTATTATGTCAATGACCAATAAAAGCAGTGCCACCTATGACTTGATCATGGATGGGGGAATTGACCTGGCATGAGTAACCCAGGTTTGGTTGGACACAGCAGCTTGCCCTGTTCTTGCCACTGCTTGTCCGGCAGGTTTCTCTTACGCACAGCAACTCAGGTCATGTGGGGTTGCAGTGATTTTTTTAGGAAGACTTTAGTTTTCACCAAGCGACCTATTAGGAGGACACAGTTTTCTGAGTGCATGTTCTGAAACTCTGGCAATAGGGGCAGTGCAGGATTCCTGTTGGTGTACCAGCCTCCCTGCTGCACCAAGGACTCCCTGCTTGAGATGCTTCAGGTTGTGCCAGATGTTCTCCTGGAAACACCTCATCTGGAGGTCCAAGGGAATTTTAACATGCATGCCGACACGATCTTACAAGGGACTGCTCAGACTTCGTGGAAAGCATGGCCTCCATGGGGCTGTCCCTGAATAAATCTGGCCTGTGTCATCGCTGTGGACATTGCTTAGATGTGCTGCTTCCCTCTATGGATGTGGGTGATCTGACAATTCGAATGCCCCAGCTCCCCTTCTTCATGGATCCCCCCAAAATGTTTGTGTTGACACCCTAAAATAGCCCATTTGAGGATTCCTAAAGACAAGCACAATCCTAACAAGGGGTGAGACTTGCAGTGAGGAGCACTGCTTGCTTTTTGTTTGTGATACAGAGCATGTACTTTGTTTTTCTTACTAGCAAAACTACTTAGGATATGATGGGACAAAATTCAGAAACAAAGAAAACTTCTCATCCCAATGTATCTGAAAAGAAATATCAAAACTCAAAGTCTAGACCTCAGATGCTCAAACATGATCATTCATGGCACTGGGGAATGGACAAGACAGACTCTCAGCAGCATAGGGGCTATTTAACACACCATGAATTATCTGACCTTGCCTTTGATTCTGATATTGGGCTGGTTTTTCTCACAGGCAGTCTTTGGCTCAATCCCTAGAGCTTTGGTTAGAGTAAGGATAATTATACGAGAGGAAACGTCACCTTGGCAACACCATAGATATTCTATGTGGCTTGAGGCGCAGGTTCAGAGGTGAAGGAAAACATGTTTATGAGAATTCACAGAAGTAGCTCCCTGGTTTTGACATGGGTCAGTGTGGGAAAAAGTCAGCTTGGCCTTGAACTAACCATGTACCTTCATAAGCGCCAGGACCAAGATATTCCTTTAGGATGTAAGTGAACACACAGAAACACACAACATGGAGTAGCTACTTTGAGCTCATGAAACCAGGCCACAGTCCCTTCTGGGCAACCTTATGGGGGGGGGCATATGCCAATGGCGGGTATTGCTAGAGGCAAAAGTGGAAAGCACAATGAACCCCCCCCCTTTGACCTTTTTTTGCTGCAGCCTAGTTCCTGCATACATATGCACTCTGTCCTCTATCCAGACAAGCAAGGAGCAATATAGGCGTTCAAGGCACTACTTCAGTCATGCAAAAACACACAAGAATGTCACAAAGCAGGACCAGTAAGGGGCATGGCTAGGGAGGGGTATGTGGCCTACAGAGGACCAGATAGAGAGGCTTGCAGGACCACCTTTGGCCAGTGGTTCCACAGCCCTGCTTTCTCGAGTCAGAACATGGAACCATCAAGAATCAATATTGTCTGCTCTGACCAACAGGAGGTAATTGAGATCTCAAGCTGAGAAGGATCTCCCCCAACTTCTCTCCCATACCTGACCACCCCAATTACACCTCCATTTCTGGATGAACAGATTTCACTAGCAAATAACAAATGGGGGATGCAGGTACAGGTGTGACAAAGAAATCTGCTCAGCTATGGATTACCAATACTTAACATAGAATATAAATGATGCAAATGCTCCTCAAAAGAGAAAAGAGATATTTTGTTATTGGGGGGGAAACACTGAATTTGGATCAAATTTGTTTATAAGAAACACACATTAGGAAAAAGGGAATCAGATATTTGATTAAAATAGATTAGGTGAGGAATTTATCTTTGCAGGACTGAAGGGGGTAAATGGAGTTGTTCTTTATATACACATTCCCAATTCTGCCCCAAATGGATATTCTCTGATGAACAAAGTAGATATGTTGAGATGGAAGTTAATATCCAAGGAAATTAAATTTTGGTTGTAGGTATATATGCTGCCAATGAAGACAAATCAGTATAAGGGACTTATGGATAGGTTGGCGGATTTTGCATCTGAAAATTGGTGCCTCATGGAAGACAGAAATGGAGTGGACTCTTCAGTGCAGGACAGAACTTCACATAAAAATATTAAAACATCCCAGGATAAACTAAGAAAGTTTTTTCTTTAAATGATGGACAATTTGGAACTTGTTGGCATCTGGAAATATAAAAATGAGGTTGTAAAGGGAATTACATATTTCTCTGAAAGACACAGATCTTTCTCAAGAAGAGATATGATTTGGTTGACTAAGATGCTGGGCACTGGGGTGCACAAATTTGACATATTATATGAGCCACTCTGAGTTAGGGACTCTGGTGCATTGAGCTGACAAGACCGTCAAAAAGGTGTTTACTGCAATTGCTATAGAGGGAAACAGGGCAGATGCGGTTCATCAACTTTGGAAGGTACAGGGAAGGTGTGAAAGAATCGGTGTGAAAGAATAATTGAAGTATCCCACACTCCAGAATATATATATACATATCTTCCAAATACGTTTTATTCTGGGATATTTTATTTATTTCACTGGATTCATATACCACTTGATTGTAATAAAATTAAAGTAGGTTACAAAAGAATAAAATGGTGAAATTAATTAAGTTCAAGGGCAGATGAAAACAACACTGAAAAACAACATGTCAACATTCTGCATGTCTGGGTGGGCAATTGCATTAGAGAACCATCTGAATTGTCTCTTCACTGGGATCAGTGTTTTCATAAGGCACCAAAAAGAGTGCAGTGAAGGCATCTACCTGATGTTTTGCTTGCTGTTTATTCCCTTGTGAGTTTCAGACTTCCTATTCTAATTTTTCACATTACCTGTTATTCTTATTTGAACTTCCTTCTCATTTGGATCACTCTGGATCCTGCATTCATCTTCCAAAACTTCCCACCTTAATCCCCAGAAGCCATTTCCTTGACTCATCCTCCTGACACCCCACTTAATATTTTGGTTAAATTGTGAAAACGGAGGGCATTTATTAAGCTTTTAAATAGTTAGAGCTTGTGGAAATTTCAGCAAGATGCAATCTGAGCTTAGGAATGATCATGTTTCATTCAGTACCGTTGGTTAATTGTTTTTATATGCCAATCAAATACAGTTTTCCATTTATAAATCGCTCCTTTATATTCATGAACACTTTCTTACATTTCAGTGATTGCCAAGTCCATATGGTTACATTATTTCTGTGCTTTTTTCATTTTCTGTAAGTTTTATTAAGGTTTATAGAAGAAAATACAAAACCTGATATATATTCACATTTCTTTACCAAGCCAAGACTTTTATATAGATACAATAAAGATACAGAAAGGGAGGAGGAATAAAGAAGGAAAAAGAAAGAAATGTTTTAAAGAATAGAAAATAAGTTTTAAAAGAAAGATCGATGAATAAGATTCAGAAAGAAAACTTCTGATTCTTCATCGCTTCATCATACAAAACAATATTTATTTCATCCAACTGACTATAAACCCCACAAAGCCATTTTTATAAACAAACATTATGTTCAATCCTCAAATCCAGATGTCTTTTTTTCTCGTAAAATGTCTATGAGAAGTTACCAATCTTTAACCACTGTTAACATTAATTTTCCTTTGATTAAACATGTCAGTTTACCATCTCAGATAAGTCTGTTAGTTTTAATAGTCATTCTTCCATTGTTGGTAATGGCGTGTCCTTCTATCTGTGTGCATATAAAAGTCTCACAGACGCATATATTACAAGGTTGCATAGTCTTTTCGTAATTATATATCCATACATCCCAGCAGGAAGATTTCTGGTGTCATTATTTCTGTGCTTTCATCTAAATGAATATTTCCAATTTATTTTATTTTTGTCTGACTCTGGACAAGTATGTGAGCTTTATTACTACTATGCTGAACATAAAGGGTTAAAACTGAATACTTTAAGACTCAGGTACCATCTTTAGATGTTCTTGTCAGGTAATCTTTTGTATTCAGATCAGGCCTCAATACAATAATATAACATTTTGGCATGAAGATGCAGCCCAGAAGCCCAGCACTGGAGGCTAAGATAGAGAAGACCTGCACAGCTACCATGTACTTCCCCTTGGTGCTCAGGTAGGTGGGAACAAAGGACACCCAAACACTGCAGAAGACCAGCATGCTGAAGGTGATCAGCTTAGCTTCATTGAAGGCTCCAGGAAGCTTCCTGGCTAGGAAAGCCACCGTGAAGCAGATGGCAGAAAGGAAGCCCATGTAGCCAAGGGAACCATAAAACATGGCAGCAGACCCTTCATTACATTGCAGGATGATCTGCCCAGGTTGGGAGCTCATGTCAGAGTCTGGGAATGGGGGAGAGGTTCCCAACCAGATGGTGCAAATGATCACTTGGACACTGGAACAGGAAAGGACAATGGAGTTGGCCAGACTCTTCCCCAGCCATCTCCTCACCTTGTTCCCTGGCTTTGTGGCCAGAAAGGCCAGCACCACAGTGATGGTTTTGGCCAACACAGAAGAGACGGCAACTGAGAAGATGATGCTGAAGGCAGATTGCTGGAGAAGGCAGGTGGCTTTCTTTGGCCGGCCAATGAAGAGAAAGGAGGACAAAAAAGAAAGCAGGAGTGAGAGAAGGAGGATGTAGGAGAGGTCCCGGTTGTTGGCTTTGACTATGGGAGTTTCCTGGTATTTTATGAAGATCCCTAACACAAAGCCTATGGTTAAGGACAAGAAGAGGGCAAAGGAAGATAGGACAATCCCCACGTTTTCTTCATAAGTCAAGAAGGTGATGATCTTGTGGACACATTGATCTCGGGCCTTGTTTGGATGTTGATTGTTTGGACATTTGACACAACGCTCTGCATCTGCAAAAAAACAAGACTAATAACAGCCTTATATCTAACGGGACCTTTTTTGCTTTAAAGAAGGAAATCTTGGAGCGGGGCATACATAATGGTATCACAATCGAGAGGTTTTTTCCTGCACACCTCACAATAACTCCATCAGTGATTTACAGCGAGAAACATAGGCTTTTGTGAATTTAGGCATTCATTCCTGCTTCTTGATGGACAGGCATTTATTGATTTATGTGTTTCTATCCTGCTTTTCAAGCAGATTGCAATATTAGCAAACAAATAAAATACTAATCTGTAAAGAAGTGGACTGCAACCCAAGTCCATCAGAAAACTCTTCCTATAGATGGTGGCTATCCAGCGTTAATCCAACTCAGAAGAGATTGTGAAAATAGACATAAGTAACCTCAGACCTATGCCCTCTTCCTGAAGGGTGGTCCTTTACACTGAAGCCACCCACCTTCCTGAGTGGAGATGGTCCCTTCTGGGCAGGGAATGCAATCATAGCAGCAAAGTGGCTTTCCTTCCTGAACCATCCTGAGGAACCCAGGGTGACATCTTTCCACACACCTGGAAGGTGGCAGAGGCTAGACGTAAAAACAAGGAGTGCCAAGGGAAATGTGTTAGAGCTAATTTATCCATTGAAATAAGGCACAGGGTTGGGAGGGATTCAATGTGGACTCCACAACCATGGTTTACCTATAAGCTGTTAGGTGCAAAAGTATAACAGCTCCATTGCCACTTGAGGTCTGTTCAGTGCAGGGCAGCCAAATGGGGTCACAGGGCCCCAATGCTCCAAGAGCTGTATTGGCTGCCTGTTTGGTATGGAACCCAATCCATGTTGCTGGAACTTGTATGAAAGGTCCTTAAATGTTCAGGACCCAAGGACTTAAATGAGATGTATAAGAGAAGCCTTGCTTGCAGTCCAACAGACTAGCAGAACAATCTGCATGCTAACACACAACAGGGCCTTGTCTTCTGTGGCATCTTGGATGTGGGAATTCTAAGGAAGGGCAAGCTAAAAGTATAATAAATAATTATACTGCTTCCCTGTTCATTCCTGTGTCCACTTCCCTACTTCTCTTGATTCTCCTGGGTCCAATTTTATAGTGCATACCTGTCCTCTAAGGTCAAAATAGATGTGGTCAGGGTGAACACAGTGGAAACTGCTATTTTCAAGTTTGCATTCAATAGAATATTTCATTACCTATTTTACACGCATCCTAAATAAACACATACCCCACCCCAAGCCTCACTGTTAGATCTTGAATGTTGGCATTGGAAAGCATTTGAAGGAACACACTGTATCACAAACAAATTTTAAATTTATCTTAAGAAATATTGCAAAATTAATGAATGTTAAAATGTTGTGGTTATATAAAGTAAGGGATTACAGCTGTTAAAGATTAAGTAAAAGAAAAGGAAAGGAAAAAATCGGATAAAATTAAGGGGAAGGATTTGCTGAAATAATTTTGGGAATTGGAATGCAGAAAGGGGAGGTATGGGGAAGTCGATGAAGTAAGTTTAAGGGGAAAAAAGGAGTTGAAATTATACGTGTTTGTTTGTTATTGCATGTATATTTTTGTATTGTGTGTATTGTATGTGTTTTTAAAATTTGTGAAAACTTAATAAATATTTATTTTAAAAAAATGAAGGAACACACACACACACACACACACACACAACCTGGTACACTTATTAGACCTTGAAGAACTGGAAAAACTGTGAAATGAAAGAGATAATTTGTCCCACCTTATTGTTCCAATTGAGCCATGCAATGGCGTTCTGATCGATGGTGAACTGTACATCTGAGGATCCTTGTCTGCTGATACTCCCAAGCTTCAATTTAGAAATGGACATATTGGTAGACTTCATCCAGTTCACAATGTCCAGGTCAGCTGCCAACTCTCCATTCTCATCCAAGTACACTCTGTCCATGGAAGAATTGTAGAACTGGGAGTTTCCCATGAAAGGGTGGAGCTAGAATGGCAAAGAGAACAGCAGCATTTAGAAGACAGGAACCCACCTTGGCTTCTCCATTTCGCCCATTTCTTGCTTGGCTCTCCTTTGACCAGTGGCTGAGAGTTGTGTGTCCTTAAAAAGTTGGTTACATTAATTCAAGGGAACATACAGGTAAGAAAGACTAAGGCTGCCATCCTGTATATGAAGGAAAACCTGTAGTTTTATTACACAGCAAGACACAACTCTCTTCCTTCCTTCAGCATTAAATGTGGGCTGGCTGAGCTAACTGTTAGGTGTGATTGGAGCTGGTTGACTGACTGTACCAAAAGAGAGCTCACTAATGGCTCCTTGTCATCTTGGGAAAAAGTGACAAGTGTCTATATTGGAAAAGGGAATACCTGCCATGGCTGTAGCCTTTGAGCTTCCAGCTTCATCGCCCTCTGCTGAGAATACGCAGCATTTATGGCATATGCCACAGTTTGGACAGTATTGTAAATCTTGCCGCTGTCTAGAGAGAGGATTCTTTGCAGAACATCTTGCGTCAGCATCTCCAGTTTCTCTCTCTCTCTGCATCTGGTCCAGCCTTTCACTGATGATGATTGCCTTAAATAGAAACAATTATAATCTGTCTCCACAATCTTTTTCATAACAGGGAAAAGGTGAGGGAAAATATTGTAGTTTCTCCATTCTTTTCTCATAATAGGGAAGGAAAGAAAACCATGGATATGTTGGAAGGTTATGCTACTGTGCATTAAGTCCAAAGTGAGTTCCCCCATAGCTGTTGTGATCAAGACTTTCCCTGCAAGAGGTTTTATTAACATGCCAAATACAAATTGTATCATTTGTATTCCAATTAAGATATAATTCGTGTCCACGTAGTAAACAAATACATGGACTTGTCTCCACTTGAAGAAGGAAAGATAATTGATCACTGCCCCATTCTTATTCCCCAGTGGGATATTTTGTAGGATGGCAACACAAATCCCACTCTCAATGAGCACAGGCATCAAGGTCTTCTTGAACCTCTCTCCATTGTCAGTTTCTGGCACAAGGAGACCAATGAACGTCCATCTGAAGTGCTGGAGCAGCTTGACAATCCCTGGGTACAGAGCTTCTTCTTTGGGGACCATCCGGTAGAAAAACGGAAACTGCCTCTTATCATTCACACCATGAGAGACAAAAGCATAGCTGACCTAGCAAGAAAAGAAAGATGGTTGGCTTGTTTTGGCTCAAAGCCCACATATTTCTTTTTTTATATATATATAAAATATTTATTGGAAATTTTAAACAAAATAAAGGTTAACAAACATACATAATGCCATCACCATACAGTTCAGTAGAGAAAAAATAGAAAAGATTTACAGAATAAAGAAAAAGAAAAAAAAGAAAAAAGACAGAAAAAGGGGGGAAAGTACATAAAATCAATTTGTCCATAGATCGTATTTCCATAAACTTTGGGCTTCCTCACATCACCCTTTCCTGCGTTCTCCATCGTACAGTTATAAACAGCAATTTATTACCTTATTTCAAATCATATTAATAGTTCTCAGAAATTATTACCCCAATTATCAATGTTTTTATCATGTATTAAGCCAATTAACTTAAGCATAATGTTATCTTAAATATCATCGTTATCTTATACATCGCTTACTCATATCTCTTATAGCTAAATTACTGATGCCGTATTATTTTCTGTCATGCATTCTCCTAACACTCATACAGCTTATAATGTTTTTGTAAATAATCTTTAAACTTCTTCCAGTCCTCTTCCACCGCCTCTTCTCCCAGGTCTCGGATTCTGCCTGTCATCTCAGCCAACTCCATGTAGTCTGTCAGTTGCGTCTGCCATTCTTCCAGTGTGGGCAAATCTTGTGTCTTCCAATATTTTGCGATGAGTATTCTTGCTGCTGTTGTTGCATACATAAAAAAGGTCTATCCTTCTTTAACACCCTCTGACCAACAATACCCAAAAGGAAGGCCTCTGGTTTCTTAGAGAAGGTATACTTAAATACCTTTTTCAATTCATTATATATCATTTCCCAGAAGGCCTTAACCCTAGGGCAGGTCCACCAGAGGTGAAAGAACGTTCCTTCATTTTCCTTACATTTCCAACATTTGTTATCAGGCAGGTGATATATTTTTGCAAGCTTGACTGGGGTCATGTACCACCTATATATCATTTTCATAACATTTTCTTTCAAGGCATTACATGCCGTGAACTTCACGCCGGTGGTCCATAACCTTTCCCAGTCAGCAAACATAATGTTGTACCCAATATCTTGTGCCCATTTTATCATAGCTGATTTAACCGTTTCATCTTGTGTGTTCCATTTTAACAGCAAGTTATACATTTTTGAAAGTACCTTAGTCTTAGGTTCTAACAGTTCTGTTTCTAATTTCGATTTCTCCACCTGGAATCCTATCTTTTTATCCAAATTAAAAACCTCCTTAATCTGAGCGTAATGTAGCCAATCTCGCACTTTATCCTTTAATTTCTCCAAACTCTGCAACCTCCAAGTATCTCCAACTTTTTCAATTATTTCCCAATATTTCGGCCATTCGGCCTCCATATTGAGTCTTTTCCGAGCCTTGGCCTCCATTGGTGACAACCACCTTGGGGTCTTATTTTCTAGTAAGTCTTTGTATTTTGACCAGACATTAAATATTGCTTTCCTGACAATATGGTTCTTGAAAGCTTTATGAATCTTTACCTTGTCGTACCACAAATAAGCATGCCATCCAAACGCATTATTGAACCCTTCCAGATCCAGGACATCAGTGTTCTCAAGAAGTAACCAATCTTTCATCCAGCAGAAAGCTGCAGCTTCATAATATAACCTTAAGTCCGGCAGGGCAAACCCCCCCTCTTTCCTTTGCATCAGTTAGTATCTTAAATTTTATTCTGGGCTTTTTGCCCTGCCAGACAAACTTAGAAATATCTCTCTGCCACTTTCCAAAACATTCCACTCTGTCCACAATCTGTAGGGTCTGGAACAAAAACAACATTTTTGGCAACACATTCATTTTTATAGCAGCAATTCGGCCCAACAAGGAAAGTTTCAATCTTGACCAGGTTTCTAAGTCCTTTTTAATTTCTGACCAACATTTTTCATAATTATCTTTAAATAAGTTCGAATTCTTGGAGGACAAATTAACCCCTAGGTATTTCACTTTTTTGACCACATTTAAATATGTCTCCTTCTGAAACCTTTCTGTTTCCGAAGGTGTCAATTTTTTTCCCAAGACCTTGGTTTTTCGCTTATTTAATTTAAATCCCGCCACCCGACCAAACTCATAAATCAATTCTAAAACTCTTTTCGTACTAGACTCTGGCTCATGTAACGTTAAAACCAAATCATCTGCAAAAGCTTTAAGTTTGTACTGTTTGGCTCCAACCTGAATCCCTTCCACCAACCGGTCCCCACTAATCATGTTCAAAAGCACCTCCAGAACCGAAATAAATAACAGAGGGGAAATAGGGCAACCTTGTCGTGTTCCTTTTTCAATCTTGAACTCTTCTGTCACCACATTGTTAACTATCAGTTTGGCTTTTTGTTCTGAATATATAGCCTCTATCCCATTTTCAAACCCCCGTCCCACTCCCATCCCTTCCAAATTTTTCTTCATGAACTTCCACGAAATATTGTCAAAGGCCTTCTCCGCGTCTATAAAAATTAACACTGCTTTTGTATTGATATTCATTTGTAGAAGTTCCAAAATGTCAATAATATTCCTGGTATTATCAAACAAGTGTCTACCTGGGAGAAAGCCTGCCTGGTCTTTATGAATCACTTCATTTAGCACTTTTTTGAGTCTACTTGCCAAAATGTCGGCAAAAAATTTATAATCCACATTCAGGAGTGAGATGGGACGGTAGTTCTTAAGTTGAGTCTTTTCAGTTTCTAACATAGGTATCAAGGTGATGAAAGTTTCTTTCCATGATTCAGGTGCCCTCTTCCCCTCCATAATCTCATTGCATACCTCCAATAATGGTTGTGTGAGATAGTCTTTCAATGTGAGTCCGTCTGGCCCTGGAGACTTGTCTAGTTGCATATTCTGAATGGCACCTTCAATTTCTTGTTGTGTTATTTTATAATTCAGAATTGACCTCTTTTCCTGAGATAGTTTTGGTAACCCATTCTTCTTTAAAAATTGGTCAATCTCAGTCTCTTTTTGCGGCCCTTGCGTGTAAAGTTGTTTAAAATATCTCTGGAAGCACTTTCTAATTTCTTTGGGGTTTTGAATATTTCTCCCTTCAATTTCTAAGTTTGTCACCGTATTCAATTTTTGTCTCTTTTTCAACTGCCATGCTAGCAGTTTCCCACATTTATTTGCTGATTCAAATATCCTTTGCTTCATTAATTTAATTTTCCACTCCACTTCTTGATTTATCAGTTTAGCATATTGTGCTTGGTGAAATTTAATTTCTCTCAAGATCTCCTGAGACTTTGGTTTCAATCTCAACTTTTTCTCACCTTCTCTTATTTTCTCCAGGATCTTATCTTTTTTCTCATTCTGTACTTTTTTCTTTATCTTGTTCTGTTGTATCAAAAAACCCCTCATAACAGCTTTACTTGCATCCCAGATTACTCTTTTTTCCACTGTAGTGTTCAAGTTTATTTCAAAGTAGTCTCTTAAAGTCTTTTGGGCCTTCTTAATAATTTCCTGATCTCTGAACAGGGTGTCATTCATTTTCCATCTAAAGGAGCCGGTTGGGGTTAGCCTCATTTCCATTTTCATAGCGTTATGGTCGGAGCAGGTTTTTGGGCAGATTTCCACTTTTCTAGTCTTCGGTGCCAGTCCTCTAGTTATCCATATTTGGTCGATTCTTGTCCATGACAGATGGGCTTCAGAGAAGAATGTTCCTTCTCTTCCTAGGGGGTTCTTTGTCCTCCAGATATCAATCAAATCCATATTGTCAGTTAGCTCAAAAAAAGTTTTAGGCAGTCTGCCGTCTTTTGTCAAGTTTTGGTTTTGTGACTTATCCATGTTGGTGGAAACCACCCCATTCATATCTCCCATCATAATGATGTTGCTATAGTCCAGATAGTCCAGCATTGTCTCATGCAACTTCTTGTAAAATTCCGATTTCCCCTCATTTGGTGCATAAATTCCCAATATCAAAAAATTTTCGCCTTGAGTTTGTATCTCAATTGCCAATATTCTTCCTTGCTCATCTTTAAATAGAAATTTTGGTGATAGGCTCTCCTTTGCATAGATCACCACTCCTCTTTTCTTCACTCTGTCCGATGTAATAAATTCTTGGCCTAATCTCTTGTTAATTAACACTTTTCTATGGAGCCTAGTCACATGTGTTTCCTGCAAGCAGATAATGTCCAATTGTTCATTCTTTAATACATGAAATATTCTTCTCCTTTTTTCCGGGGAGCTTCCACCATTAATGTTCCAACTAAAAAGCTGCAGAGACATCCTGGTTAAATCTGCTATTCGCTAGATGGTGGTGTTTCTTTCTTCTGGTCTTCAGACTCCAAAGTTGTAGGTATAGGCAGCAATGC
Organism: Podarcis liolepis; assembly: GCF_965112155.1. NCBI lineage: Eukaryota > Metazoa > Chordata > Lepidosauria > Squamata > Lacertidae > Podarcis > Podarcis liolepis. The sequence goes on from NC_139555.1 coordinate 123,280,321, forward strand.
AGATGCCAGCAGAGGCCCAGGCCGAGGCCCCGGAATTCCAAAAATCCCTTTCTGAAGGTCTTCTCCGTGGTCCTTCAAAAACTTTTCTTTGTCCTCAGCAGTCTTTATTTTCACTTTCTTCCCTTTAAATGTAAAGAATAATCCTTGAGGAAATTCCCACCTAAAAGGAATCGAGTTGCTCCTCAGCAGCCTTACCAGTTCTGTGTATGTGGATCTAAGATCCAAAAGTTGTTTTGGGATATCTTTGTAAATTTCTGCTGTCCTGTCTTGGATTGTAAGTGACTTTCCGTAATGCAGACTTAATATCTTGTCCCTTTCTTCCTTGGATCTCAAAATAAGCAAACAGTCTCTAGGTTTATCTTTCCTTGCAACTCTTCCAAGTCTGAAGGCGGTTACAATTTTAAAGTCCTTATCTTCCTCCAAGGCCCAAAACTTGGAAAATTCTTTTGTCAAATAATCAATTAAATTCCCTTGTTCGAATTCTGGAATCGCCCTCAATCTAAGGTTATTTTCCCTATTTCGCAGTTCGATCATAGACAGGTAGGCCTGCTGTTCGCCAATCTGTTTATGTAGTGGCCTTACTTCTTCCTTTAATGCATCAGCTTTTTGATTAGCTTCCACAGCTAATTTACGATTTTCTGAGGTAGCTTCAACAAGATTCCCAATTTCTTGTGCGTGCTGAGCCACTTGTTCAGTTAATTTATTAACACTGGCTGTAGCTTGATCAATTTTAGCCGAATGTTCATCTGCCTTTTTATCCAAAATTTCCAATTTTCCCAAAATTTGCTCTAATACTGAAGCAGAACTTCCTGCAGCCATACCTTCTAACAAGGTCTGCTCAGCTTCTTCCTCTTGTGCTACCAAAACAGTAGGGACAGATGATCTGCACTGCTGTGGAATCAGAGTTGTTTGCGTTAATTGTTTAGCCTTAGCTTTAGCAGATCTTGTCTTCCCAGTGCCACTCATTCCACTCCTGTCTACGTGTCAAGGTCAGTTTATGTAAAGTCCCATGGGAATCCACAAGCTCAGAAAGTAAACAATAAAATAGAAGAAAGCGGAAAAAACAAGTCTCAAACAATTGTAATTCCAGAGTCCTCTAGGGGGAGTTCCAACGTGTCTTAGGAAGAACAAAGAAAGTTTTAACAATGTCCAAGCAATCCAAAGTTTCAAAAGGAAAAAACCTTCAGTTCTCTTGTAGCCAGCAGAGTTATCTTTGTTAAACAGTATTTCTATAAATGTGCCCTGGTAACGTTGTTTCACAGTAACTAGTCCAATAGTGCTCAAATTGTATCAGTTCAAAGTAACAAAATAAGTCCGCAATCTGACAGCTGTAGAAGTTAGGCAGCCCAAGTGCCTGGGTTTCTTTATAAGTTATTGTAAATCCACAGAAAGAGGATAACCAAGTTCATATTCAAAATCAAAGAAAGAAAAACAAGAAAAAATCAAGTCCTTTACATCCAAAAGACCATTCCTCAAATGCAGGAACTCTTAGCTTTTAACTCCACTTCAAAGGCTTCAGATCAAAGTCTTTTGCTTCAGAGTGTATCTGAAGAAGTGTGCATGCACACGAAAGCTCATACCAGGAACTAACTTAGTTGGTCTTTAAGGTGCTACTGGAAGGAATTTTTTTATTTTGCTTTATAACTTAAGCAGGGTCAGGAGACGGACTTCCTGGTTACGTCTCCCGCTTTAGACGAATTTTTGAATTTATTTGATCCAATTACTTTAATCCCTCTTACTCATGGGTTGTAGTTTCCGAATCTTTGTCCCAGGAAAAAAGGTCAGCGCTCACCGACAACGGCTATGCGGCTTCACTCACGCGGAAAGAGCGATCGACTCACAGCACCGCGCCAGCCCTTCCCCGTTCCGGGACCCCTTATGGGGTTCCTTCTTCGTTTCGGGGGGCGCTTCTGGTGCCCGCCGAGTCCCACGGCCACAGGCTCGCTCTGCCTGTGGTTTTCCGACGTGGGTCGCCGCTTCGCCGTAGCGGGCGACCCGTTTCCGCAGAGCTTCCCCTTCAGAGACCGAAGGAGACCGCCATTGCCGTTTGCGCCGCCTCCGGAAGTCAAAAGCCCACATATTTCTTACCCCAGATAACAAACACTTCCCATGTAGAGATAAATCTTCCCAGACCCAGAACATAGAAGCCTGCTTTTATTTCTATGGATTTCTTGAATTTCTGTTTTATATGCTTTTATACTACTTTCATCTTGCATTTTTAATGTAATGATATTGTTACTGTTTTGATGTTGGGCAACACATAGATATTTTTCAAATATGAAGCAAATGGTTTTTTAAAGAAATGAAGTGGGTTATAAAAGTTTTAAATGAATAAAAATTCAGTGTTTCACTCAGAGGAAACCAGTCTACTTTCCTTAGTATTTAGAAACACAGACACCTGTGCCACAATGTTTCTAGGTATCCATCTGAATCTGCAAACAAGTTCAGAAGACCCAGAGAAGCGGTGGGGTGTCTAGTTATGAAGGAGATCACAGAAAATACTTTTGTCCAGAATTCTTTTACTTTGGAGCAGTCCTGCCACGCATGCCACTAGGTTATAATGTTTTGACAGCCCCTCCAGCATGAGGGGGAAGCACTCCTTTATGCAAAAGGTATCAATTGTGGTGTGAAGTACAGTGGTGCCCCGCAAGACGAATGCCTCGCAAGACGGAAAACCCGCTAGACGAAAGGGTTTTCCGTTTTTGAGCTGCTTCGCAAGACGAATTTCCCTATGGGCTTGCTTCGCAAGACGAAAACGTCTTGCGAGTTTTCCGATTTTTTCCCGCTCCCCCCCTTTTTCTAAGCCGCTAAGCCGCTAATAGCCTTTTAGCCGCTAAGCCGCTAAGCCGCTAATAGTTTGAACCAAAGAATGCCTTGAAGCAGAGCTTACTCTAAATTGCTTCTTCTACATGAACTCCTCAGTTGGGTTCTCAGTATGACTACTACTATTTTAATTATCCATCTTTTTCACTGATGAGAACTTAAGGTGGTTTCCAGATAAAATAAGAACAGCTAAAAACATAGGAAAAAATCATTAAAACCATACAGTGGTACCTCAGGTTACATATGCTTCAGGTTGCATATGCTTTAGGTTACAGACTCCGCTAACCCAGAAATAGTACCTCGGGTTAAGAACTTTGTTTCAGGATGAGAACAGAAATTGTGCTCCAGTCGCGCAGCGGCAGCAGGAGGCCCCATTAGCTAAAGTGGTGCTTCAGGTTAAGAACAGTTTCAGATTAAGAATGGACCTCCAGAATGAATTAAGTATTTAACCAGAGGTACCACTGTACCTATGATTTTGATTTGAAGTAGAAGTTGGATTTAATAGAATTTTTAAAGAATATAACTAAGCCTTTAATGGAGCCCAAGGAACCCATAATAATTCAAACTAATGAGATTGATTGTCTTGTAGCTTCATTTTTAATGGATACAAACAGCTAAAAACATAGGGAAAATAGATAGGCGAGAGGAAATGAATGTAGCAGGAAGCTCAAAGCCACTGAAGAGGATTGTCTCCAAAGGAGTCTGCAGCACAACTATCACCAATGGGATATCATCTTGTTTATTTTTATAAAGTCAGCATTGTGATTCTGCTACAAATTCTGAAAGAACTCCTTTGAGAAGAGATGCTCGTTCGAGAGAATCTAGATATGTGTCTGTCCACCAAGAGAAATCCCTCCCAAATCACTCTTCTGTCTCACTTTGTGCATCTCTTTTACCCCCCCCCCCTTTTAGTTCTCTGCAATGAGGCTCAGCCAGAAAATGCCATATCCCTCTCCATTCCTACCTGTGGGATTTTATAGATGCCCAATGTGCCTGAAAGCAAGATGGAGTTTTGAGAGTCAGCCATTTCCAGAACAGTCAGTAAATCATTCCGTCTTCCACATTTGTAGTTTGGAATATTTGCCTTCCCGGTAGACAGCAGGTCTAGCAAAGCATCATAGGTCACCCTTCCATCAAAAAAGTTCTCCTGGATGCTGTAGCCCAGGGTGATGTTGAAGGAGAGCCTGGCATTCTGGTTGAACTCTTGAATGGCAAGCAAGAAGGAGAGCACCTCCCAGTACTTTGTGTTTCCCTTCCTGCAAAAATATACAGATTGTGTCGTCATCCTGCAGTTGTCGCAGATTTATCTGAGGGATTTTTAAGGCAAGCTTTAACCGGTGATATAAAAATCTGGATTTTATTTCCAGAACTTTACTTGTGCTTACACAGATTCAGAACCAAAGCCAGCAGCTCAATAGCTCACCTAATTATATCTCATTGGAAGAGAGAGAGGATAGCCTTTGTGAAGGAACTGCACTGCTAAAAAGGAATAAACGTATTATATTTATTTTATTTTGGGACATTTGGGGTTGATTTGTTTTCTAGGACAAATCTTGGTTGGCAGTCATCTGACTCTTCTTTGATTTTTAGTATGTTTATGGACCTACAGTCTATAATCAAATGTATCTCGAAGGTATGATTGTGGGAAGAAGAAATAACTCCATCCCCACAAAATATCTTACCATTTAAAGCTGGAAGAGGGAGTCCTGTTGAAGGTTTGTTCATGAAATACGGCTTTTGTGGGAGAGATGATCCCACTAATGAGGTGGTCTCCTGGCCTGTAATAGTTGAATGGGTCTATTTGACTCCTCTCCAAAATCAATGAGCATTTTGCTTTCTGCATCTCACAGTCTGCATAAGGCAGTAGCAGCAGAAGAAGAACAACAACAAGAAGAAGAAGAATCACTGTCATTCTGGGACTGCCTGGAACAGCCCTCTCTGTTGTGCATTCTCCCCTCAGTTCATTAAATGAAGCCAAACCCTTCTTGTAAAGCTGATGGAGTCCAAGCAAGACTTCACACCTGAAGGGATAGAAGACAAGCTCATGACTATATATTCTGACTCACCTGCCCTAAACCTCTGTCCAAGCTGTTGATGACATTTATGTCCCTGTCCTTTCCACCTTGAATGCACAATGTCACCTCACGTAGCTCTTGTTGTTGGTTTTTATTTTAATGGCATCAGATATGATCTTTGGACAAATCCCAGGAGTTTTGGTGTGTAGAAATGAGGGTCACTACGATTTTGATAATCATAAGCCAGATAAGCATTGGCTCTGCAACATCCTGCAATATTTACATGGCTCCATGCTCAGGTGCAGGGCTGGAGAAAAACATGTTTTGCAACAGCCCTCAGATGTCACTCTAGACTCTGAGATGGCGAAGGGAAGGGGCAGCTGAACATATCTAAACTTTGTGGAAAAGCACATTCACAAGAGCCAGGGTCAACATTTGGTTTTCAGACAGTGGGGAGGAAACTCTGCTCTATAGGTCTGATTAGGCCCATCATATCCCATATTTTGACCTGTATGGCTGTTATGGTCAATCCGTGTCACCCCAACAACCCTTCACTTGACATTTCTTTTCTTTCTTTCTTTTAATATGATTTTTATTAATTTCTTTTTTAACACAATATTTCAGCATACCAATAACAAAACAAATAAATTCTTTGCTCCACTGAGCTCGTCACTTCCCTCCATCCCTTCAACCGGTTTTTAATTTTCGAATCTTTGTGTCACACTTTATATCCTCTGCTTCAGATCTTTATATCCTTATGATCAACTCTGTCTCAATGGTCTATAACGTTTTGAGATTGCAGTTTTTTCGTTGCAGAATTTATATCAATCCCACTTGTGTCTTCCCATTTTTACAATAGTTATTCAATATACCAAATAAATTTACTCCAATCTCTTTGAAACTTTTGCTTGTCTTGATTCTGGACCCTGCCTGTCAGTTTGGCCAATTCCGCATAGTCCATCATCTTTGTCTGCCACTCCTCAGACGTTGGTAATTCCTGCAAACCTAAGTAAATTTAAATGCTTTACTTACAGTAATCGGAAGTCTCACTCACACATTGTTCAGTGCTACAGCAGAAACAAGAAGATAATTTTGCTGCAAAATACAGAAGTTAATCTCAGCCTGAGTCTAGAGTCTGGAGCCCCTGCCTCAGATGCCTGCTCAGCTTACATGGGTCAAAAAGAAGAAAAAGAGAGGAACAGGAAACAAATACCAGTGGTACCTTGGTTCTCAAACTCAATCTGTTCGCAAACCAAGGTGCAGCTTCTGATTGGCTAATTGGCCCGGGAAACAATGCCAACAGCCGAAACAGACATTCAACTTCCAGAAATCGTTCGCAAACCGGAACACTTACTTCCAGGTTTGCGGTGTTTGGGGGCCGATTTATTCAGGATCAAAGCTGTTCAGGAACCAAGGTACCACTGTAATGCCTCCCTCCCTCCCCAAAGGAGGTGGGGGTGTCCAGGCCATGCCTCCTCTATAAATTTACAGCTCTGTGGTCCTTAACCCTTTCATGTACTAACTAGCATAGACATGCACTGTTAGGTCTGACTGAAAAATCTCCCAGTTTCCACCTCATCTTTAGTGGTGACCCTACATATAACATTTGGATTACAAAGTGAGAAGGCGGTGGTGGCAGAGGGGACAGCTGGCTCTTGGGTTGGGCAGGGGAAAGCTCCACCTTTGGTTCCTCAAAGTGATGATGACCTCTGCCTCTAACTTCTCCACCTGGACTTGGGAGGTGCCTCCTGTATCTGGGATGACAGCTTGAAGCGCACCAGCGCCCACCCTGCCCTTGTCCTCCAAAGGTCTGGATTGCAGGACAAGATGAAGAGAGGCAGGAAATGATATGAAGAGGAGTCGGTCCCTTCCTCACTCTCTTCCACTGTGGTTCCTGTGACAGCCCAGATCCCTCCTCTACCCCAATTGCAGGCCCAGTTTTAAAAAGGCCCCAATGCAATATGGTCTCCACCGGCCCTTCAGCCCACCTGCCCTCCTTGGGTCTCCACTGAAGCACATTAGGAAATCCAATGGATCTGGCACTGAATTCAGGAAAGGGGAGAATCAGAAGTGTTCTGGTGTGGCTAGGAGGATGCAGCCATCCTGTTGTTATGAAAGGCTTGTGTTCAGAGTGCGGCCAGGATTTGATACAAGATATGCCAGTATCCACAGCAACTGCATCAGTGGTTCATAGTGTACCAGAATTGGTGGACTTATCTGTAACCAGAATTGGTGGTTAGCTCTGAGCAAGCTGAACCATTAGGAAGAGAAGACCAGGAGGGGCTATGATGCTGATGGTAGATTTGGATTGCAACCATCATCAACCACAGCCAGTGTTGCGATTTTTATGATTTATTAAATTTATTAGTCACTTTATCTTGCTCAGGACAACCCAAAACAACTTACAACCAAACAAACAAGTGAAGAAATCCCGCATAAATACATTAAAACCAAGAGGAAAAAGAAATACATTAAAACATCCCACCGACATTTAAAAGACCGCAGATAGTTAAAGAAATGAGGCCAGGTTATAGAAGAATGTTTTTGCCTGGAACATAAAGATATATAGTGATGGCACCAGGCAAGTCTCCCTGGGGACAGCATTCCACAAATGGGGAGTCACTGCAGAAAATACCTGTTCTCCTGCTGCCAACTACCAGATCTCTCATGGAGTGGGAAAACAAAGAATGGCCTCAGATGATGAGCAAAGTGTTTGGGTCAGTTATATGTGACTAGTTATTCCACAAACTGCAACTGTCATTGCAATGAAATTGAGGAGACAACAGATCACACAGGTGAGATAATGACAGGAACTCATTTTCTCTGCTTTATAAGTGGATGCAATGTTAGTTTGAGAGAACATTCCCAACTAGAAATACACAAAAATCCCCACCTACCCCCCAGATCCCAGATACCCAGTTGGTATTGGCAATTGCATGGTTAGGCAGGTATAATGTATCTGGGTGATCAATTAGGTTCTGGGGAGTTCTCTCACCTGCAGCGTCAACCCAGTTTCCTAAGATTTCCTCCTGCACTGTTGTGCCCCTCAACAGGTGTCACTTGCAAAAGAGTAGCTGAATGAAATAAAACCTCCTGGTGTTTTGTTTCACTGTTTGGTTTTTGTTATCAGGTGCTCCTTTGTATTCAGATCAGGCCTCAGCACAATAATGTAGCACTTGGGAATGAAGATGCAGCCCAGAAGCCCAGCACTGGAGGCTAAGATAGAGAAAACCTGCACAGCTACCATGTACTTCCCCTTGGTGCTCAGGTAGGTGGGAACAAAGGACACCCAAACACTGCAGAAGACCAGCATGCTGAAGGTGATCAGCTTAGCTTCATTGAAGGCTCCAGGAAGCTTCCTGGCTAGGAAAGCCACCGTGAAGCAGATGGCAGACAGGAAGCCCATGTAGCCAAGGGAACCATAAAACATGGCAGCAGACCCTTCATTACATTGCAGGATGATCTGCCCAGCTTGGGAGCTCATGTCAGAGTCTGGGAATGGGGGAGAGGTTCCCAACCAGATAGCACAGATGATCACTTGGACACTGGAACAGGAAAGGACAATGGAGTTGGCCAGACTCTTCCCCAGCCATCTCCTCACCTTGTTCCCTGGCTTGGTGGCCAGGAAGGCCAGGACCACAGTGATTGCTTTAGCCAACAAAGAAGAGACGGCAACTGAGAAGATGATGCTGAAGGATGTTTGTTGGAGAAGGCAGGTCACTTTCCTTGGCCGGCCAATGAACAGGAAGGAGGACAAAAAGGAAAGCAGGAGGGAGATGAGGAGGATGAAAGAGAGGTCCCGGTTGTTGGCTTTGACTATTGGAGTTTCTAGGAATTTAAGGAAGATTCCTAGCACACAGCCTGTGGTGATGGAAAAGAAGAAGGCAAAGGAAGCCAGGAGGATCCCCAAAGATTCTTCATAGGCCAGGAAAGTAATAACTTTGGGAACACATTGAACTTGACCCTTGTTTGGATACTGATCTTCTGGACATTTGGTGCAGTGTTTTGCATCTGAGGGGGAGAAAAGGGGTGCCTTAGCATCATTTACATCCATTACTATCTTTGTTCTATTGCATTTTGAAAAAATATGCTGAAGTCAGGGGGCAAGAATGTGCAATAAGGAATGAACAACATTGGTTTCTTAATTGGCGTATTGTACCATTCCTATCCCCTCAGGTGACAGGGGTGGCACATAATTTTTTCCTCAAAATTTATTGCCAGAAATTTCTTGTGACGTAGATAAAGATGAAAGGCAGTGACTGTCCGCCAGAGATGCTTCTGGTGTCTTGATTGTACAGCTTTTGCAAATGCTGAAGACACACCTCTTTACCTTGACCCTTGACATTTATGGTGTTTTATTTTGTGGGGGTAACTGTTCTACTAAACAATTCAAAGTGTTGGTGCTGACCTTTAAAGCCCTAAATGGCCTCGGTCCAGTATACCTGAAGGAGCGTCTCCACCTCCATCGTTCTGCCCAGACACTGAGGTCCAGCGCCGAGGGCCTTCTGGTGGTTCCCTCGCTGCGAGAAGCCAAGTTACAGGGAACCGGGCAGAGGGCCTTCTCGGTAATGGCACCTGCCCTGTGGAACGCCCTCCCACCAGATGTCAAAGAGAAAAATAACTAACAAACTTTTAGAAGACATCTGAAGGCAGCCCTGTTTAGGGAAGCTTTTAATGTTTAATAGGTTATTGTATTTTAGTGTTTTGTTGGAAGCTGCCCAGAGCGGCTGAGGAAACCCAGCCAGATGGGCGGGGTACAAATAATAAATTTTTGTAGTTGTTGTTGTTGTTGTTGTTTTTAGTATTATTATTATACTGCCCTGTTCCACCTGAAATGGATTCATTTAATATAAATTATATATCTGGCCACTGAATTTTAAAACAGGGGAATAGCCCACAGTTCGCTTCCTTGAGGCCATTTGTTTCAACCTACTTCCTGTAATTTAAGAAGGTGATTAAAAATAGAGATGTCAAGAAATGATCCACATTCAAAAATATCTCTATCAGAAAATGCCTCTGAATTAATCGCTGACCTCTTTCTAGTTCTCCCTTGGAGTCACCCACCTTCCCAAGTGGAGATGGTCCCTTCCATACATGGAGCACAACCATAGCAGCAAACTGCCTCTCCTTCTTGAACTACCTTGGCGTATCCCGGGCGACAGCTTTCAGTGCACCTGGAGCGAGGCCTGGTCTAATCATAAAGAGAAGATGCTGCGTTAAAGGGAGTATTTGTGTCTACAGAGTTCACTTACAGAGTTTGGAAATGACCCTACAGGATCTCTTGTCCTTCTTATCTATGACTTTTTTCAGGGGAGCACTTTTGATGCAGAATGACATGGTAGGGAAACCTCCTGGCTGTGTTAGCTTGCTTGTTCCAAAATTATATACAGTGGTACCTTGGGTTACAGACGCTTCAGGTTACATACGCTTCAGGTTACAGACTCCGCTAACCCAGACATAGTACCTCGGGTTAAGAACTTTGCTTCAGGATGAGAACAGAAATCACATGGCGGCAGCAGCAGGAGGCCCCATTAGCTAAAGTGGTGCTTCAGGTTAAGAACAGTTTCAGGTTAAGAACATTTTCAGGTTAGGTCCTTTAATTGCAGTATGGGATAGGTATAAAAACCTATTAGAACCTAAAGTACCACACTGGTTATCTCCGTTAGAAGTTATGAGCATAAAGAAAATTAATATGAGAGGCAATTGGATCACATATGGACAATTGTTATTTAAAGAAGGGGGAAATGGAAAATGAAACCATATGAACAGGTTAAAGAATATGTATATGATTGGTTGCATTATTTTCAAATAAATGAAATGTTTAGGAAAGATATCAAAGATGGCAGTTATGCCGACAAAGATTCAAAATTTCAGATTGAAATAATAAATAATGACCCCAAAATTCTATCCAAAATGTACAAGTTGTTAGAATGGAATCTGAAAGATGAGGAAGTCAAGTCGGTAATGATACATTGGGCCAGAGATGTCGGCTATAATATATACAATTTGAGGATTGGGAAAAATTATGGAAAGAAAATTTAAAATTTACAGCATGTATGACGTTAAAAGAGAATGTTATGAAAATGTTTTATAGATGGTATATAACACCAGTGAAATTAGCGAAAATGTATAAGACATGTAATAAGTGTTGGAAATGTAAAGATAAAGAAGGTTCTTTTTATCATATGTGGTGGGAATGTAAGAAAGTGAAAGGCTTCTGGGAAAGGATATACAATGAGTTGAAGAAGATTTTAAAATATACATTTACAAAGAAACCTGAGGCCTTTCTGTTAGGAATACTAGGAAATGAGATAAAGAGAAAGGATTGTAAATTTTTCCAGTATGCAGTGACAGCAGCAAGGGTGCTACTGGCTCAGAAATGGAAACAACAGGAAATACCGACAGTGGAAGAATGGAGAATGAAGTTGTTAGACTATGCTGAGTTGGACAAATTGACTGGGAAGATTAGATACTTAAGAGACCAAAAGTTCATCAAGGACTGGGGAAAATTTGTGGAATATCTGGAAAGCATAAGTGAGGGACAGATAACGCTAGAAGGGTTTTAAAAAGCACTGCGAAAAACTGTCTAAAGGGAAAGAATTGTCTAAAGGGAAAGAAAATGAAGGGTATAAACAATGACAATACAAACTAGGGAATGTGCAATTAAAATAATGACTATGGATGATTTACGGAAAAGCTGAAGGAAGTCCAGAAAAGAAACATTTTGTGAAAAATTGGATGTGAAATTAGTATGTACGTTTTGTTTTGTTGTAAAATTAATAAAAGAAAATTATAAAAAAAGAACAGTTGCAGGTTAAGAACAGACCTCCGGAACGAATTAAGTACTTAACCCAAGGTACCACTGTATCTGACCTTCCTATCACAACCGCCAAGTGTCCCGATTTTCCAAGGACAGTGCCAAAATTACGAAAGTCTGATTTAATCCTGGAATGTCCTAATTTCCCAAGGACAGTGCCACCGCTCCTGATCTCAGGGAAGAGGATGAGTCGGTGCTTATTCTGAGTGGCGGTGGCAGTGAGGGAGCATCCTGCTGCCTCTCTGTGGCCTTTCCATGGCTGCCTCTGCCAGCATCCTCCCTTTGGCAGCTCATAGTGGCTTCTGAAGAGCAGGCGAGGAGGAAAGGCTGCCCCCACTGAGGCCCAGCCCTGTGTGATGTGCTGGCTCTTGCTGCAGGTAGAGGGCGGAGGTGCCCTGGGAAGGAAGGAAGTGGAAGTGGAGAGGAGCACAAATACTCATAATACTCATAATAATAATAATAATAATAATAATAATAATAATAATAATAATAATATATTTGTACCCCACCCATCTGTGGGCAGCTCCCAACAGAATATTAAAAACACAATAAAACATCAAACATTAAAAACTTTCCTAAACAGGGCTATCGTCAGATGTCTTCTAACAGTTAGATAGTTGTTTATTTCCTTGACATCTGATGGGGGGCATTCCACAGGGCAGGCGCCACTACCGAGAACATTCCCTGTAACCTCACTTCTCACAGGGAGGAAACCGCCAGAAGGCCCTCAGAGCTGGACCTTAGTGTCCGGGCTGAACGATGGGGGTGGAGATGCTCCTTCAGGTATACTGTGCTGAGGCCATTTAGGGCTTTAAAGGTCAGCACCAACACTTTTAATTGTGCTTGGTAACGTACTGGGAACCAATGTAGGTCTTTCAAGACCAGTGTTATATGGTCTTGGCGGCCACTCCCAGTCACCAGTCTAGCTGCCGCATCCTGGATTAGTTGTAGTTTCTGGGTCACCTTCAAAGCCCCACAAAGAGCGCATTGCAGTAGTCAAAAAGAAATGCCTTGTGGATCCATGTCTAATCTTGCCCCTTTCTAAAATGTATTTATTGGTGTGTGTGTGTGTTTCTTTTTGTAAATCTACCAAAGAGTAAAATAAACTAAAACATGGATTAAGGGGTTTTCTCATGACGGTGGAGGGTGTGTGCTGTGTCCTGTTGGGTGGAGACAAAGATAGGGCGGTTGAGAAGGGCCTGTTGGAGGGGAGTGAGACATGTCCCTATTTGCATCAAAGTAGAGAACAAAAGATACAAAAACAATATAGCAATCCAAGACTGCAATAACCAAACACACTTACGAAGAGCAGCAGCTAAATAAGCCATCACCTGAAGAAGTTGCCTTCTGAATTATTATTATTATTATTATTATTATTATTATTATTATCATCATCATTATACAAAAGAGTTCTGATTTGCTATATGAGGGGACCTGCAGGTTCCAACCACTGCTCTACCTATTCAAAAGGACTTACGCCCGGGTAAGTGTGCCCCGGGTTACGGTTGAACTTCCCTTGGAACTACTCGACAGGTTATTTGAGCTCAACACTTACCATGTGGCTTAAGTTGTCTCCTACCTTGTTACTACCCTTGGGCCACACAATGGCTTCTGAATTAATGGTGAACTTGAAATAAGTAGGTGTCTCTTTCTCTATATTCCCAACTTTCACTCTAAAAGAAGACTTATTGGGAAGCATGACCCAGTTCTCAATATCATAGTTGCCTGGCAGCTCCCCATTCTCGTCCAGTCTGAGACTGCCCATGCAAGTGTTCAAAAACTGGATTTCTCTTAAGGAAGGATGAAGCTGAAATGGCAGGAAAAACACCAGCATTAAGGAAATAGAAAACCGTGTTGAATATCTCAGCCCTGTAGACTGTCATACACGAAGGCTGCATCATAATAATAAAAATCTTATTATTTATCCCACCTGACTGGGATGCCCTAGCCACTATGGGGAGCTTCCAACATATATAAAAACATAATAAAAATTACATGTTAAATTTCGCTATACAGAACTGCCTTCAGATGTCTTCTAAAGGTTATATGGTTACTCATTTCCTTGGCATCTGACAGGAGGGCATTCCACAGAGTGGGTGCCACTACCAAGAAGGCCCTCTGCCTGGTTCCCTGCAGCTTCACTTCTCGCAGTGAGAAGGCCCTTGGTGCTGCATCTCACAGTGGGAGTGGAGATGCTCCTTCAGGTATACTAGGCTGAGGCCATTCACAACTTGCATCTCTCTCAGGGCACCAGAGCGCAAGAACTAGATGGTAGGGGAGTGTTCTGTCATAACCAGAATAGGCAGAAAGGTTTACCTCCACCACAAGTGTCACTATTTAGATTTTCGTCCAAAATGGGCAAAACAAAAAAAGAATATCTGACTACCAAATTTGATTCCAGAGATGGGAAAATGGATTGCAGTGGGAAAGAAAGGAAACAGCAAAGGAAAGGAAATACCTGCCCTGTAAAACTGGCTAAAATTTATAAACTAAAATCGAATCTGTGTTGGAGATGTAAGGTATCAGAGGGATCCTTGTATCATGTATGGTGGGGATGTGATAAAAAAAATGGGGAAATATACACGAGGAACTGGAAAAAAAATGTTTAAAACAACACTTGGTAAGAAGCCGGAAACATTCCTTTTAGGAATTATAACAAATGACATCCCAAAAGACATGAAGTGAATCCTTTTTATATGCAACAGCTGCCGCAAGGTTATGGGTTGCAAAAAATTGGAAATCAGAAGAAGTACCAACATTGAAAGATTGGCAATATAATTTTTTTGAAATGATGGCAACAATTAGAATGCAATCTAATCAAAATCTCAAACCAGAATGGAAATGTCTAGAAGAATACATGACCGAAAGATGCTCCAACAAGAACTTATTGATATGTATAGACTGATTTCACAAAGTCAAGTTAAGCTAAGCAGATACATAAGATTGAATGCTTAATTATTAAGATACAGAATTACAATCTCAATAATAAAGTTACAAAATAATAACAAGGAAGTCACGCACGGGTGGAGGGAAGACATAGGGCAAGAAATAAGAAATGGATAAATGTTGGTACATAATGAAATGTGAAAATGTGAATTTACGAATATAATGTATATGTATCAATATGTAAAGGTTTCATATATGTATTGCAACATTAATAATAAATAAATTGAGTGGGGGAGGAAATACCTGCCATGGCTGCAGCCTTTGACGTTCCAACCTGTCTCCTCCACTTGCCATCAGCATGACCTTAGATCTGGATGAATATGCAGCATTCAAAGCATGAGCCACAGCTTCGACACTGAAGTAAGTGATGTAGCTGTCTTGAGACAGGACTCTCTGCAGCTCCTCTTCAGGCACCATCTCCAGTTTCTCATTCTCTGTGCATCTTGTCCGACCTTTTACAGCCAACAAATGCTTTGAATAGAAACAATGAAATGCTTCACTCATAAACTTTTTAAGAAGGACAGAACCTGGGTTATAGAATTGATATTCTTTCTTTATTGGGGGCTTCATGACAAAGGCAAAAGAGCCATGGATGTACTGCAAGTAATCAGGGGGAAAAGCAAAATTCAAATTAATGTCCTGAAAATTTGTTGAGATCCAGACTTTTGCCCCAATTTGTTCCTCCATTTTTCTTTGTAGTATCATGATGGTTACCCATGCCAAGTGAGTGTTTTCATAGTAAACAAATACATTGACTTGTCTCCATTTGGCAAAGGGTTCACTCTGGATGAGCTTTTCTCCTGCATACTTTTCTGGTAGTCTTTTTAACAAGGCAATGCAAATTTCATGGCTGATCAGCAGAGGAGTCAAGGCACTCAAGAACCTTTCACCGTTGTCATTGTCTGAAACAAAGAGGCCAATCCACGTCCATCCGAAATAGAGGAGGAACTTGACAATCCCCCAGCACTGAGTTTCTTCTCTGGGGAGTATCTGGTAGAGAAACGGGAACTCTCTTTTATCGTCAAGAAGTTGAGTAACCAAGCCAAAACTGATCTAGTGAGGAAAGGAAGAGATTGGTGTTTTATATTGCTTCCAGGATAATGAACAGATATTTAGTAACCTGACATTATTATTATCATTGTAATACACAATTTGTCCTGGTTGGTCTGGCTGGAGTTGTAGGCTGAAAGATTTGGACGTGCAAAATAACAAAAGCATTCTGGGAAATGACACCTGACCCGACCAGAGACGAATGGTTGGTGAAGATGATGGACTATGCCGAAATGGTGAAAATGACAGGAAAATCAGAAACCAGGAAGATAGAAACTTTAATAAGGAATGGGGGGATAGAAGTTACTTAAGAGAATACTGTAAACAACTAAAAACTTTGACAGGATTGTAGTGCACAGTGGTACCTCCATGAAAACCATGGAGAGGTAGAGGAAAGTCTAAGGATTCAGGGAATCCTAAATGTTGATGATTATGATTAATGTTTGAATTCAAATGCCTAGTGTAAAACTGAATTTAAAAAGGGAGCTGGGCATGTTTAGCCTGGAGAAGAGGAGGTTAAGGGGTGATATGATAGCCATGTTCAAATATATAAAAGGATGTCACATAGAGGAGGGAGAAAGGTTGTTTTCTGCTGCTCCAGAGAAGCGGACATGGAGCAATGGATCCAAACTACAAGAAAGAAGATTCCACCTAAACATTAGGAAGAACTTCCTGACAGTAAGAGCTGTTCGACAGTGGAATTTGCTGCCAAGGAGTGTGGTGGAGTCTCCTACTTTGGAGGTCTTTAAGCAGAGGCTTGACAACCATATGTCAGGAGTGCTCTGATGGTTTTTCCTGCTTGGCAGGGGGTTGGACTCGATGGCCCTTGTGGTCTCTTCCAACTCTATGATTCTATGATTCTATGAAATTATATTAAAAAAAAGAAAGATCTGGAGGGCACCTGCCTTTCACTCCCTTTAAGGAGTCTCAAAGCAGCTAACATTCTCCTTTCCCTTTCTCCCCCACAACAAACACTCTGTGAGGTGAGTGGGGCTGAGAGACTTCAAAGAAGTGTGACTGGCCCAAGGTCACCCAGCAGCTGCATGTGGAAGAGCAGAGACTTGAACCCTGTTCACCAGATTACAAGACTACTGCTCTTAACCACTACACCACACTGGCTCTCACCAGGTGGGTGAAGGTTGAAAGTAAGATCCCTGGATCCAGTCATGCTATTGTTTAGTTGTTTAGTCATGTCCGACTCTTCATGACCCCATGGACCAGAGCACGCCAGGCCCTCCTGTCTTCCACTGCTTCCCGCAGTTTGGTCAAACTCATGCTGGTAGCTTCGAGAACACTGTCCAACCATCTTGTCCTCTGTCGTCCCCTTCTCCTTCTGCCCTCCATCTTTCCCAACATCAGGGTCTTTTCCAGGGAGTCTTCTCTTCTCATGAGGTGGCCAAAGTATTGGAGCCTCAGCTTCAGGATCTGTCCTTCCAGTGAGCACTCAGGGCTGATTTCCTTAAGAATGGATAGGTTTGATCTTCTTGCAGTCGTCCTATGCTATATAGCCAAGGCTCTCCCCCCCCCCCCCGCCAGAACTCATCAGAGCTCAGCTCCAGCACCTCTCAGGTGGGTGCCATTGCCATTCTAAGAAAACAAGGGAGAAGTTAATGGTGAGCTCCAACACCTCTTTTCTAGAAAAATAGCACTGGCTATAGCTAAGCATTATCTAATTGGGGGGGTTCTGTCTCGACTTCACTGGAAAGAAAGTGGAATTTTCTGCAGTTGAACTTCTCTGCCCCTCCAGGCCCCACCCTTCATACCTGTGGGATTTTGTAGACGCCTGACAAGGCTGAAATCTGTTTTGAGTTTACAGAATTGCCCCCTTCAAGAACAGCCAAAAGGTTATTCTGTCTTCCACAGTGGTAGTTGGGAATATTGCTTTCCCCGCCTGAGACCAGGTCTAGCAAGGCATCAGAAGTGATCCTGGCATCAAAATAGTTATCATAGAGGTTGTAGCCCAGGGTGATGTTGGGTAAGAGCCTGGGATCACTGTTGATCTCCTGAATGGTGAACAGGAAGGACAAGATGTGCCAGTAGAACTTTGGCGTTGCTCTGTAATAAAAAGATACGTTAAAAAGTGTAAAGCTGCTATTCGCCAGTACATGAAAACAAAATGTCACATCTTTTGTTTTATCAATCTAAGGGCTTTTCTGGGCAATATATAACTCTGAACAATGTGGGCACAAAAATGCGCCTTTGAGTGCTCAGTTTGTGTTCTAGAAAGGGAATAAGGATGCAATCCCAAACCCACTTGCCTGGCAGGAAACCCTGTTCAATCATTCAGACTTATTTCTCATGGATTGATTGCACTGTAAGTCAGTAAATATCACTTTCAGCCCAGCAAATTGTGAGCGGTTGAGTCCTTTGGTTTAAAAATAAAAAGATATCACGAGGCCAGAAGGACTACATTTGCTCTCACTTTGAGTCTCCTTTGTGCAAGTGAAGTCAACAGTCAGCAGAAAGTTGGCTGATACTCAGACCCAAATATATTCACCAGATGCATTGCACTTGCCTAAGCATGCAATGGGGGGGGGGATGTTCTCTCAAACTGACATTGCACCCAGCTATAATGGAGAGATCGGTAGAAGGAGAAAACTTTGTGCAACACACATAGATAAGCTATGGAACTCACACCAACCTGGATGGCCTTAAAAGAGAATTAGACAAATTCACGGAGCTCTTCTGCTCAAATCCTGCTTTCTGGTTGCTCCCATCTGGTTGGCCATTGTGAAGAGTTTGGATTTGATATCTCGCTTTATCACTACCCTAAGGAGTCTCAAAGCGGCTAACAGTCTCCTTTCCCTTCCTCCCCCACAACAAACACTCTGTGAGGTGAGTGGGGCTGAGAGACATCAGAGAAGCGTGACTAGCCCAAGGTCACCCAGCAGCTGCATGTGGAGGAGCGGGGAAGCGAACCCGGTTCACCAGATTACGAGTCCACCACTCTTAACCACTACACCACACTGGTGAGAGCAGGATACTGGAATATATTGAATATATGGGCTCCCGTTGGCTGATCCAGGACTATTTCAGACTGAGGAACATTTTTTAAAAAAAAATAAAAAATCACATCCCCTCCCACATTATCAGCACAAAATACTTTGTAACTAACACATCAATGAGCACTGGCTGAACTCTCACACTCCCTTCCCCTCTCTCCAAATGTTCAGTTGTACAATGCATGCAGATCTTCTTGCTATAGAATACATATAATCCACACACACATACCTTCCAACATTTCTCCAATGAAAATAGGGACGACCATTATTAGTAGTATTATTAGTATTATTAGTATTAGTTTTAGTATCATTATATTTATAAAATGACTGGGTTGCCCCAGCTACTCCGGGCAGCTTTCAACCTATATAAAAACACGGCAAAAGTTTTTAAACTTCCCTATACAGGGCTGCCTTCAGATGTCTTCTAAAGGTTGTATAGTTACTTATCTCCTTGGCTCGGGGTCGGATAATTCCATATTCTCTAGCATTTCTCTGATGAAAATTGGAACATCCTAAGGAAAAGTGGGACACTCCTGGGTCAAAACAGAAACTGAGACGTCTTGTGTAAATCCAGGACTTTGCCTGGAAAACAGAGACACTCAGAGGGTCTGCACACATTCAACCACATTTGCAACCTTTGTATTAGGTAGTAATGCTGGTGATCATGGAGAAAGCTGAAATAGGGACTGTTTCCCTTGTAAATAGGAACACCTGGAGCAGAGCATGCAGAAACAAAGACACCCACCTGCACCTACTAACTTACCTCCTAACCTTCATTAATGGGGGTTGGGAAAAGTTGTATAGGTATAGAATAATTTTATTTGGAGGTGTGTTTCCACTGATGAGGAAGTCTCCAGGGCGGTAGTAAAAGTTTACATCAGTTTGATCCCTGATCAGATTCAAGGGGCATTTTGTCTTCAGGTGCCCACAGATTCCACGAGGCATTAGCAGCAAAAGTAGAAGCAGAACCTCCAGAGAGATCATTCTGCCTTCTGCACCTTTCTTGTGAGTGCTCCTCTCTCCTCCTCAGCTAACTGATTAGAAGCCAAAAGCTATTGGAAGACCAAAGCTGCAGTGGCAATAAATTTATGCAAGCCTTCCCCACCCACTCACCCTTTTCCCTGCTCTAAATCTTGACTCAGTCTGATGCAAGAGATATTCCGGGTTTCAACTTTTTCCCTCCCAAGGCGCAGTGCAAAAATTAACCTCAGGCTGCCTCAGATCCTAATGTGTAGGAGACCTCCAGCAATGTCTCCCAAGCTTCAGAAATAGTAATTATAAAGGCAATAATTATAATTATTATTAATTGTAATAATTATAAAGGCAAGGCAACTCGTCCCTTCAATATCCTGGAGGCAGGTGTAGAGCTGGAGAAAAAAATGTATTTGTGAGAAATTGCAGATGTGGCGTCAAAGTACGATGTGAGTCGGAGTGAGGGGGGAGTTTGGCCTGAACTTTGCTGAGAGAAAACTGACAGCCCTGGTTGCAAAAGAGCAACAGCCCCCTTCTAGTGTTATTCCACAGCA
The DNA here is from genome assembly GCF_965112155.1 of Podarcis liolepis. NCBI lineage: Eukaryota > Metazoa > Chordata > Lepidosauria > Squamata > Lacertidae > Podarcis > Podarcis liolepis. Next base: position 123,300,500 of record NC_139555.1, read on the forward strand.
ATTGAGAGTTCAGGAGCCTCTGATCCTAGGATTCTTTTTCAAAACCATCTAGGTTGGTAAAAGGTAAAAGGACCCCTGACCATTAGGTCCAGTCATGACCGACTCTGGGGTTGCGGCGCTCATCTCGCTTTATTGGCCGAGGGAACCGGAATACAACTTCCGGCATACAGCTAAGCCGTTTCTGGCGAACCAGAGCAGCGCACTGAAATGCCATTTACCTTCCCGCCAGAGTGCTACCTATTTATCTACTTGCACTTTGACGCGCTTTTGAACTGCTAGGCTGGCAGGAGCAGGGACCAAGCAACGGGAGCTCACCCCGTTGTGGGGATTCGAACCGCTGACCTTCTGATTGGCTAGCCCAAGGCTCAGTGGTGTAGACCACAGCGCCACTAGCGTCCCATTGTATAGGAACATACAATCAGGGGGGGAAAGCAGGGATTCAGACACAATATATGGCAAGCAAAGTACCATGAATGTATTTGTCACAGTGTACCCACTATTACAAGGCATGCAGTACATGCAAGTGGTACTCTAGAATAATCAAAATAAATGCAACATTACAATAAATGTAACGGGAGCTCACCCCGTCGTGGGGATTCGAACCGCCGACCTTCTGATCGACAAGTCCTAGGCTCTGTGGTTTAACCCACAACGCCACCCGCGTCCCATCTAAATTGGTAGCCATCACCATAAAAGTGATTCATCTTCTCAACACACTCACACCACATGGGCTGAACACATCTTTTGACGGGATGTTTATTGTAGTACCTCTTTAAGAAACACTCGGTGTAATAATAATAATAATAATAATAATAATAATAATAATAATAATAATTTTATTATTTATACCCCACCCATCGGGATGGGTTTCCCAAGCCACTCTGGGTGGCATTTAGAAACATAGCAAAACATCATTTATTTATTTTTTAAAAAAAAAAACTTTCAGCAAGTAGAACTAATGAAGGAACCTTTACAGTCTCTACACCAAAGGGGGGCAATTTGAATTATATGGGAGGCAATTCGAGAATGAGTTAGACCAAGTTAATGGCCTTTTAGGCTTCCTCCACATGAATAGTTCACTTTTTGAATAATAAAAATTATATGTGACAGGGTGGGGCACCAGGATTTCAGAGAGGCTTAGGTGGGGCATGGCCAAAAAAAAAGGTTGGGAACCACTGCTCTACTCACAAATGTCCACTAATGGGCTTCCTCTGTGTTCTGCTAGTTAACCTTGTTAACTTCACAGGGTGAGTCAGCCTGTTTATGGTCTGGAAAAGTTTACAATATATTGCCTGGCTTGGGTTGCTACCATTTTCTTTTACATCATCAGCTGAAGAAGGAGTTTCTCTTCGAAACTTGGATCACCGGGCTCCAGTCATATTTGCTACAGCTGCTCTGCCACTTCCAATAATTCCTTGCATCAGAGATAATGAAAACATATCATTTATTGTAATGTTGTACTTATTTTGATTATTCTGGAGTATTTGCATGTACTGCAAGCCTTGTAATAGTGGGTACACTGTGACAAATACATTCATGGTACATTGCTTTTTTTCTATTTGTATGTTCCTATACAATGGGACGCGGGTGGTGCTGTGGTCTAAACCACTGAGCCTTGGGCTTGCCAATCAGAAGGTCAGCGGTTCGAATCCCCACAACGGAGTGAGCTCCCGTTGCTCGGTCCCTGCTCCTGCCAGCCTATCAGTTCAAAAGCACGTCAAAGTGCAAGTAGATAAATAGGTAGCGCTCCAGTAGGAACGTAAGCAGCGTTTCTGTGCCCTGCTCTGGTATTGCCAGAAGCGGCTTAGTCATGCTGGCCACATGACCCGGAAGCCGTACGCCGGCTCCCTCAGCCAGTAAAATGAGATGAGCACCGCAACCCCAGAGTCATCTGCAACTGGACCTAACATTCAGGGATCCCTTTACCTTTACCTATACAATGGAAAACTTCCCTAAACAGGGCTGCCTTCAGTAGTCTTCTAAAAGTCAGATAGTTGTTTATTTCCTTGACATCTGATGGGAGGGCGTTCCACAGGGAGGGCGCCACTACCAAGAACGCCCTCTGCCTGGTTCCCTGTAACCTCACTTCTCGCAGTGAGGGAACCACTAGAAGGCCCTCGAAGCTGGAGCTCAGTGTCTGGGTTGGACAATGGGGGTGGAGACGCTCCTTCAGGTATACATATGGGCAACAGCAGCTTCAAAGCAGCTGAAGGGGGGACATTTTCAAAGGAATATGTGTTCTCCTCTTTCAAAGAGAAGGTAAAAGTCCAGCTGGGCTCCATGGGCCTCATAAATAGCTTTGTGTGTCCTGACTTGTGGGGACATCTTCAGGTTAGGAAACGGCTCAGGAGTAAACCCTACACAAATCCGGAGTCCCTAAGACGGATGGATGGTGTCTTGTATGCCTCCTTCCGGAAACTCCTGCAGCCAAGCTGGAACCAAAGACATTGCTCTGCTTTCCTTTGGGCCACATAAGTGAAGCCAAGAGGGTGGTCTTGTCATCTGGACAGCCTAGGACCTCCATACCCATTTCTCAAGACTGTGACCCAGGGAGGTCACTTGGGTGCTGCTATCACAGTTGTTTGACTTCACCCCTGGAGGTGCCCTTTTTTGTCCCACTGCCCTTCCAAATATTCTGATTTCTTTCATTCCATGGAATGTTGTGAACCCCTAGGATGGAGGATGTGGAGAGTAGAATCTGGGTCCCTCCTGCACACAATTCAGCTCTGGTCCGGCAGTAGACTTTCTGCAGATTCACCAGGTTCCCTCTGAACCTCAGCCCTCTCTCCATCTTCCATTCCCAGTTGCAAGGATGGTTTTTCTCAGCATTCTTCAGCCATGAATCACAAGACCAAGATGGCCTCTTCTGGCTGTGGTGATAAACCATGAGCTGGGCATCCACATGTACTACTGCAGTGAACTGGAGCAGTTGTTGGCTGGGCTCCCATACTGCACTGTACAGACCATGCGTGGAGTGAGAGGAGGAACCTGGAAAGGAAAAAAGGAGGGGAAGGCTAAGGGGTCAAAACTAGCCTATGAATTCTCCTATATAATATCCCCCTGTACTTCCATGGGAGGTGAGTCTTTTGCTCTAATGACAGCTAAAACCGCACTCAGCAAATAATAAATTATTATTATTATTATTATTATTATTATTATTATTATTATTATTATTATTATTCTTAAGGGTGGGGGGGAAACCACCTGGAATGCCCCAAGCCCCCAAACTCTGACCATCTAACCTACATAGCTGGGGAACCTTCTACTGATAACTCCTTCATGCTCCTTGCATGATCAGTAGTCCCTGGCTGGATCTAGACACATAAAAAAACATTTCCAGAAAACACGTTGTAAACCTCATATTGGGAAGGGCCATCAGGTGTCACAGTTTTTAATGTAGCTGACTCCCCTGTCTTCTCCTGTCTGGTGGTTAGTAAGGAAAAATAGGTATACAGTGGTACCTCGGGTTAAGTACTTAATTCGTTCTGGAGGTCCGTTCTTAACCTGAAACTGTTCTTAACCTGAAGCACCACTTTAGTTAATCGGGCCTCCTGCTGCCGCTGCACCGCCAGAGCCTGATTTCTGCTCTCATCCTGAAGCAAAGTTCTTAACCTGAAGCACTATTTTGGGTTAGCAGAGTGTGTAACCTGAAGCGTATGTAACCCGAGGTACCACTGTATAGAAGAATTCCTGGATGCCAAGATCCTTGTTTGGGCCAACTACTTTCTGGCAGTTCCCAATCCCCAGCTGAGATTTAAAATAACAAAAAAGGCAGCAAAGTAAAGTGTGGAAACATAGGTTGTTAGACTTTTAAAATATGCCTTTCTAAATTCCTTCCAAAGTACCCCTCTTTCCACATATTTGCTAAGTTAAAAAATGGTTTACTTACAAACTCTTTAAGGTCCTGTGAATATGTTTTTCCATTCAGCAGTCAGAAAACCCAGACAGTAAAACATAGGTTCCAAAGTGGTGAAAGGTTTCTAAATTATTTGTGTAGAAACACAAGGGTAAGTTGTGTAAGCCATGCAGTTTGAACTAGGGGCTACCAGCTCATAACTCTTTTTTTTTAAATTTTTAATAAATTTTATTTCCAATATACACAGTTTTAAAATCACAAACATACCAAAAAAGAAAAATAAACAAATCTAAACAATAAAACATCAAGACGTAAGTATATTTCTCCAAAAGTCATTTTAACTTCCCTCCACCACGATTTGAGCTATATCACCTTTATAACCTTCTTGCAGATCCTTATTTCATCCTTTATCTTTACTTCGCAGATTCTATAATTCGCCTACTGTTATTTTAATACTGTCTAAGTTTTTTTCCATATATAATATAAATTTATTCCAATCGTTAATAAAGATTTTGTTACTCTGGTGCCTGATCTTCTGTGTCATCTTTGCTAACTCAGAGTACTCAAATAGCTTGTTTTGCCATTCACTAATAGTTGGGATATTAGATGTTTTCCAATTTTGTGCCAGCAGTATCCTGGCTGCTGCCATTGCGTACTGGAACATAATTTGATCTTCTTTCCTAATCTCCTCACCGACCATTCCTAGAAGGAATGCCTCTGGTTTTTTAGGAAATGTATATTTCAGTATCTTTTTCAGTTCGTCATAGATAGAACCCCAAAACTTCTTCACTTCTTCACATGACCACCACATATGATGGAAATCGCCCTCTTTTTTTTTACACTTCCAACATCTTTTGTCTCCAGTTTTGTACATTTTCCCCAGTTTGACAGGTGTAATATGCCAGCGATACATCATTTTTTCCATATTTTCTCGGAGGCTAACACATGCTGTAAATTTCATATCCTTAGTCCACAGTTTCACCTATCTCTCATATTCTAAATTGTATCCCAAATCTATGGCCCACTTTATCATGACCTCCTTCACCTCCTCGTCTTTGGTATCCCATTCCAGTAATTGATTATACATTTTAGATAAAAGTTTACTCTTTCCTCCTAGTATTTCCACCTGGAATTTTGATTTTTTCTCACTCATCCCTATTTTTTTATGTTCATTCCATAGGGCATTAATTTGGTGTACCTGTAGCCACCCTATTGACTTATCCTTTAATTCTTCATATGATTTAATTCTCCACCCTTTATCCGATTTAATCAAGAGGTCTTCGTAGGTCCATCTTTGGTTTCCCATGTTTAAGTTTTTGATTGATGAGATATTAACTGGTGATAACCACCAAGGTATGCCCTTTTCCAACAGTCTTTTAGTTCTATTCCAAACCTCTAACAATGCTCCCCTCACAATATGATGGGAGAATCCCTTATGCACCCTTTCTTTTTCCTGCCATAAATAAGCATGCCAGCCAAATCTAGCATCAAATCCTTCCAGGTCTAACACATCCAGATTTTCCAGAACTATCCAATCCTTAATCCAGCACAAACATGCAGCCTCATAATATAATTGCAGATTCGGGACGGCAACCCCCCCCCTCTTTCTCTCCTATCTGTAAGCAGTTTAAACTTGATTCCTGCTCTCTTCCCCTACCAAATAAACCTGGACAAGGTCCTCTGCCAGTTCTTAAACATTGTCGTGCCTCTGATTACTGGAATATTCTGAAATAAGAATAGTATTTTTGGAAGGATGTTCATTTTTATGGCAGCCATTCGTCCCTCCCAGGAGAGTGTTAATCTACTCCAACTGTCTAAATCTTTTTTAATCTCACTCCAGGTTCTATTATAGTTATTTTCCACTAAATTTATATTTTTTGTCGTCATCCAAATGCCCAAGTACTTCACCTTTTTCACTACTTTGATCCCTGTTGGTTGTTCTAATTGAGTTCTTAAATCGTCAGCCAAATTTTTTGTCAGTATTTTTGGCTTATTTTTATTTAACTTAAACCCACATAGCTTTCCAAACTCCTCAAGCAGCTCTAGAACTTTTCCCACACCTTTTAATGGTTCTTCTAATGATATTACTAAATCGTCAGCATATGCCTTCAATTTATATTCTTTCACTCCAAGTTTAATTCCTCTTATTTCCAGTGTTTCCCTTATTTTATTTGTGATTATCTCCAATACCATAATAAACAGAAGGGGGGACAGAGGGCACCCCTGTCTTGTGCCTTTTGAAATCATAAAAGAATCTGTTAAGTTATTATTAATGATTAATTTAGCTCTTTGGCTCGAATAAATTGCTTTGATACCCTCCAAGAAGGGCCCCTTTATCCCTACCCTTTCCATACACTTTAAAAGAAAACACCAAGATACATTGTCGAAAGCCTTCTCGGCATCGACAAATACCAGAGCCGCAGGAATTTCATTTTTAAACTCTAGATATTCAATGATGTTAATTATATGTCTTATATTATCCTTCAACTGTCTGCCTGGCAAAAATCCGGCTTGATCTTTATGGATTGATTTCATCAGATATTTTTTCAATCTTTTTGCCATTATCTCAGCAAAAATTTTATAATCATTATTAAGTAGTGATATCGGCCTGTAGTTTTTTATGTCAAGTTTGTCCGCATCTGGTTTTGGTATTAAAGTAATATGGGCCTCTCTCCACGAGTCCGGTATCCTCCCTCCCTGCAAAATGTTGTTAAATACCTCACATAAGACAGGTGTTACGTATTCCTCCAAGACTTTATAATATTTTTGCGACAGACCGTCTGGTCCTGGGGCTTTCCCTGGTTTCATTTTTTGATAGCCTCCTTAACCTCATCCGTCGTTATTGGTTTGTTTAGATGGAATATTTCGTCTTCTGTCAGCCGCTCACCCCCATTTTTCTCCAGGTATCTTCCTATTTCTGCTATATCTTCATCCTCCTTTCTTTTGTACAAGGTTTCATAAAACTGAAGAAACATTCCCTTTATTTCATTTGGATCTTCTATTATATGTTCCTCTATTTTGATCTTATTAATCACCATTTGTTTTTTCATTTTCCTTAGCTGCCATGCCAGCAATCTCCCCGTCTTATTTGCAGATTCAAAGTATTTTTGTTTCATTGATTTTATCCTCCATTCTACCTCTTGCCCTAATAATGTTGAGTATTGAATTTGCAGCACTTTAGATATTTGTTTCATCTTTTCATCCTCGGGATTTATTATTAGTTTTTCCTCACACTCTTTCAATTGTTTCACTATTTCTTCCTTTTTTGATTCTCTTAACTTCCTTCTATAACTATTCTGTTGGATCAAAAATCCCCTAAGAACTGCCTTACTTGCTTCCCAGACTACATCAATTTTAGTTTCTTTGTTTAAATTCCACTCAAAATACTCTTTCAGGGTATTTTTGGCTTTCTCAATGATCTCTTCGATTTCTAATAGGTATTCGTTCATTCTCCACCTATACTGTCCCAATGATTTACATTTTATTTCCAAACTGATTGGATTATGGTCAGAAAGTGTTCTAGGTTCTATCTCGCACTTCCTTGTTCTTAATGTAAGCTCTCTTGAGGTCCGGATCTGATCGTTTCTTCCCCAACTTTGATGTGGTTCTGAAAAGTAGGTAAATTGTTTTATTATTGGGTTTTTAAACCTCCAGATGTCAATCAAATCTAGGTTTTCCTGTAAGTCCTTAAAAGATTTTGGAAGATTCCCTTGGTTCATTTTTCTTCTTTTTTCACTCCTATCCATTCCTGGGTCAGGGACTCCATTTAAGTCCCCTAATAAAATTAATTTATGATTCTCTAATTCTAGCAGCATTTTTTCCAATTTTTTTGTAGAATTCTGATTTTTTTATGTTGGGGGCATAAACTGTTATTACATTAAATTTTTCTCCTTGATGGTTGATTTGAACTCCCAGAATTCTTCCCTCCTCATCCTTACATATTAACGACGGTTCCCATTTCTCTCTAACATACATCACCAGCCCTCTTTTTTTGCTGACATCTGAATTGATAAATTCCACTCCCAACTTTTTGTTAATCAGTACATGTTTATGTTTTTTAGCTATATGAGTCTCTTGGCAGCATATCACGTCGTAATTTTTATTCCTCAAGACTTTCGTTATTTTATTCCTTTTGGATTTTTCATTTAAACCATTTACATTCCAGGACAAAAACTTCAGAGACATTAATAAAATCAACTTCTAGTTGCTCCTCGTTCCCTTTCTAACCTTATGGACTGAACTCATGGATTGATGTAAGGCATGGTCTGCTCAAATATAATAAGATCCTGCCTGCTAAATCAGGTCAATGGTCCATCATCATCATCATCCCACAGTCTGCTCTCACAGCAGCCAACCCAGTGCTTCATTTGAAATCTCACTACCAGCCCCTGAGCAGAACAGAATTCTCCGCTCCTAAGGTTTGCAGCAAAGTAAAGTAGAGACATCACCTTGCCAGCAAAGGTCCGTATAGTAAAAGCTATGGTTTTCCCAGTAGTGATGTATGGAAGTGAGAGCTGGACCATAAAGAAGGCTGATCGCCAAAGAATGGATGCTTTTGAATTCTGGTGCTGGAGGAGACTCTTGAGAGTCCCATGGACTACGTGGGGCTACCTTTGAAGGTGACCCGGAAACTACAACTAATCCAGAATGCAGCAGCCAGACTGGTGACTGGGAACGGCCGCCGAGACCATATAACACCGGTCTTGAAAGACCTACATTGGCTCCCAGTACGTTTCCAAGCAGAATTCAAAGTGTTGGTGCTGACCTTTAAAGCCCTAAACGGCCTCGGTCCTGTATACCTGAAGGAGCGTCTCCACCTCCATCGTTCTACCCGGACACTGAGGTCCAGCACCAAGGGCCTTCTGGCGGTTCCCTCACTGCAAAAAGCCAAGTTACAGGGAACCAGGCAGAGGGCCTTCTCGGTAGTGGCGCCCCCCCTGTGGAACGCCCTCCCACCAGATGTCAAAGAGAACAACAACTACCAGACTTTTAGAAGACATCTGAAGGCAGCCCTGTTTAGGGAAGCTTTTAATGTTTGATGTATCATAGTATTTTAATATTCTTTTGGAAGCCGCCCAGAGTGGCTGGGGAAACCCAGCCAGATGGGCGGGGTATAAATAATAAATTATTATTATTATTATTATTATTATTATTATTATTATTATTATTATGTCAATGACCAATAAAAGCAGTGCCACCTATGACTTGATCATGGATGGGGGAATTGACCTGGCATGAGTAACCCAGGTTTGGTTGGACACAGCAGCTTGCCCTGTTCTTGCCACTGCTTGTCCGGCAGGTTTCTCTTACGCACAGCAACTCAGGTCATGTGGGGTTGCAGTGATTTTTTTAGGAAGACTTTAGTTTTCACCAAGCGACCTATTAGGAGGACACAGTTTTCTGAGTGCATGTTCTGAAACTCTGGCAATAGGGGCAGTGCAGGATTCCTGTTGGTGTACCAGCCTCCCTGCTGCACCAAGGACTCCCTGCTTGAGATGCTTCAGGTTGTGCCAGATGTTCTCCTGGAAACACCTCATCTGGAGGTCCAAGGGAATTTTAACATGCATGCCGACACGATCTTACAAGGGACTGCTCAGACTTCGTGGAAAGCATGGCCTCCATGGGGCTGTCCCTGAATAAATCTGGCCTGTGTCATCGCTGTGGACATTGCTTAGATGTGCTGCTTCCCTCTATGGATGTGGGTGATCTGACAATTCGAATGCCCCAGCTCCCCTTCTTCATGGATCCCCCCAAAATGTTTGTGTTGACACCCTAAAATAGCCCATTTGAGGATTCCTAAAGACAAGCACAATCCTAACAAGGGGTGAGACTTGCAGTGAGGAGCACTGCTTGCTTTTTGTTTGTGATACAGAGCATGTACTTTATTTTTCTTACTAGCAAAACTACTTAGGATATGATGGGACAAAATTCAGAAACAAAGAAAACTTCTCATCCCAATGTATCTGAAAAGAAATATCAAAACTCAAAGTCTAGACCTCAGATGCTCAAACATGATCATTCATGGCACTGGGGAATGGACAAGACAGACTCTCAGCAGCATAGGGGCTATTTAACACACCATGAATTATCTGACCTTGCCTTTGATTCTGATATTGGGCTGGTTTTTCTCACAGGCAGTCTTTGGCTCAATCCCTAGAGCTTTGGTTAGAGTAAGGATAATTATACGAGAGGAAACGTCACCTTGGCAACACCATAGATATTCTATGTGGCTTGAGGCGCAGGTTCAGAGGTGAAGGAAAACATGTTTATGAGAATTCACAGAAGTAGCTCCCTGGTTTTGACATGGGTCAGTGTGGGAAAAAGTCAGCTTGGCCTTGAACTAACCATGTACCTTCATAAGCGCCAGGACCAAGATATTCCTTTAGGATGTAAGTGAACACACAGAAACACACAACATGGAGTAGCTACTTTGAGCTCATGAAACCAGGCCACAGTCCCTTCTGGGCAACCTTATGGGGGGGGGGGCATATGCCAATGGCGGGTATTGCTAGAGGCAAAAGTGGAAAGCACAATGAACCCCCCCCCTTTGACCTTTTTTTGCTGCAGCCTAGTTCCTGCATACATATGCACTCTGTCCTCTATCCAGACAAGCAAGGAGCAATATAGGCGTTCAAGGCACTACTTCAGTCATGCAAAAACACACAAGAATGTCACAAAGCAGGACCAGTAAGGGGCATGGCTAGGGAGGGGTATGTGGCCTACAGAGGACCAGATAGAGAGGCTTGCAGGACCACCTTTGGCCAGTGGTTCCACAGCCCTGCTTTCTCGAGTCAGAACATGGAACCATCAAGAATCAATATTGTCTGCTCTGACCAACAGGAGGTAATTGAGATCTCAAGCTGAGAAGGATCTCCCCCAACTTCTCTCCCATACCTGACCACCCCAATTACACCTCCATTTCTGGATGAACAGATTTCACTAGCAAATAACAAATGGGGGATGCAGGTACAGGTGTGACAGAATAATCTGCTGAGCTATGGATTACCAATACTTAACATAGAATATAAATGATGCAAATGCTCCTCAAAAGAGAAAAGAGATATTTTGTTATTGGGGGGGAAACACTGAATTTGGATCAAATTTGTTTATAAGAAACACACATTAGGAAAAAGGGAATCAGATATTTGATTAAAATAGATTAGGTGAGGAATTTATCTTTGCAGGACTGAAGGGGGTAAATGGAGTTGTTCTTTATATACACATTCCCAATTCTGCCCCAAATGGATATTCTCTGATGAACAAAGTAGATATGTTGAGATGGAAGTTAATATCCAAGGAAATTAAATTTTGGTTGTAGGTATATATGCTGCCAATGAAGACAAATCAGTATAAGGGACTTATGGATAGGTTGGCGGATTTTGCATCTGAAAATTGGTGCCTCATGGAAGACAGAAATGGAGTGGACTCTTCAGTGCAGGACAGAACTTCACATAAAAATATTAAAACATCCCAGGATAAACTAAGAAAGTTTTTTCTTTAAATGATGGACAATTTGGAACTTGTTGGCATCTGGAAATATAAAAATGAGGTTGTAAAGGGAATTACATATTTCTCTGAAAGACACAGATCTTTCTCAAGAAGAGATATGATTTGGTTGACGAAGATGCCGGGCACTGGGGTGCACAAATTTGACATATTATATGAGCCACTCTGAGTTAGGGACTCTGGTGCATTGAGCTGACAAGACCGTCAAAAAGGTGTTTACTGCAATTGCTATAGAGGGAAACAGGGCAGATGTGGTTCATCAACTTTGGAAGGTACAGGGAAGGTGTGAAAGAATCGGTGTGAAAGAATAATTGAAGTATCCCACACTCCAGAATATATATATACATATCTACCAAATATGTTTTATTCTGGGATATTATTTATTTATTTATTTATTTCACTGGATTCATATACCACTTGATTGTAATAAAATTAAAGTAGGTTTCAAAAGAATAAAATGGTGAAATTAATTAAGTTCAAGGGCAGATGAAAACAACACTGAAAAACAACATGTCAACATTCTGCATGTCTGGGTGGGCAATTGCATTAGAGAACCATCTGAATTGTCTCTTCACTGGGATCAATGTTTTCATAAGGCACCAAAAAGAGTGCAGTGAAGGCATCTACCTGATGTTTTGCTTGCTGTTTATTCCCTTGTGAGGTTCAGACTTCCTATTCTAATTTTTCACATTACCTGTTATTCTTATTTGAACTTCCTTCTCATTTGGATCACTCTGGATCCTGCATTCATCTTCCAAAACTTCCCACCTTAATCCCCAGAAGCCATTTCCTTGACTCATCCTCCTGACACCCCACTTAATATTTTGGTTAAATTGTGAAAACGGAGGGCATTTATTAAGCTTTTAAATAGTTAGAGCTTGTGGAAATTTCAGCAAGATGCAATCTGAGTTTAGGAATGATCATCTTTCATTCAGTACCGTTGGTTAATTGTTTTTATATGCCAATCAAATACAGTTTTCCATTTATAAATCGCTCCTTTATATTCATGAACACTTTCTGACATTTCAGTGATTGCCAAGTCCATATGGTTACATTACTTCTGTCCTTTTTTTCATTTTCTGTAAGTTTTATTAAGGTTTATAGAAGAAAATAAAAAACCTGATATATATTCCCATTTCTTTACCAAGCCAAGACTTTTATATAGATACAATAAAGACACAGAAAGGGAGAAGGAATAAAGAAGGAAAAAGAAAGAAATGTTTTAAAGAATAGAAAAGAAGTTTTAAAAGAAAGATCGATAAATAAGATTCAGAAAGAAAACTTCTGATTCATCATACTGAACTTCATCGCTTCATCATACTGAACTTCATCGCTTCATCATACAAAACAATATTTACTTCATCCAATTGACTATAAACCCCACAAAGCCATTTTTATAAACAAACATTATGTTCAATCCTCAAATCCAGGTGTCTTTTTTTCTCGTAAAATGTCTATGAGAAGTTACCAATCTTTAACCACTGTTAACATTAATTTTCCTTTGATTAAACATGTCAGTTTACCATCTCAGATAAGTCTGTTAGTTTTAATAGTCATTCTTCCATTGTTGGTAATGACGTGTCCTTCTATCTGTGTGCATATAAAAGTCTCACAGACACATATATTACAAGGTTGCATAGTCTTTTCGTAATTATATATCCATACATCCCAGCAGGAAGATTTCTGGTGTCATTATTTCTGTGCTTTCATCTAAATGAATATTTCCAATTTATTTTATTTTTGTCTGACTCTGGACAAGTATGTGAGCTTTATTACTACTATGCTGAACATAAAGGGTTAAAACTGAATACTTTAAGACTCAGGTACCATCTTTAGATGTTCTTGTCAGGTAATCTTTTGTATTCAGATCAGGCCTCAATACAATAATATAACATTTTGGCATGAAGATGCAGCCCAGAAGCCCAGCACTGGAGGCTAAGATAGAGAAAACCTGCACAGCTACCATGTACTTCCCCTTGGTGCTCAGGTAGGTGGGCACAAAGGACACCCAAACACTGCAGAAGACCAGCATGCTGAAGGTGATCAGCTTAGCTTCATTGAAGGCTCCAGGAAGCTTCCTGGCTAGGAAAGCCACCGTGAAGCAGATGGCAGACAGGAAGCCCATGTAGCCAAGGGAACCATAAAACATGGCAGCAGACCCTTCATTACATTGCAGGATGATCTGCCCAGGTTGGGAGCTCATGTCAGAGTCTGGGAATGGGGGAGAGGTTCCCAACCAGATAGCACAGATGATCACTTGGACACTGGAACAGGAAAGGACAATGGAGTTGGCCAGACTCTTCCCCAGCCATCTCCTCACCTTGTTCCCTGGCTTTGTGGCCAGAAAGGCCAGCACCACAGTGATTGTTTTGGCCAACACAGAAGAGACGGCAACTGAGAAAATGATGCTGAAGGCTGTTTGTTGGAGAAGGCAGGTCACTTTCCTTGGCCGGCCAATGAACAGGAAGGAGGACAAAAAGGAAAGCAGGAGGGAGATGAGGAGGATGAAAGAGAGGTCCCGGTTGTTGGCTTTGACTATTGGAGTTTCTAGGAATTTAAGGAAGATTCCTAGCACACAGCCTGTGGTGATGGAAAAGAAGAAGGCAAAGGAAGCCAGGAGGATCCCCAAAGATTCTTCATAGGCCAGGAAAGTGATAACTTTGGGAACACATTGAACTTGACCCTTGTTTGGATACTGATCTTCTGGACATTTGGTGCAGTGTTTTGCATCTGAGGGGGAGAAAAGGGGTGCCTTAGCATCATTTACATCCATTACTATCTTTGTTCTATTGCATTTTGAAAAAATATGCTGAAGTCAGGAGGCAAGAATGTGCAATAAGGAATGAACAACATTGGTTTCTTAATTGGCGTATTGTACCATTCCTATCCCCTCAGGTGACAGGGGTGGCACATAATTTTTTCCTCAAAATTTATTGCCAGAAATTTCTTGTGACGTAGATAAAGATGAAAGGCAGTGACTGTCCGCCAGAGATGCTTCTGGTGTCTTGATTGTACAGCTTTTGCAAATGCTGAATACACACCTCCTTACCTTGACCCTTGACATTTATGGTGTTTTATTTTGTGGGGCGTAACTGTTCTACTAAACAATTCAAAGTGTTGGTGCTGACCTTTAAAGCCCTAAATGGCCTCGGTCCAGTATACCTGAAGGAGCGTCTCCACCTCCATCGTTCTGCCCAGACACTGAGGTCCAGCGCCGAGGGCCTTCTGGTGGTTCCCTCGCTGCGAGAAGCCAAGTTACAGGGAACCGGGCAGAGGGCCTTCTCGGTAATGGCACCCGCCCTGTGGAACGCCCTCCCACCAGATGTCAAAGAGAAAAATAACTAACAAACTTTTAGAAGACATCTGAAGGCAGCCCTGTTTAGGGAAGCTTTTAATGTTTAATAGGTTGTTGTATTTTAGTGTTTTGTTGGAAGCTCCCCAGAGCGGCTGAGGAAACCCAGCCAGATGGGCGGGGTACAAATAATAAATTATTGTAGTTGTTGTTTTTGTTGTTGTTAGTATTATTATTATACTGCCCTGTTCCACCTGAAACAGATTCATTTAATATAAATTATATATCTGGCCACTGAATTTTAAAACAGGGGAATAGCCCACAGTTCGCTTCCTTGAGGCCATTTGTTTCAACCTACTTCCTGTAATTTATGAAGGTGATTAAAAATAGAGATGTCAAGAAATGATCCACATTCAAAAATATCTCTATCAGAAAATGCCTCTGAATTAATCGCTGACCTCTTTCTAGTTCTCCCTTGGAGTCACCCACCTTCCCAAGTGGAGATGGTCCCTTCCATACATGGAGCACAACCATAGCAGCAAACTGCCTCTCCTTCTTGAACTACCTTGGCGTATCCCGGGCGACAGCTTTCAGTGCACCTGGAGCGAGGCCTGGTCTAACCATAAAGAGAAGATGCTGCATCAAAGGGACAATAAAGGAAGTATTTGTGTCTACAGAGTTCACTTACAGAGTTTGGAAATGACCCTACAGGAACTCTTGTCCTTCTTCTCACATGCACTTTTTTCAGGGAAGCACTTTTGATGCAGAATGACATGGTAGGGAAACCTCCTGGCTGTGTTTGCTTGCTTGTTCCAAAATTATATACAGTGGTACCTCGGGTTACAGACGCTTCAAGTTACATACACTTCAGGTTACAGACTCCGCTAA
Organism: Podarcis liolepis; assembly: GCF_965112155.1. Classification (NCBI taxonomy): domain Eukaryota; kingdom Metazoa; phylum Chordata; class Lepidosauria; order Squamata; family Lacertidae; genus Podarcis; species Podarcis liolepis. The sequence goes on from NC_139555.1 coordinate 123,316,042, forward strand.
CCCAGACATAGTACCTCGGGTTAAGAACTTTGCTTCAGGATGAGAACAGAAATCACGCGGCAGCAGCAGCAGGAGGCCCCATTAGCTAAAGTGGTGCTTCAGGTTAAGAACAGTTGCAGGTTAGGTCCTTTAATTGAAGTATGGGATAGGTATAAAAACCTATTAGAACCTAAAGTACCACACTGGTTATCTCCGTTAGAAGTTATGAGCATAAAGAAAATTAATATGAGAGGCAATTGGATCACATATGGTCAATTGTTATTTAAAGAAGGGGGAAATGGAAAATGAAACCATATGAACAGGTTAAATAATATGTATATGATTGGTTGCATTATTTTCAGATAAATGAAATGTTTAGGAAAGATATTAAAGATGGCGGTTATGCCGACAAAGATTCAAAATTTCAGATTGAAATAATAAATAATGACCACAAAATTCTATCCAAAATGTACAAGTTGTTGTTAGAATGGAATCTGAAAGATGAGGAAGTCAAGTCGGTAATGATACATTGGGCCAGAGATGTTGGCTATAATATATACAATTTGAGGATTGGGAAAAATGATGGAAAGAAAATTTAAAATTTACAGCATGTATGACGTTAAAAGAGAATGTTATGAAAATGTTTTATAGATGGTATATAACACCGGTGAAATTAGCGAAAATGTATAAGGCATGTAATAAGTGTTGGAAATGTAAAGATAAAGAAGGTTCTTTTTATCATATGTGGTGGGAATGTAAGAAAGTGAAAGGCTTCTGGGAAAGGATATACAATGAGTTGAAGAAGATTTTAAAATATACATTTACAAAGAAACCTGAGGCCTTTCTGTTAGGAACACTAGGAAATGAGATAAAGAGAAAGGATTGTAAATTTTTCCAGTATGCAGTGACAGCAGAAAGGGTGCTGCTGGCTCAGAAATGGAAACAACAGGAAATACAGACGGTGGAAGAATGGAGAATGAAGTTGTTAGACTATGCTGAGGTGGACAAATTGACTGGGAAGATTAGATACTTAAGAGACCAAAAGTTCATCAAGGACTGGGGGAAATTTGAGGAATATCTGGAAAGCATAAGTGAGGGACAGATAACGCTAGAGGGGTTTTAAAAAGCACTGCGAAAAACTGAGAAGTATTGTCTAAAGGGAAAGGAAATGAAGGGTATAAACAATGACAATACAAACTAGGGAATGCACAATTAAAATAATGACTATGGATGATTTACGGAAAAGCTGAAGGAAGTCCAGAAAAGAAACATTTTGTGAAAAATTGGATGTGAAATTAGTATGTACGTTTTGTTTTGTTGTAAAATTAATAAAAGAAAATTATAAAAAAAGAACAGTTGCAGGTTAAGAACGGACCTCCGGAACGAATTAAGTACTTAACCCGAGGTACCACTGTATCTGACCTTCCTATCACAACCGCCAAGCGTCCCGATTTTCCAAGGACAGTGCCAAAATTACGAAAGTCTGATTTATCCTGGAATGTCCTAATTTCCCCTGCCAGTGCCACCGCTCCTGATCTCAGGGAAGAGGATGAGTCGGTGCTTATTCTGAGTGGCGGTGGCAGTGAGGGAGCATCCTGCTGCCTCTCTGTGGCCTTTCCATGGCTGCCTCTGCCAGCATCCTCCCTTTGGCAGCTCATAGTGGCTTCTGAAGAGCAGGCGAGGAAGAAAGGCTGCCACCACTGAGGCCCAGCCCTGTGTGATGCGCTGGCTCTTGCTGCAGGTAGAGGGTGGAGGTGCCCTGGGAAGGAAGGAAGTGGAAGTGGAGAGGAGCACAAATACTCATAATACTCATAATAATAATAATAATAATAATAATAATAATAATAATAATAATAATATATTTGTACCCCACCCATCTGTGGGCAGCTCCCAACAGAATATTAAAAACACAATAAAACATCAAACATTAAAAACTTTCCTAAACAGGGCTATCGTCAGATGTCTTCTAACAGTTAGATAGTTGTTTATTTCCTTGACATCTGATGGGGGGCATTCCACAGGGCAGGCGCCACTACCGAGAACATTCCCTGTAACCTCACTTCTCACAGGGAGGAAACCGCCAGAAGGCCCTTAGAGCTGGACCTTAGTGTCCGGGCTGAACGATGGGGGTGGAGATGCTCCTTCAGGTATACTGTGCTGAGGCCATTTAGGGCTTTAAAGGTCAGCACCAACACTTTTAATTGTGCTTGGTAACGTACTGGGAACCAATGTAGGTCTTTCAAGACCAGTGTTATATGGTCTCGGCGGCCACTCCCAGTCACCAGTCTAGCTGCCGCATCCTGGATTAGTTGTAGTTTCTGGGTCACCTTCAAAGCCCCACAAAGAGCGCATTGCAGTAGTCAAAAAGAAATGCCTTGTGGATCCATGTCTAATCTTGCCCCTTTCTAAAATGTATTTATTGGTGTGTGTGTGTGTTTCTTTTTGTAAATCTACCAAAGAGTAAAATAAACTAAAACATGGATTAAGGGGTTTTCTCATGACGGTGGAGGGTGTGTGCTGTGTCCTGTTGGGTGGAGACAAAGATAGGGCGGTTGAGAAGGGCCTGTTGGAGGGGAGTGAGACATGTCCCTATTTGCATCAAAGTAGAGAACAAAAGATACAAAAACAATATAGCAATCCAAGACTGCAATAACCAAACACACTTACGAAGAGCAGCAGCTAAATAAGCCATCACCTGAAGAAGTTGCCTTCTGAATTATTATTATTATTATTATTATTATTATTATTATTATTATTATTATCATCATCATTATACAAAAGAGTTCTGATTTGCTATATGAGGGGACCTGCAGGTTCCAACCACTGCTCTACCTATTCAAAAGGACTTACGCCCGGGTAAGTGTGCCCCGGGTTACGGTTGAACTTCCCTTGGAACTACTCGACAGGTTATTTGAGCTCAACACTTACCATGTGGCTTAAGTTGTCTCCTACCTTGTTACTACCCTTGGGCCACACAATGGCTTCTGAATTAATGGTGAACTTGAAATAAGTAGGTGTCTCTTTCTCTATATTCCCAACTTTCACTCTAAAAGAAGACTTATTAGGAAGCATGACCCAGTTCTCAATATCATAGTTGCCTGGCAGCTCCCCATTCTCGTCCAGTCTGAGGCTGCCCATGCAAGTGTTCAAAAACTGGATTTCTCTTAAGGAAGGATGAAGCTGAAATGGCAGGAAAAACACCAGCATTAAGGAAATAGAAAACCGTGTTGAATATCTCAGCCCTGTAGACTGTCATACACGAAGGCTGCATCATAATAATAAAAATCTTATTATTTATCCCACCTGACTGGGATGCCCTAGCCACTATGGGGAGCTTCCAACATATATAAAAACATAATAAAAATTACATGTTAAATTTCGCTATACAGAACTGCCTTCAGATGTCTTCTAAAGGTTATATGGTTACTCATTTCCTTGGCATCTGACAGGAGGGCATTCCACAGAGTGGGTGCCACTACCAAGAAGGCCCTCTGCCTGGTTCCCTGCAGCTTCACTTCTCACAGTGAGAAGGCCCTTGGTGCTGCATCTCACAGTGGGAGTGGAGATGCTCCTTCAGGTATACTAGGCTGAGGCCACTTACAACTTGCATCTCTCTCAGGGCACCAGAGCGCAAGAACTAGATGGTAGGGGAGTGTTCTGTCATAACCAGAATAGGCGGAAAGGTTTACCTCCACCACAAGTGTCACTATTTAGATTTTCGTCCAAAATGGGCAAAACAAAAAAAGAATATCTGACTACCAAATTTGATTCCAGAGATGGGAAAATGGATTGCAGTGGGAAAGAAAGGAAACAGCAAAGGAAAGGAAATACCTGCCCTGTAAAACTGGCTAAAATTTATAAACTAAAATCGAATCTGTGTTGGAGATGTAAGGTATCAGAGGGATCCTTGTATCATGTATGGTGGGGATGTGATAAAAAAAATGGGGAAATATACACGAGGAACTGGAAAAAAAATGTTTAAAACAACACTTGGTAAGAAGCCGGAAACATTCCTTTTAGGAATTATAACAAATGACATCCCAAAAGACATGAAGTGAATCCTTTTTATATGCAACAGCTGCCGCAAGGTTATGGGTTGCAAAAAATTGGAAATCAGAAGAAGTACCAACATTGAAAGATTGGCAATATAATTTTTTTGAAATGATGGCAACAATTAGAATGCAATCTAATCAAAATCTCAAACCAGAATGGAAATGTCTAGAAGAAAACATGACCAAAAGATGCTCCAACAAGAACTTATTGATATGTATAGACTGATTTCACAAAGTCAAGTTAAGCTAAGCAGATACATAAGATTGAATGCTTAATTATTAAGATACAGAATTACAATCTCAATAATAAAGTTACAAAATAATAACAAGGAAGTCACGCACGGGTGGAGGGAAGACATAGGGCAAGAAATAAGAAATGGATAAATGTTGGTACATAATGAAATGTGAAAATGTGAATTTACGAATATAATGTATATGTATCAATATGTAAAGGTTTCATATATGTATTGCAACATTAATAATAAATAAATTAAGTGGGGGAGGAAATACCTGCCATGGCTGTAGCCTTTGACGTTCCAACCTGTCTCCTCCACTTGCCATCAGCATGACCTTAGATCTGGATGAATATGCAGCATTCAAAGCATGAGCCACAGCTTCGACACTGAAGTAAGTGATGTAGCTGTCTTGAGACAGGACTCTCTGCAGCTCCTCTTCAGGCACCATCTCCAGTTTCTCATTCTCTGTGCATCTTGTCCGACCTTTTACAGCCAACAAATGCTTTGAATAGAAACAATGAAATGCTTCACTCATAAACTTTTTAAGAAGGACAGAACCTGGGTTATAGAATTGATATTCTTTCTTTATTGGGGGCTTCATGACAAAGGCAAAAGAGCCATGGATGTACTGCAAGTAATCAGGGGGAAAAGCAAAATTCAAATTAATGTCCTGAAAATTTGTTGAGATCCAGACTTTTGCCCCAATTTGTTCCTCCATTTTTCTTTGTAGTATCATGATGGTTACCCATGCCAAGTGAGTGTTTTCATAGTAAACAAATACATTGACTTGTCTCCATTTGGCAAAGGGTTCACTCTGGATGAGCTTTTCTCCTGTATACTTTTCTGGTAGTCTTTTTAACAAGGCAATGCAAATTTCATGGCTGATCAGCAGAGGAGTCAAGGCACTCAAGAACCTTTCACCGTTGTCATTGTCTGAAACAAAGAGGCCAATCCACGTCCATCCGAAATAGAGGAGGAACTTGACAATCCCCCAGCACTGAGTTTCTTCTCTGGGGAGTATCTGTTGGGAAACTGCCAGGGAGATAGTGTCCATCATGAGCCCCCAAGCCGGAGTTCTGGACGATCCATCGGCCTCCCGTAGACAGGCAGATCCAGCAGTTAGCGACACGAAGCCTCTGGAAATTCCTAGCCACATTCCAGGGCTGGGTGTACACTGTTTATCAGCAGAAACACAGCCAAAAGCTTGCACCGCAGAAGAGCATATTTTACAGACTTTATTTAGCGTATAACAGAACAAAAGAAAACACGTCCATTCTGTCAGCGTGTCTGAGCCGACTGAGAAAATGAAAGGAATATCAGAACAAAAACATCCTGTGATCAGGACATGCGCAGACTCTGTGACTCACAAAAGCCTGCTCCCTTTTAAGGTGGAACGGAAATATCCTAACATCCTCCCCCTTTCCGTGTAACCTGTTGTACCTGTGGTTCACCCAATTGCAACCTTTGTACATAAACCTTATGTTGTTCTCTGTTAACAACCTTAGACAACAGATCAGCAGGAATTTCATTTCCTGCCATGTAGGACACCTGAATCAGTCCTTTCTGGATACACTCTCTTGCACGATGTAACTTAATCTGCAAGTACTTGGTTCTCTGCTTGCAACTCTCGGAGTTCAGCAAAGCCAAACACGATCTATTGTCTTGATACACTTGTATAGGACATTTCACAGACACTCTGATGTCCTTAAACAGTTGCATCAACCATTCACAATCCATGAGTGAAAATGACAGAGCATTGAGTTCTGCTTCACAGGAACTTAGGCTCACTGTTGTTTGCTTCTTGCACAACCAGTCAAACAGGCAGTGGTTGTACATGTAGCACACACCAGAAGTGCTTGTACCATCCGTGGTGTCACTTCCAAAACTTGCATCTGCAAAGATTTCAAGACCTCCAGTCTTCTGACTGGTGAACCTCAGCCTGTAGTGCATAGTCCCTTTCAAATAGCGGGCTATGCGCTTCAGAGCTTTCCAATCCTGAACCGTAGGATTGTTAGCATGTCTGCTAAGCAGATTACAGCTTACAGCTATGTCAGGTCTTGAACATCTGGCAATGAAATTCAGCTTGCCTAGAATGCATCTGTACAGCGTTGTGTCTGAAAACGCTTCAGCAGTACTGTCTACCTGGTAACCTGTCACCATCGGTGTGTCTGCTGGGTTTGCATCAACCAAATTCAACCTGGTTAACACATCAGCAATTTTCTGTGTTTGGTGTACCAGAAAATTACCTGCTTGGTCCTTCTCCACCTGCAGAGAAAGATAGTTGGATACCTCACCAAGATCCTTCATGTCAAAGTGCTCCTTCAGCTGAGCTAGGGTGCTTTGGTAGAAAGCCTGATTCTTCCAAAACATCAGAAGATCATCAACAAAACATAAACAATACAGTTTGTTTTGCCCCTCCTCCTTGACAAACACACATGGATCAGCTTTGCCCTGGTGAAAACCTATAGAAAGCAATGTCTCAGTGAGTTTTGTGTTCCAACACCTGGCACTCTGCTTGAGACCATATAAGGATTTCCGCAGTTTACAGACCATACCCTTCTGTATCTCCATCCCATCAGGTGGAAGCATGAACAGCTCCTCCCCCAAAATCCCGTACAAAAAAGCTGTATTAATGTCATGGTGGGAAACATGCAGTTTCTCCTCCGCAGCGACCTTGAGCATCAGCCGAATGCTCTCATATTTGACTGTGGGTGAGTAGGTCTCGTGGTAATCCTGTCCTGGTACCTGTGAAAAACCTCTGGCAACCAATCTGGCTTTGTGTCTGACTACCTTGCCATTCTGGTCTGTCTTGGCCTTGAAGACCCATTTGCTGCCAACCAGTCTCATTCCTGGGACTACCGGTACCAATTCCCAAGTTTGGTTCCTGTTCAAGGAATCAACTTCAGCCTTCATGGCATTAAGCCAAGGCTCAGCATCTTTAGAGGTTAACTCCTGAACCTCTTTGAAGCTTGAAGGTTCCCATACCTTCTCTGAGCTACTAAGAACAGCAGTTGCTGTCTTAGCAAACTCATCAGCATACCTCTTTGGAGGTCTGCCTTTGGTCGCCCTTTCAGATCTGCGTACTAGACGCAAGTCTTCTGGACTCATCTCCTCTTTCTTAGGAGAAAAGTGACCAATGGTGAACAGTGGTTCTTCCAGTTCATTGTCAGACGCATCAGATGGTCTGACTGAGGCCTTTGCGCTCTGGTAGTCTGCTGTGTCGTCACTGTCACTGACACCAGCAGCAGCAGCAGCGCCGCCCACTGAACTGGAATCCGAACTCTGATCATCATCATCATCATCATCCTCATCATCCTCATCATCATCCTCATCATCATCAGCAGCAGCTTTCTGATCTTTAGCTGCTTGCTTGACATCACCTTCATCCTCCTCTGGGTAACTCTGGAAAATTCCCACATTTTCCCCCCACTTAGGATTGTACTCAACACTCCTTGTGAACTTAATGGACTTAGAGTCAGTCATCCATACCCTGTATGCACCTTTTTCGTACCCCATGAACAAACCATGTGCCCCACGCTTCCCAAGCTTGTTGGTTTGTTGTGTGCGTACCCACATGTCCGAACCAAAAATTCTCATGTGTTTGGTGTTGGGTTTCTTGCCAAACATCTTCTCATAGGGGGTACAACCAATGGGTGATGACAATCTGCGATTAAAGGAATAAACCAAATTCCCCAAAGCCTCCCCCCAAAACTTATCAGGGAGATTGGCATCATGCAACAAGGTTTTGATTCCTTGCAGCAATGTTTGATTTGCTCTCTCCGCAAGACCATTCATCCATGGCGATCTGGGCGTTGACATGTCATGCTGGATTCCCTTCTCAGTCAGGAAAGCTTCAAACTGCTGAGAAGTAAACTCCCCGCCCCGATCAGTAAAAAAACAAGAAATACGTTTACTGTGCACATTCTCCAACCAAGCACAGAATTCCTTAAACTTTGGAAACGCTTGCGATTTCTGTTCGAGCAAATACACATGAATGTACCTAGAAAAAGAATCAATCAGAATCATGAAGTACCTTGCTCCTCCTATAGAGGGCGCTAGTGGCCCTACCAGGTCTGCATGCACTAGCTGGTAGGGTTTGGAAGCCTGCCTGCTAGACTCCTTGCCTTTTGGAGCAACCTTCACCTTGTTCTCTGCACAAGATACACATTTCATGTGAAATTTACAAGGTTTGATGTTCAAACCTTCAACCACCTCTGGCATCTTGGCCAGTGCCTTCCAAGAGAGGTGACAAAACCTTCGATGCGCATCATGAATGCAACCTGCATGAAGAACATTGTTAGTTTGTGCAACACAACAAGAATCAGCATTAGATTCAACAGCAGTGTCCTCATAAGTTATATGGAACAAACCATCCATAAACTTTGCATGCAAATAGTCCTCTTTGCCTTTACTGATGACACAGACGCTCCTCTTGAAGGAAATCTGAAAACCACGTCCAGTAAGCTGTGGGACGCTCAACAAGTTGCTCGCCGCTCCTGGAACAAAAAGTACACCGCTGATGGTTGTGTGCAAACTTGCAAGTTTCACAGTCCCTTCTCCTGCAATTTGCAACGTCCTTCCATCAGCCAGGTGGATCTCACCTTCCTGGGGCTTGAAGGAGATAAAGAGATGCCTGTCCTTCGAAACGTGGCGATTCGCACCTGAATCCACAATAAATCTGCCTTTGGCTGTTGGAGCAGTCCTTACAGCAAGCAAACCCTTGTTCTCCAGCGGTTTGGGCTTTTGCAGCTTGCCCCCCTGCTGCTCCTGGCCAGCAGACGTGCCTTTAGCCTTTGGTAAAGCTGTGCCAGCAAACATCGCTTTGTTTTTCCCTGGCGCCGCAGGCTTTCCACCCCCCTTCTGCTTCGGGCCACCTGCAGGCTTTTTCCTCTGTTTATTTCCAGTCTTTGGACAAAACCTCTGAGTATGACCTTGGTTCCCACAGTTCCAGCACTTCACAGCTGCCAACGCTTTGGCCCCCCTGGAGGCTGGAATGCTGTCCCACTTTGCTCCCCCTGAAGTGCACAAGCCGACTCAGCTGCATTCCTTCTATCATATTCATTTTGCAAAGTTGCCAAGACCTTTGTAGCAGTGAGGTCTTGCGCAGGGAGGGTCGCCAGCTGACTTGCCACGGCATGATAGCTTTCATCCAGGGAGTCCAGGATGAGAATAGCAAACAGTGACTCAGGCATATTGAAACCTCTCTGAGCCAACTCCTGTCTGAGATGCTGCAACTGCAAAACGTGGGCTCTAAGATCTTCCCCTGGCTCCAAACGCTTCCTGTGCAGCTTCCTGAAATAAAGCAACACAGACCCAGCCTCTCGTCGGAGATGACAGGCTTTAAGCCCATCCCACATCTCACGGGCAGTTGCCTTGCCAGCCAAGGTGATTAACTCTTCAGGAGCTACTGAGAGCAAAATTATCCCCATGGCTTTCGAATCCTGTGCTTTCCACTCATCTGTCACAGGGGCTGGGGGGTTCTCAGAAACAGTATTCCACACTCCAAGCCTTCTCATCTGGCCCTCACAGTACCTTGCCCAGGTCTGATAGTTGTGGCCATTCAGCTTTAGTGGACACGGAGCAGTTTCTGAGGTCTGTAAGAGATCCATCTCAGCTTTTTACTTGAGCCGTGAGCCCTATGCCTTCAAAGACCCCTTATCTTGGCAGCTCATTAATCACGAAGCCTTTCTGGCTCGGCTCCCAGGCCAATTAATCTGCCGGAGATCAAAGAGGTAAAACAGAAAAGCCAAACGCCTCCCTCATTTCTTTCGCTTTTCCCACCTTCATACCTCTCAAACGCAGTCTGTTGCAGCTCTACTCTCCTGTAGGTGCCGTGAATCTGGGCCCGAAACCTTGTTGTTGGGAAACTGCCAGGGAGATAGTGTCCATCATGAGCCCCCAAGCCGGAGTTCTGGACGATCCATCGGCCTCCCGTAGACAGGCAGATCCAGCAGTTAGCGACACGAAGCCTCTGGAAATTCCTAGCCACATTCCAGGGCTGGGTGTACACTGTTTATCAGCAGAAACACAGCCAAAAGCTTGCACCGCAGAAGAGCATATTTTACAGACTTTATTTAGCGTATAACAGAACAAAAGAAAACACGTCCATTCTGTCAGCGTGTCTGAGCCGACTGAGAAAATGAAAGGAATATCAGAACAAAAACATCCTGTGATCAGGACATGCGCAGACTCTGTGACTCACAAAAGCCTGCTCCCTTTTAAGGTGGAACGGAAATATCCTAACAGTATCTGGTAGAGAAACGGGAACTCTCTTTTATCGTCAAGAAGTTGAGTAACCAAGCCAAAACTGATCTAGTGAGGAAAGGAAGAGATTGGTGTTTTATATTGCTTCCAGGATAATGAACAGATATTTAGTAACCTGACATTATTATTATCATTGTAATACACAATTTGTCCTGGTTGGTCTGGCTGGAGTTGTAGGCTGAAAGATTTGGACGTGCAAAATAACAAAAGCATTCTGGGAAATGACACCTGACCCGACCAGAGACGAATGGTTGGTGAAGATGATGGACTATGCCGAAATGGTGAAAATGACAGGAAAATCAGAAACCAGGAAGATAGAAACTTTAATAAGGAATGGGGGGATAGAAGTTACTTAAGAGAATACTGTAAACAACTAAAAACTTTGACAGGATTGTAGTGCACAGTGGTACCTCCATGAAAACCATGGAGAGGTAGAGGAAAGTCTAAGGATTCAGGGAATCCTAAATGTTGATGATTATGATTAATGTTTGAATTCAAATGCCTAGTGTAAAACTGAATTTAAAAAGGGAGCTGGGCATGTTTAGCCTGGAGAAGAGGAGGTTAAGGGGTGATATGATAGCCATGTTCAAATATATAAAAGGATGTCACATAGAGGAGGGAGAAAGGTTGTTTTCTGCTGCTCCAGAGAAGCGGACATGGAGCAATGGATCCAAACTACAAGAAAGAAGATTCCACCTAAACATTAGGAAGAACTTCCTGACAGTAAGAGCTGTTCGACAGTGGAATTTGCTGCCAAGGAGTGTGGTGGAGTCTCCTACTTTGGAGGTCTTTAAGCAGAGGCTTGACAACCATATGTCAGGAGTGCTCTGATGGTTTTTCCTGCTTGGCAGGGGGTTGGACTCGATGGCCCTTGTGGTCTCTTCCAACTCTATGATTCTATGATTCTATGAAATTATATTAAAAAAAAGAAAGATCTGGAGGGCACCTGCCTTTCACTCCCTTTAAGGAGTCTCAAAGCAGCTAACATTCTCCTTTCCCTTTCTCCCCCACAACAAACACTCTGTGAGGTGAGTGGGGCTGAGAGACTTCAAAGAAGTGTGACTGGCCCAAGGTCACCCAGCAGCTGCATGTGGAAGAGCAGAGACTTGAACCCTGTTCACCAGATTACAAGACTACTGCTCTTAACCACTACACCACACTGGCTCTCACCAGGTGGGTGAAGGTTGAAAGTAAGATCCCTGGATCCAGTCATGCTATTGTTTAGTTGTTTAGTCATGTCCGACTCTTCATGACCCCATGGACCAGAGCACGCCAGGCCCTCCTGTCTTCCACTGCTTCCCGCAGTTTGGTCAAACTCATGCTGGTAGCTTCGAGAACACTGTCCAACCATCTTGTCCTCTGTCGTCCCCTTCTCCTTCTGCCCTCCATCTTTCCCAACATCAGGGTCTTTTCCAGGGAGTCTTCTCTTCTCATGAGGTGGCCAAAGTATTGGAGCCTCAGCTTCAGGATCTGTCCTTCCAGTGAGCACTCAGGGCTGATTTCCTTAAGAATGGATAGGTTTGATCTTCTTGCAGTCGTCCTATGCTATATAGCCAAGGCTCTCCCCCCCCCCCCCGCCAGAACTCATCAGAGCTCAGCTCCAGCACCTCTCAGGTGGGTGCCATTGCCATTCTAAGAAAACAAGGGAGAAGTTAATGGTGAGCTCCAACACCTCTTTTCTAGAAAAATAGCACTGGCTATAGCTAAGCATTATCTAATTGGGGGGGTTCTGTCTCGACTTCACTGGAAAGAAAGTGGAATTTTCTGCAGTTGAACTTCTCTGCCCCTCCAGGCCCCACCCTTCATACCTGTGGGATTTTGTAGACGCCTGACAAGGCTGAAATCTGTTTTGAGTTTACAGAATTGCCCCCTTCAAGAACAGCCAAAAGGTTATTCTGTCTTCCACAGTGGTAGTTGGGAATATTGCTTTCCCCGCCTGAGACCAGGTCTAGCAAGGCATCAGAAGTGATCCTGGCATCAAAATAGTTATCATAGAGGTTGTAGCCCAGGGTGATGTTGGGTAAGAGCCTGGGATCACTGTTGATCTCCTGAATGGTGAACAGGAAGGACAAGATGTGCCAGTAGAACTTTGGCGTTGCTCTGTAATAAAAAGATACGTTAAAAAGTGTAAAGCTGCTATTCGCCAGTACATGAAAACAAAATGTCACATCTTTTGTTTTATCAATCTAAGGGCTTTTCTGGGCAATATATAACTCTGAACAATGTGGGCACAAAAATGCGCCTTTGAGTGCTCAGTTTGTGTTCTAGAAAGGGAATAAGGATGCAATCCCAAACCCACTTGCCTGGCAGGAAACCCTGTTCAATCATTCAGACTTATTTCTCATGGATTGATTGCACTGTAAGTCAGTAAATATCACTTTCAGCCCAGCAAATTGTGAGCGGTTGAGTCCTTTGGTTTAAAAATAAAAAGATATCACGAGGCCAGAAGGACTACATTTGCTCTCACTTTGAGTCTCCTTTGTGCAAGTGAAGTCAACAGTCAGCAGAAAGTTGGCTGATACTCAGACCCAAATATATTCACCAGATGCATTGCACTTGCCTAAGCATGCAATGGGGGGGGGGGGATGTTCTCTCAAACTGACATTGCACCCAGCTATAATGGAGAGATCGGTAGAAGGAGAAAACTTTGTGCAACACACATAGATAAGCTATGGAACTCACACCAACCTGGATGGCCTTAAAAGAGAATTAGACAAATTCACGGAGCTCTTCTGCTCAAATCCTGCTTTCTGGTTGCTCCCATCTGGTTGGCCATTGTGAAGAGTTTGGATTTGATATCTCGCTTTATCACTACCCTAAGGAGTCTCAAAGCGGCTAACAGTCTCCTTTCCCTTCCTCCCCCACAACAAACACTCTGTGAGGTGAGTGGGGCTGAGAGACATCAGAGAAGCGTGACTAGCCCAAGGTCACCCAGCAGCTGCATGTGGAGGAGCGGGGAAGCGAACCCGGTTCACCAGATTACGAGTCCACCACTCTTAACCACTACACCACACTGGTGAGAGCAGGATACTGGAATATATTGAATATATGGGCTCCCGTTGGCTGATCCAGGACTATTTCAGACTGAGGAACATTTTTTTAAAAAAAATAAAAAATCACATCCCCTCCCACATTATCAGCACAAAATACTTTGTAACTAACACATCAATGAGCACTGGCTGAACTCTCACACTCCCTTCCCCTCTCTCCAAATGTTCAGTTGTACAATGCATGCAGATCTTCTTGCTATAGAATACATATAATCCACACACACATACCTTCCAACATTTCTCCAATGAAAATAGGGACGACCATTATTAGTAGTATTATTAGTATTATTAGTATTAGTTTTAGTATCATTATATTTATAAAATGACTGGGTTGCCCCAGCTACTCCGGGCAGCTTTCAACCTATATAAAAACACGGCAAAAGTTTTTAAACTTCCCTATACAGGGCTGCCTTCAGATGTCTTCTAAAGGTTGTATAGTTACTTATCTCCTTGGCTCGGGGTCGGATAATTCCATACTCTCTAGCATTTCTCTGATGAAAATTGGGACATCCTAAGGAAAAGTGGGACACTCCTGGGTCAAAACAGAAACTGAGACGTCTTGTGTAAATCCAGGACTTTCCCTGGAAAACAGAGACACTCGGATGGTCTGCACTCATTCAACCACACTTGCAACCTTTGTATTACGTAGTAATGCTGGTGATCATGGAGAAAGCTGAAATAGGGACTGTTTCCCTTGTAAATAGGAACACCTGGAGCAGAGCGTGCAGAAACAAAGACACCCACCTGCACCTACTAACTTACCTCCTAACCTTCATTAATGGGGGTTGGGAAAAGTTGTATGGGTTTAGAATAATTTTATTTGGAGATGTGTTTCCACTGATGAGGAAGTCTCCAGGGCGGTAGTAACTGTTTACATCAGTTTGATCCCTGATCAGATTCAAGGGGCATTTTGTCTTCAGGTGCCCACAGATTCCACGAGGCATTAGCAGCAAAAGTAGAAGCAGAACCTCCAGAGAGATCATTCTGCCTTCTGCACCTTTCTTGTAAGTGCTCCTCTCTCCTCCTCAGCTAACTGGTTAGAAGCCAAAAGCTATTGGAAGACCAAAGCTGCAGTGGCAATAAATTTATGCAAGCCTTCCCCACCCACTCACCCTTTTCCCTGCTCTAAATCTTGACTCAGTCTGATGCAAGAGATATTCCGGGTTCCAACTTTTTCCCTCCCAAGGCGCAGTGCAAAAATTAACCTCAGGCTGCCTTTGATCCTAATGTGTAGGAGACCTCCAGCAATGTCTCCCAAGCTTCAGAAATAGTAATTATAAAGGCAATAATTATAATTATTATTAATTGTAATAATTATAAAGGCAAGGCAACTCGTCCCTTCAATATCCTGGAGGCAGGTGTAGAGCTGGAGAAAAAAATGTATTTGTGAGAAATTGCAGATGTGGCGTCAAAGTACGATGTGAGTCGGAGTGAGGGGGGAGTTTGGCCTGAACTTTGCTGAGAGAAAACTGACAGCCCTGGTTGCAAAAGAGCAACAGCCCCCTTCTAGTGTTATTCCACAGCAATTGAGAGTTCAGGAGCCTCTGATCCTAGGATTCTTTTTCAAAACCATCTAGGTTGGTAAAAGGTAAAAGGACCCCTGACCATTAGGTCCAGTCATGACCGACTCTGGGGTTGCGGCGCTCATCTCGCTTTATTGGCCGAGGGAACCGGCATACAGCTTCCGGCATACAGCTAAGCCGTTTCTGGCGAACCAGAGCAGCACACTGAAATGCCATTTACCTTCCCGCCGGAGTGCTACCTATTTATCTACTTGCACTTTGATGTGCTTTCGAACTGCTAGGTTGGCAGGAGCAGGGACTGAGCAATGGGAGCTCACCCCGTTGTGGGGATTCGAACCGCTGACCTTCTGATTGGCAAGCACAAGGCTCAGTGGTTTAGACCACAGCGCCACCAGCGTCCCATTGTATAGGAACATACAATCAGGGGGGGAAAGCAGGGATTCAGACACAATATATGGCAAGCAAAGTACCATGAATGTATTTGTCACAGTGTACCCACTATTACAAGGCATGCAGTACATGCAAGTGGTACTCCAGAATAATCAAAATAAATACAACATTACAATAAATGTAACGGGAGCTCACCCCGTCGTGGGGATTCGAACCGCCGACCTTCTGATCGACAAGTCCTAGGCTCTGTGGTTTAACCCACAATGCCACCCGCGTCCCATCTAAATTGGTAGCCATCACCATAAAAGTGATTCATCTTCTCAACACACTCACACCACATGGGCTGAACACATCTTTTGACGGGATGTTTATTGTAGTACCTCTTTAAGAAACACTCGGTGTAATAATAATAATAGTAATAATAATTTTATTATTTATACCCCACCCATCGGGATGGGTTTCCCAAGCCACTCTGGGTGGCATTTAAAAACATAGCAAAACATCATTTATTTATTTTTTAAAAAAGCTTTCAGCAAGTAGAACTAATGAAGGAACCTTTACAGTCTCTACACCAAAGGGGGGCAATTTGAATTATATATATATATTATTTTTTTATTGGTTTTACAAAAAAAATTTGTAGACAAAACAAACAAATAAAGAAACAAACATGTATAATTTCATATCCTTTTTTTTCATAAACCTTACTTTGTCGACTCCCCCAAACCTCCCCTTTCTACATCTCAATTCTCAAAATTATTTCAGCAAATCCTAACGCTTAATTTTATCAGATTTATCCCTTATTCTTTTCTTTTACTTAATCTTTTACAGCTGTCAACCCCTTTTTTCCCCCTAGAACCTCGACATTTTAACTTTCATTCATATTACAATGTTTCTTAAGATAAATTTTAAATTTCTTCCAGTCTTCTTCCGCCGTCTCTTTCCCCTGGTCACGGATTCTGCCAGTCATTTCGGCCAAGGCAATTTGAATTATATGGGAGGCAATTCGAGAATGAGTTAGACCAAGTTAATGGCCTTTTAGGCTTCCTCCACATGAATAGGAGTTCACTTTTTGAATAATAACATTTATATGTCACAGGGTGGGGCACCAGGATTTTAGAGATGCTTAGCTGGGGCATGGCCAAAAAAAAGGTTGGGAACAACTGCTCTACTCACAAATGTCCACTAGTGGGCTTCCTCTATGCTCTGCTAGTTAACCTTGTTAACTTCACAGGGAGAGTCAGCCTGCTTATGGTCTGGAAACGTTTACACTATATCAGTGTTTCCCAACCAGTGTTCTGCGGCACACTAGTGTGCCGCGAGACGTTGCCTGGTGTGCCGTGGGAGGGAGGCGGGCGAGTCGGGTGGCGAGAGGCGGGGCGGCGGCAGCGAGGAGAGGCCGCCCAGCGCGGGGCTCTCGCCGTCTGCCTACCTGGCTGTAATGTGCCCCACATAGGCACACGCGGGGCGGCGAGCGAGCTCCCTCCCACATCCCATCGCCGCTCGCTTCGGCCGGCCTACTGGGCTGTCGCAGGCGGAAGGCCTGCGCATGCGCGAGGTTTTCGCGCCTTCGGGATTGCCTTCACGCCTTCCTCCTCCCGGGTCCTTGAGAGCGCGGGAAGCGGCAGCGCGAGACCGGCGTTGAGCCTGGTAGGTATTGCGCTTGCCAAGGCAGTCATTTGGGAAATGAAAACTTGCAAAGCAAGCAACCAGTTCAATCTGAAGTACGTGTATGCTTAATATCCTGTATCTGAAACCTGTTCTGCCCCCTCCCCCACACTTGGTGCCATTTTCATCTACACATGCAGCAGAGTAAGTTGATCCAGAATAGTACCAATTCAGATGGCAGATGGGAGAAGGACAGTGCTGAATGCTTTCCCATGTAGAACAGTCCCTGCAAATAAAAACCTAGCATATTTGGAAGAGGGATGCTAGCCTAACCATTACCTTCTATGCTGTTACTATTTTTTTATTTTATTTTTACATAAGTAAAAAGTGACCTTTCCCCATCTGGCATGGTGGTGTGCCTCGAGATTTTTTTCATGAAACAAGTGTGCCTTTGCCCAAAAAAGGTTGGGAAACACTGCTCTATATTGCTTGGCTTGGGTTGCTACCATTTTCTTTTACATCGTCAGCTGAAGGAGTTTCTCTTCGAAACTTGGATCACCGGGTTCTAGTCATATTTGCTACAGCTGCTCTGCCACTTCCAATAATTCCTTGCATCAGAGATAATGAAAACATATCATTTATTGTAATGTTGTACTTATTTTGATTATTCTGGAGTATCACTTGCATGTACTGCAAGCCTTGTAATAGTGGGTACACTGTGACAAATACATTCATGGTACATTGCTTGCCATATATTGTGTCTGAATCCCTGCTTTTTTTCTATTTGTATGTTCCTATACAATGAGACGCTGGTGGCGCTGTGGTCTAAACCACTGAGCCTTGGGCTTGCCAATCAGAAGGTCAGTGGTTTGAATCCCTGCAACGGGGTGAGCTCCCGTTGCTCGGTCCCTGCTCCTGCCAACCTAGCAGTTTGAAAGCATGTCAAAGTGCAAGTAGATAAATAGGTAGAGCTCCAGTGGGAAGGTAAACGGAGTTTCTGTGCCCTGCTCTGGTTTCGCCAGAAGAGGCTTAGTCATGCTGGCCACATGACCTGGAAGCTGTATGCCGGCTCCCTCGGCCAGTAAAGCGAGATGAGCGCCGCAACCCCAGAGTCATCCGCAACTGGACCTAACGTTCAGGGATCCCTTTACCTTTACCTATACAATGGAAAACTTCCCTAAACAGGGCTGCCTTCAGATGTCTTCTAAAAGTCAGATAATTGTTTATTTCGTTGACATCTAATGACATTCCACAGGGAGGGCGCCACTGCCTGGTTCCCTGTAACCTTATTTCTCGCGGTGAGGGAACCACCAGAAGGCCCTTGAAGCTGGAGCTCAGTGTCCTCTTTCAAAGAGAAGGTAAAAAGTCCAGCTGGGCTCCATGGGCCTCATAAATAGCTTTGTGTGTCCTGACTTGTGGGGACATCTTCAGGATAGGAAAACCCTCAGGAGTAAACCCTACACAAATCCAGAGTCCCTAAGACGGATGGATGGTGCCTTGTACGCCTCCTTCCGGCAACTCCTGCAGCCAAGCTGGAACCAATCACATTGCTCTGCTTTCCTTTGGACCACATAAGTGAAGCCAAGAGGGAGGTCTTGTCATCTGGACAGCCTAGGACCTCCGTACCCATTTCTCAAGCTTGTGACCCAGGGAGGTCACTTGGGTGCTGCTAACACAGTGGTTTGACTTCACCCCTGGAGGTGCCCTTTTTTGTCCCACTGCTCTTCCAAACATTCTGATTTCTTTCATTCCATGGAATGTTGTGAACCCCTAGGATGGGGTGTGTGGAGAGTGGAATCTGCGCCCCTCCTGCACACAGCTTAGCTCTGGTCTTGTAATAGAGTTTCTGCAGATTCACCAAGTTCCCTCTGCATCTTCCATTCCCAGTTGCAAGGATGGTTTTTCTCAGCATTCTTCAGCCATGAATCACAAGACCAGGATGGCCTCTTCTGGCTGTGGTGATAAACCATGAGCTGGGCATCCACATGTACTACGGCAGTGAACTGGAGCAGTTGTTGGCTGGGCTCCCATACTGCACTGTACAGACCATGCGTGGAGTGAGAGGAGGAACCTGGAAAGGAAAAAAGGAAGGGAAGGGCTAAGGGGTCAAAACTAGCCTAGGAATTCTCCTATACAGTGGTGCCCCGCAAGACGAACGCCTCGCAAGACGGAAAACCCGCTAGACGAAAGGGTTTTCCGTTTTGGAGGTGCTTCGCAAAATGAATTTCCTATGGGCTTGCTTCGCAAGACGACAATGCCTTGCGAGTTCCTGCGGGGTTTTTTTCCTTCCCCCCCCCTTTTTCTAAGCTGCTAAGCCACTAATCAGCTGATCCAATCAGCAGATAAGCCGCTAAAAGCCGCTAATAGCACTAATAGCGCTAATCCGCTAATCCGTCAATGGGCTTGCTTTGCAAGACGAAAAAACCGCTAGACAAAGAGAATCACAGAACGGATTCTTTTCGTCTTGCGAGGCACCACTGTATAATATCCCCCTGTACTTCCATGGGAGGTGAGTCTTTTGCTCTAATGTCAGCTAAAATCACACTCAGCATCCCCTACTGAATTCTTAAGGGTGGGAAAAAAACATCTGGAATGCCCCAAGCCCCCAAACTCTGACCATCTAACCTACATAGTTGGGGAACTTTCTAGTGATAACTTTGTGCTCCTTGCATGATCAGTAGCTCCTGGCTGGATCTAGACACATAAAAAAATCATTTCAAGAAAACACGTAAACCTCATATTGGGAAATTGTGTTGCCAAAACGGCCATCAGGTGTCACAGTTTGCAGCAACTGGGTTCAGAAGCTAACTGGAGAGGAAGAGTGTGGCCATTGTGGCTATTGGCCATTAATCACTTTAAAGTCCACCCCATCCCTTGAGAAAATGTGACCAGCCCCTTTTGAACCCTCTGCCCTGCTTGTGAGCTTCCCAGAGCACCAATGGGAGACACAGGCTGCAAGACAAGACGGGCCTTTCTTCTAATCCAGCTGCAGGGCTCTTCAAAGGTTCTTGCGAACAAAGTTCAGGCCAAACTCCCCCTTCCCCTCACCTGGACACATGTCAAACTTTCGAGATGCAGATCACAAACATGTTTTTCTCCGGCTCTGCTCTATTCCATTAAGTCATGCAAACACCCTAGGAAGTTGCGAATTGAAAACTTCTTCTGCTATTAATTATCAAAATCATAGTGATTAAGTCTTCTGAAAGATATTTCTGGAGACTGCCAAAACATCAGAATCAACAACAGGATGCCGTTCTTAATTGCACAGTGCCGCGTGGGGTAGTCTTTGCAGAGAATATCTCCTGTGTCAGAGACAGACTTTGTCAAGATTTATAACAGATGAAATGCTGGATAGGGAGTGGATACGTCTGCATAGTGTTTAATAGCTCTGAAGTCATAGCTGAACACCTCGATCAGGAAAGCCATTGCAGCTTTGGTCTTGCAAGAATTTTTGGCTTCTTTGGTTTAGCTGGCTCTGGAGGTGACAAGAGAAGTGTAGAGGGCAGAGCCAGAATGAGATTCCTCCTAGTTCCATTGCTATTCCAACTGCTAATGATGCCCCATTCAGTCTTTGGGAACCTGAAGGCAATATGTCCCTTGAATCTGATCAGGGAACCAACTGATGCACGCAATTACTACCGGCCTGGTGATTTCATCATTAGTGGGATCATATCTCCAAATATTATTATGGATCAACTTCCATACAACTTTTCCAAGACCCCGGTAGTCAAGTTTGGGGGGTGAGTAATTATATGCATCATTTCAATGGTTCCTTTTTTTTTATGAAATTGCCGCTATTTCAGGGCTGTGAAACCTGTGGCCCTACAGACATCAATGGACCACAGTTCCCATCTTCTCTAACCACTGGTCTTGCTGGCTCTGGCTGATGGGAGTTGGGAGTCCAGCAACAGGTTCCCCTATTTCCTCACCCCCTGGGTCTTCCCTAGTAAAATAACTCTATCAATGTTGCTGTGTTGCCCCTTAGAGATGGTGACACAAAAATACAAATGAATCTAGTCAGGAATGAAAAGGAAACATTAAATGATCTCACCTGCAGGAGGGAGATGAGGGTGGCATGGAACTCATGCACTTTCCAAGGTGACAAGGTTTTATTTGGAATCAACTTGATCACCTCCCCCTCTTTCCTTTCTCTTTCTGTGATGGAACTCCTATTTGGGGACTTCCCTGGCTTCTTTCTGGCCCACGTAGGACCAGTCTGGATAATTGGCCTTGGTGAAGACTTGACGTTTTCATCCTCAAAAAAGTTTTTGATTTGAGTTCCTACTGAAATGAGGCTGCAGTTTAATGTTTTAATGTCGTATTTTAATCTTGCTTTTAAGTTGTATTTCAATCAATTGTTTTTATACCTGGTGTCAGCTGCCCTGAGACCAGTCTTGGCTGGGGAGGGCGGGGTATAAATAAAAAATATTATTTTTTATTTTGATGATGATGATGATGATTCTATTTGGGCAATATATAAACTGCCTGACCACAGTTGTCCTTAAGGAATGCAACAGGAAACATACAGAGGATCATGGGGCAACTCCTCAGTGAAATGAAAGGTTTCCTCCTCAAATCCAAGTCCTTTCTTTTTTTCTGTCATTTGATGATGATGATGAATAGCAGTTTGACACTTTTTGTTGATTTATTTATTGCAGTGGGACAGTTAGGTACTACTGGCACATCTTGTCCTTCTTGTTCACCATCCAGGAAATCAACCAGAATCCCCGACTCTTACCCAATATCACCCTGGGCTACAACCTCTATGAGAACTATTTAGATGCAAGGATGACTTCCGATGCCATGATAGACTTGCTTGGAGGCTGGGATAGCAATATTCCGAATTATAACTGTGGGAGGAAAAATCGCCTCCTGGCTGTCCTTGAAAGGGGGAAATCTGCAATTGCAAAACAGATTCAAGCCATGTCAGGCATCTACAAAACCCCACAGGTATGAAGGTGTGGCATGCAAGGGCAGAGTAAAATGTCAACTGCATAAAATTCCACTTTCTCTTCAGGCCAGTCAATGTGGGACGTGGGGGCAGGGCTGCCCAGAAAACAAGACACACACCCACACCATGGCCTCGCTGATGTGTCCAAAGGAAAGGAAAGCAATACATTTGGCACTAGCTTGGCACTAGGAGTTGCCAGAAGATGCCACCCAACCAGAGCCACAGCTAGGCAATGTTGCACCTCTGGCAGAACCGTCCAGATTGCACCCCATAGCCAAATTAGCTCTTCCTCCCATTTTTGTTGTGCCACTCCAGTGATGGGTGCTGAAATATCAGCATCCCTGATGGGGCGTGACCAAGCTGCTTTCACCAGGAAGAGCACCAGCGCCAGTTTCTTTGAAAGCCAATTGGATTGTTCCTGTGAAGGTGGCCAGCTGGGAGATGTGGCTGATCTCCCCATCCATCTCCAGCGCTTGGGTGGGCAAGTCTTCCCACTGTGATTTCCCCACCCTCATCCCCCTGCCGGATCTGCGCCTCCCTCAACGAAAACCCCTGAATCAGTGTTTGGGTCCTGAGTTCAAATGAGGAATCAGATGCTCTGTTGTGTGTGGTTGAAGACCAGAGACTTGGTGCCTCGTTCTGTGGGTTTTTGCATTTTAATTTAGGAGACTTTCAAAGCCTCCTGTCCGGGGCGTTCCCACTCAGACAGACAGCAAAGAATCCGAAGAGGAAGGAGGACAGTCTGAGGGGAGTAGAAATGGGATCCTCCTAAATCAAGGGTCCTGGTTGCACTCAGGACCCTTAAGCCACCCCCATGGGGTGTGTTGTTGCTAGGCGTGGCCCAAGCTTTGTCTGTTGGGCCCCAGGATCGCACTTGGCTGTTTGGGTCAATTGGGGCGAGTGGTGTGATCCCGGGGACCTATAAATGCGGCAGCGCAACGGGGGTGGGGCACTTGCGAAATAAGATCCTGGCATACTGAGCATGCCCAAAGAATTTGGTAAGGGTAACCAATCACACAATGCTCTCTTTGTTTAAGAGGATAGTTAGTATGCATGCTCACACTGTTTGTCATTTGGACCAGCCATAGAGAGACAGCACGGTATATGCTTGAAGTGCCTTGAAGGGAAATAGGGTGAGGGAAACTCAGTATTTTGACTGGATAGGAAATTTAAACTTAATGGAATGTATGGAATGCGCATTGTCAATGTATAAAATGGTATGGAATCTATTGGCGCGGGGCCACGTAATTTGGGAAAATATCCCTGCTGGTCCTTTCTGCACAGCACAGAAAGAAATACTTTGGACTACTTTTTCACTCATGGTCTCATGTGGTTTATTGGCATATCCAGGAGATGGAGCAAGCTTTTACTTGCAACAATGGTGCATCTGCCCCAGCTGCAAGAAAACATTTCTCTCCTGTATTGGTTTTCACAGCCACAGCAAGCACTGTAACCTTCCAACCGTTTGACTTCACATCCAAAGGCAGATTTCTCCATTGTCTCCTGAGACAGATAGATGCCACCCAATCAGATGCAGCAGCTAGGTTCTTAAGGAGGGAGCAAGCTGGCACCTAGGCAACCATTAAATATCTTGTGCTTATCCTGAAAGCAAAACAAAGCACTAATATTTTCCTTTCCTCACTAGCTCAGTTATGGCTTCACCGCCCGGCTTCTTGAAGGTGAAACTGAGTTTCCTTCCGTATACCAGATGTTCCCCAAAGAAGAGGCTCAGTACAAGGGGATTGTTGAGTTGCTCCTGTACTTTGGATGGACATGGATCGGCCTCCTTGCTCCAGAGGATGACAGTGGAGAAAGGTTTGTGGGTGCTTTGACACCTCAGATGATCAGCAGTGGGATTTGCATCGCCTTCTCAAAAAGAATACCAGAAAATAATCTATATCTGTTCATGAGCCTGAGTGAGCTATTTTTCATGCGGAGACAAGTCAGTGTAATTGTTTGCTATGTATCCAGTCTCAAGGGATTGGCACTCATCATGGCAGTAAACCAATTCTTTGAGAAGCAAGCACAGGCAAAAGTCTGGATCACAACAACTTTTCAGGAAATCAATTCTGGCTCGTCATTTTCTCCTGCTTACTTCCGGTACATCCATGGTTCTCTCTCCTTTGTAATGAAGACCAAAATAAGGAGCAACAAACGTGACTACTATGAAGCAAACTCCCCGCTTCTTGATCACTTTTTGGCAGAAGCATTCCATTGCTCTTATTCAAAATATACGTTGTCCATGAAAAGCTGGGAAAGTTGCAGAGAGGAGGAGAGACTTGAGACTTTGCCCCAGGAGGAGCTGGAGAGAGCCCTGTCTCAAGACAGCTACAGCACTTACGTCAATGTTCATGCTGTGGCTCAGGCCTTAAATGCTGCGGTTTCATCTAGGTCAAAGCAGATGATGGTGCTGAGTGAAGGAGATGAATGGGAGCATCACAGGCTACAGCCATGGCAGGTATTCTCTTCCTGCTTTTGCAAGCCACAAACCATTGTCTTAATGATGATGATGAGGATGATAATTTATTATTTATACCCCGCCCATCTGGCTGGGTTTCCCCAGCCACTCTGGGCGGCTTCCAACACAATGTTGTTGTTGTTGTTTAGTCATTTAGTTGTTTAGTCGTGTCCGACTCTTCATGACCCCCTGGACCAGAGCACGCCAGGCACTCCTGTCTTCCCACTGCTTCCCGCAGTTTGGTCAAACTCATGCTGGTAGCTTCGAGAACACTGTCCAACCATCTCGTCCTCTGTCGTCCCCTTGTGCCCTCCATCTTTCCCAACATGAGGGTCTTTCCCAGGGAGTCTTCTCTTCTCATGAGGTGGCCAAAGTATTGGAGCCTCAGTTTCAGGATCTGTCCTTCCAATGAGCACTCAGGGCTGATTTCCTTAAGAATGGATAGGTTTGTTTTTCTTGCGGTCCATGGGACTCTCAAGAGTCTCCTCCAGCACCAGAATTCAAAAGCATCCATTCTTTGGCGATCAGCCTTCTTTATGGTCCAACTCTCACTTCCATATATCACTACTGGGAAAACCATGGCTTTTACTATACGGACCTTTGCTGGCAAGGTGATGTCTCTACTTTACTTTGCTGCAAACCTTAGGAGCGGAGAATTCTGTTCTGCTTGGGGGCTGGTAGTGAGATTTCAAATGAAGCACTGGGTCTATATTTTAAAGGTCTAACAACCTATGTTCCTACACTTTACTTTGCTGCATTTTTTGTTATTTTAAATCTCAGCTGGGGATTGGGAACTGCCAGAAAGTAGTTGCCCCAAACAAGGATCTTGGCATCCAGGAATTCTCCTATATACCTATTTTTCCTTACTAACCACCAGACAGGAGAAGACAGGGGACTCAATTACATTAAACACTGTGACACCTGATGGCCCTTCGGCAACGCGATTTCCCAATATGAGGTTTACAACGTGTTTTCTTGAAATGATTTTTTTATGTGTCTAGATCCAGCCAGGGACTACTGATCATGCAAGGAGCATGAAGGAGTTATCAGTAGAAGGTTCCCCAGCTATGTAGGTTAGATGGTCAGAGTTTGGGGGCTTGGGGCATTCCAGGTGGTTTTTCCCCCCACCCTTAAGAATTCAGTAGGGGATGCTGAGTGTGGTTTTAGCTGTCATTAGAGCAAAAGACTCACCTCCCATGGAAGTACAGGGGGATATTATATAGGAGAATTCATAGGCTAGTTTTGACCCCTTAGCCTTCCCCTCCTTTTTTCCTTTCCAGGTTCCTCCTCTCACTCCACGCATGGTCTGTACAGTGCAGTATGGGAGCCCAGTCAACAACTGCTCCAGTTCACTGCAGTAGTACATGTGGATGCCCAGCTCATGGTTTATCACCACAGCCAGAAGAGGCCATCTTGGTCTTGTGATTCATGGCTGAAGAATGCTGAGAAAAACCATCCTTGCAACTGGTAATGGAAGATGCAGAGGGAACTTGGTGAATCTGCAGAAACTCTATTACAAGACCAGAGCTAAGTTGTGTGCAGGAGGGGCGCAGATTCCACTCTCCACACACCCCATCCTAGGGGTTCACAACATTCCATGGAATGAAAGAAATCAGAATGTTTGGAAGGGCAGTGGGACAAAAAAGGGCACCTCCAGGGGTGAAGTCAAACCACTGTGTTAGCAGCACCCAAGTGACCTCCCTGGGTCACAGTCTTGAGAAATGGGTATGGAGGTCCTAGGCTGTCCAGATGACAAGACCTCCCTCTTGGCTTCACTTATGTGGTCCAAAGGAAAGCAGAGCAATGTGATTGGTTCCAGCTTGGCTGCAGGAGTTGCCGGAAGGAGGCATACAAGACACCATCCATCCGTCTTAGGGACTCCGGATTTGTGTAGGGTTTACTCCTGAGGGTTTTCCTATCCTGAAGATGTCCCACAAGTCAGGACACACAAAGCTATTTATGAGGCCCATGGAGCCCAGCTGGACTTTTACCTTCTCTTTGAAAGAGGACACTGAGCTCCAGCTTCAAGGGCCTTCTGGTGGTTCCCTCACCGCGAGAAATAAGGTTACAGGGAACCAGGCATTGGCAACCTCCCTGTGGAATGCCATCAGATGTCAAGGAAATAAACAACTATCTGACTTTTAGAAGACTACTGAAGGCAGCCCTGTTTAGGGAAGGTTTCCATTGTATAGGTAAAGTTAAAGGGATCCCTGAACGTTAGGTCCAGTTGCAAATGACTCTGGGGTTGCGGCGCTCATCTCGCTTTACTAGTCCCCTTCTCCTTGTTCCCTCAATCTTTCCCAACATCAGGGTCTTTTACAGGGAGTCTTCTCTTCTCATGAGGTGGCCAAAGTATTGTGAGAAGTGAGGTTACAGGGAACCAGGCAGAGGGCCTTCTCGGTGGTGGCACCCGCCCTGTGGAATGCCCTCCCATCAGATGTCAAGGAAATAAGCAACTATCTGACTTTTAGAAGACTTCAAGGAAGTTTTTAATGTTTTATTGTGTTTTCAGTATTCTGTTGGGAGCCGCCAGAGTGGCTGGGGAAGCCCAGCCAGATGGTTGGGGTATAATAATAATAATAATAATTATTATTATTATTATTATTATTATTATTATTATTATTAGGTTTAAAACAAGTATTATATTGTCTTTTGTACTAATCTTGTTCTGCAAAGCTCCTTGTTATTTTATATGAAAGGTGCTCTATAAATGCTATAATCAGTTTAAGAAAAGATTGCATGAATAGGACCTATGCTCTAGATCAGTGTTTCCCAACCGGTGTTCCGCGGCACACGAGTGTGCCGTGAGACATCGGCTGGTGTGCCGCGAGATGCCTGGAGGGAGGCAGGCGAGTCGGGCGGCGAGAGGCGGGGCGGCGGCGGCGAGGAGAGGCCGCGCCTCCTGCTGCTGCCTGGCGCTCCTCCTCGCAGCCGGCAGCGCTGCCTGGGAGACGGGTCACACGTGCACCTCCCTCCCTCCCTCAGCCTGCGCGGAGGAAGAGCCAGAGAGAGGCATCGCTCCTGCGCGGCAGGAGAGGGAGCAGCCGGAGCGATGCCCCTTGAAATCTTCGCCCTGCCTTCTTCTGGAGCGACGGAGAGCCTCTTAAAACTCGTCCGTCCGCTTCTCTCCCTGCCAAGAGGCGTCCAGCAAGCCGGCTTTGCCAGCGGAGCCAGCCTTGGAACAGACCCATCCGTCAAGCGGGGATTGTGCGTCCTCCTGGACAGAGTGTAAGCAACCGGGTTTAATTTGGCTTACGCGGAACTCCAGCGCTCAGGGCGGGAGTTTAGGAAATCCAATCGGGTGGCGCCGCTCTTCCTTGGGACCCCATGGGGAAACACTGGGGACCTACTTCTAAGCAAACGGGTCTACACGTCTCTCTGCCCCCCCCCCTTTAACCTTTAGCTTCAAAGCCAGAGCAAACCGAGGCTAAATCCGTATTTACATAGGATAGCTTTCGTGCGTCCCTCCCGGCGTGACGCTGCGCGCTGACGTCACGGGGCGGGGCTTTAACGGTGGTGTGCCGCGAGATTTTTTTTCAGTAAACAGGTGTGCCGTTGCCCAAAAAAGTTTGGGAAACACTGCTCTAGATGAGAGGCAAACTGGCCCCAATTTATAAGAGCTTGAAGTGAGTGGATCTGTGGGATAACCAGTCTCATATAATCAACATGCTTAAATCTAATTAATGCATGAAGGGGTTAATACCCCATAGTAAGTGGTCCTGCCAGGCTTAGCCTAGGTCACTTCTCCTCACCTTGGAGGAAATAGGTAATCAAACCTATTGTTCACATACTTGGGAAGCTCAGTGTGTGAAGAGGTTTGAGCTGGTTACTTCAACTAAACTGCAAGCCAATGATTTAGGAACTTGCTCCACTTTGTAAGTAAGCTATGCTTTACTTCCTGTGCAAATTTCTGAAGCACATGAATCTGACCTTTGGGGAGTTTGTAAGTAAACAATTTTTAAACTTACCAAACATGTGGTATTTTCCTATGCTGTGGGATGAAGGGAGCTTTGGAAAGATACTTTTAAAGGGGACATTTTGGAGGAACATATTTTAAAGGTTTTACAGCCTATATTTCCATGCTTTACTTTGCTGCATGTTTTGTGATTTCAAATCTCTGCTGGAGTTCTCTCACCAAACCACACTTGCCTCCAGGATTTTTCCTTTCTGTATCTTTTTCCGCCCACCAACATATTCCGCATTGTCTCGTTCCTTAATGCTGGTATTTTCCTTGCCATTTCAGCTCTACCATTTCTTAAAAGAAATCCAGTGTTTGAATACTTCCATGGGCAGACCGTGTTTGGATGAGAATTGGGAGCTGCCACCTGACTTTGATATTGTGAACTGGCTGATGTTTCCCAATAACTCTCGTACTAGAGTGAAAATTGGGAATATAAGGGGAGCGGCATCAACCAACATGAAGTTCACCATTGACTCAAAAGACATTGAGTGGCCCAACCAATTTAAGAAGGTAGGGGATGTAAAGGAGCAGGGAGGCTAGGAGAGCCTGTTTACACTCTTCCTTGAGCAAGTACTGCAAAACGGTATTATAAGGTGGATCCATTGTGTCTTAGCTACCCAGTAACAGCTGCCACAACAACTCCCTCTTGCCACGGCAGCTGAGACAGGAAGGGAATTTGGCATTCTGAAGGAACAGATAGAGCCCTGGGATCCTGAGAAGAGACACCAGATCCTTCTCAATTTACTTCTGGAGTTGGCATCACTCTGTCTCGGGAGACAATGGCACCTTTGGGGTGAAGTCAAATCATCAGGGCGGTTCACAGCATAAAAATTCTGTGGAGCTCTAATGATTTCTTGAATAATTTGCATATGACTATGTGAAGTGGAGAGCATCTTATATCTCCACATATTTTGGAACCCTGGAAATTCAGGGTTCACAGGAGGTGTACTACAACTCTAGGGGGCCCTGGGGGCAATGCAACTTCTGGTAGAAACTGGAAGTTGCTTTGGAGGCCTCATGAGACTTCCAGCATGACCTCTGAGTTCCCGCAAGGCCTTGAAAGTGCCGCTACGGTGTGCCGACATGATGTGACGTCGTGAAATCACGACGTCACATTGTCATAACGTCACATTATGTTGTTGGCGCCATTGGGCACCCATACGCTGGGGCCCAAGTCGGCGCCCTTGCTACAATGTCTGGCCAAAGGTGCAAAAGTAATACAATAGATAAAATAAGTACATTTCTGTACGTTGTTCTATAGAAATAAATGTTACACTCCTGATACAAATGTGGTTATTCATAACTTACTACATTCTGTATATACTCATTGCAAATATCAATGTATTTGTCTTTGTTTTGACAAATACATTGATATTTGGAATGGGTATATACAGAATGTAGTCATGTAGTCAACACCTCTAAGTGATCCATTCATAAGCTGCGAGTGTCATCTTACTGATCCATTGATTAAAGGGTATCTTATCTTCATTCTTCCAGTTCATAAATATCAGTCTCTTGGCCACAGTTATGGCGTGTAGAATCCATTTTCACTGTCCAGTTGTCAGCTTCCATACAATAGGTGTATATAGATCAAAAGGATATTCTCCGCAGGCAAAGTCCTTTTAATGATAATCCAGGAATCATTTTTAAGCACAGTGGTACCTCGAGTTACATACGTTTCAGGTTACAGACGCTTCAGGTTACAGATTCCGCTAACCAAGAAATAGTACCTCAAGTTAAGAACTTTGCTTCAGGATGAGAACAGAAATCGTGCTCCGGCAGCACAGCGGCAGTGGGAGGCCCCATTAGCTAAAGTGGTGCTTCAGGTTAAGAACAGTTTCAGGTTAAGAACGGACCTCCGGAACGAATTAAGTACTTAACACAAGGTACCACTGTAACTGCTTTGAAGTGGCAGTACTTTTAATAACTGCTCTCTATCAGTGTTTTCTTATTGCTATGATTAGAATCATGGAATTGTGGATGTCAGGGAACTGCCATCAGTGCCGGAGGGAGAGAGCAAAATCCAGAGGGATTCCAGAGAGCGTCCCAGGATTGGGAGAGGCAGCCCATCTTCTGGGGAAGAGAATCAGCGTAGCACCAGTGGAGAAGGGGAGCAGATGGGGGAATCGGCGAGGCGGTCCCATGACTCCTTGCAGGGGACCAGCGGGGAGAGTAGGGGTCCTCCGCTGCCTACGCCCTCCTTGCGCAGAAGGCTTTCGTGCAGAGAGAGTAGGAGGAGACTAGGCTGGAAGAAGTTTACGAAACGCCCACTGACGGATTCTGCCAGCGATTGAGACAGCCACGGTTGAGTGGCTGTCGGGACAGAAAAGGTTCACTCAGGCAACCCAGCCAGGTGTTGGCACCGGCTTACGCACGAGCAACCCCTAGAACCATTACAGTGGAGTTGGAAGAGACCCTGAGGGTCTTCTGGTCCAACTCCCTGCAATGCAGGAATCTCAACAAAATCATGTATGGGAGATGGCCATCCAGCCTCTGCTTGAAAACCTCCAGGGGAGGAGAGACCACAATCTCTTGCGAGAGTCTTCCATGGTTAAACAGCTTTCACGTTCAGAAAGCTGTTTTGGTATAGTTTGTCCTCTTCCTTGAGCATATTTCTGTATAGAAGGCAGGCACATAAATGGGTTCAGTGGAACTAGAGATCTTGTTGGGTCCTTGCCAAACCCTATGAATTCCATAGACACAGATGCTTCTAACACTTTCTCCTCGGTGCACCTTCTCTGCATGACTAGACTGTGCCTCGCTCCAGGTGTACCAAAAGCTGCCGGCCTGGATACGCCAAGGTGGTTCAAGAAGGAGAGCCAATTTGCTGCTATGTTTGCGCTCCATGTGCAGAAGGGACGATCTCCACTGAGGAAGGTGGGTCATTCCAAGGGAGAGGGCGTTCCTTCGGGGAATAGAAATAGGGAAAAGAGTCACCCAGAAACACTATGTGCAGAGCAGTAATACATTTTTGAACATAGGTGTTTTATTGGCTTCTCTATTTTCAAGCACCATCCTTTCTTCCAGGAATTAAGCTGAAAGTAAGGAAGCAATCATTGCAGAACCATGTGGGTATCAGGGAGACAGCTTAGTATACATGCATGCGTGTGCAGAAGCGCCGAATCGCAACCCGTGCGTGCGCAGACACACCACTGCGGATTGCGAACGCTGCGGTTTGCAAACGTGTATCCCGCACAGATCACGTTCACAACCCGAGCATCCACTGTACATAGTCTTTTACTATTTTCAGCGATGCTCTCAATGATCAAATAAACTGAATCACACCATAAAGGAAATTTATTTTTAAAGTGTGTGTGTGTGTGTGTGTGTGTGTGTGTGTGTAAGTAAGTAAGTAAGTTATAGAAGACAAAAGGGGAATAATTTTTAAAAGGAAATATTTAAAACAGTAAAGCAGAAACACAAACACAAAATATATAATGCATTATATGAAAATGATAACAAAACAAGCAATGGACAATTTTGATCTGACTACCAGGAGCATTGCACAGAAGAAAGAGGAAATCGTTTGCATTAGCTACCAAAGAGATAACAAGAAATCATACAGAAAAAGTGAAATATGAGAAGGCAGTTAAACTTATAACAATCTTCTTCCAGTCCAGCTAACATAAAAATTATATGAGATGTTGGATAAATTTATCATTTACACTAGTTTTAAATTGCAAATTGTTCATTAGACAAGTCTCTCTCAGCCTAACGTACCTCACAGGTTTGTTGTAAACATAAAAAGGGCAGGGGGATATTAACGTATACTACCTTGAACCCTTTGGAGGAAAGGTAGTGGATAAATGTAAAAATAAATAATCAAATAATAATAAACTGCCACAGGTCAATGTAAAGAGGTGTGTCTTGCTTCTTAGGCAAAAAAATGTATGGTGAAGTTGCTGGACACACATCTGTGGGGAGGTCACTGCATCAAAGCTTTGCCCTGCATCACAAGGTTGTTTTGGCAATAAAAACTGAGGAAAATTTTGTGCCCCACCACTGTCTCCTCAGAAGAAAGGCAGGATACAAATGTAAACTTTCAATAACCAATCGAACAAGCATTTTTTTGCCAAACTTTCCCTATTCAACTGTCTTACCCCTTGACCTCCCCCACTTCAACATCTTTCTGAAAAACAAATAATGCCCTGATGCTGATGCTGAAGCCACTCTTTTTCTCTTCCTTAGATGCAGAAGGTTGCACCAAATGTCCAGAAGATCAGCACCCAAGCAACAACAGAGATCAATGTGTCCCCAGGCTTATCACTTTCCTAGCTTATAAAGAACATTTGGGGATCATCTTAGTTTCCATTGCCCTTTCCTTATCTTTAACAACAGGCATTGTGTTAGTAATCTTCATTAAATACAAGGAGACTCCCATAGTGAAAGCCAACAACCGGAACCTCTCCTACATCCTCCTCGTCTCCCTCCTGCTTTCCTTTTTGTCCTCCTTCCTGTTCATTGGGCAACCAAGGAAAGGGACCTGCCTTCTCCAACAAACAGCCTTCAGCGTCATCTTCTCAGTTGCTGTTTCTTCTGTGTTAGCAAAAACCATCACTGTGGTGCTGGCCTTTCTAGCCACAAAGCCAGGGAACAGGGTGAGAAGGTGGCTGGGGAAGAGTCTGGCCAACTCCATTGTCATTTGCTGCTCTGGTCTCCAAGTGGTCATCTGCACCATCTGGCTGTGCATGTCTCCTCCATTCCCTGACTCTGACATGCATTCCCGGGCTGGAGAGATCATCCTGCAATGCAATGAAGGATCTGCTGCCATGTTTTATATTGCCCTGGGCTACATGGGCTTCCTAGCTGCCATCTGCTTCACGGTGGCTTTCCTAGCCAGGAAGCTTCCTGGGGCCTTCAATGAGGCCAAGCTGATCACCTTCAGCATGCTGGTCTTCTGCAGTGTTTGGGTGTCCTTTGTGCCCACCTACCTGAGCACCAAGGGGAAATACACGGTAGCTGTGCAGATCTTCTCTATGTTGGCCTCCAGTGCTGGGCTTCTGGGCTGCATCTTCATGCCAAAATGCTACATTATTTTGCTGAGGCCTGATCTGAATACTAAGCAGCATCTGACAAGAGAAATTTAAGATGACACCTAATGCTTGAAACATTCCAGGTTGACAATGGGTAGCACTGTGATCATGTAGTCTTCAGATTATAGTTCCATATAGCTCTCTTTGTTTTGCATAAATTATGAATGATTAAAATGAATGTATTATAACTGCTTTGTCACTCCCTGATTGCCACTAAATACCTGATTAGCCACGTTGGCTTTTACGCTGCTAATCCTCATCTGAGTCAGATTCACTCTATCCTTTTACGACGTATGACTCAGGGAAATTGTAGCAAAAGCTTTGTTACAGCAGATTATGCTTTGGAATTTGACTTAGGCCCACTTTGACGCCTCTCCGTGTGCTCTTTGGATGGGAGATGTTCACACACTCTTTAACCAACGTGCCAGCTCTTGTGAATTGGGTGTGGAAATGGTTTAGCACATAGTACTATACTATTCCTACTATGAAGACATTCACTCCTTATATATTACACCCATCTGAACAAAATTCCTAGACAGATATGATAATTTTTATACCTCCCTCCTTTTGTCAAACTTCACCCACGAGTGGCTAAATTGCATGCATCAAAATGGATAACTAGGAATTGAACGGTTAAATCTCTTTACAACCATGCTAGCACTCAGTAATCTAGTCTAACTATGAATTGAATGTGAATGTGTAACAATGCTCACATATATCCTTGTCTTTTGCTGTGATTTTAATTCCTTATGGTCTTCTCCTGGCCTGAATATTGCAAATTGTAAATCGTATTCTAACTTAGTGGCTGATCTGTGATGGCAATAATAAAGATTGATTGATACTTGTATGCAAGAAAGGGTTCATTTTTCTGCAAATTATTGGTAGAACTTCATCTGCAATCCCAAGACTCAGGAGATATGATTCAGGAATTTAAGAGTAGGGCAAGGGTAGCTAATGCCACAGAAGACAGAATCGGGATTCAAGATGACCTTAATAGGTTGGAGAACTAGGCCCAAACTAACAAAATGAATTTCAATAGGGACAAATGTAAGGTTACAAATATAAGGTGGGGGACACCTGGCTTGCCAGGTGTATATGTAAAAAGGATCTAGGGGTCTTGGCTACTGTGGGAAGCAGAATACCAAATTAGATGGACCTATGGTATCCTCCATCAGAATGTCCAGGTTCCCACCATCAAAGTCCAGGCCAACTCTCCCCACCTTCAACTCATGATAAATTTTGGATAAACATCTGTGCTTTCTTGAAGACATGTTTTTCTACACCT
Organism: Podarcis liolepis; assembly: GCF_965112155.1. Taxonomy (NCBI): domain Eukaryota; kingdom Metazoa; phylum Chordata; class Lepidosauria; order Squamata; family Lacertidae; genus Podarcis; species Podarcis liolepis. The sequence goes on from NC_139555.1 coordinate 123,350,829, forward strand.
CTGCACCTGCCCCTCAAGCCACACAAGGGCTCCAGTATATTACAGAAGTGAACCTTATTCCCCTTATCATTATGAAAATCATAGTGATCTATCCTCATTCTTGCCAAAGCTCAAGAGACATTTGGGAAAACTCTCTAAACATCAGAATCAAGGTTGGTGTGATGTTACTTACTGCACCTTGGTAATGTGGTACACAGAACACCTCCTGTGTCAGAGATACATTGAGTGAGAACTGGCAGAAGGGACATGGGAAATACTACGTGAAGTCCAATGGCTCTGAAGCCATAGCTGAACACCACCCATATTGGTGGTGCAGCTTTGGTCTTGCAAGACGTTCTGTCTTCTTCTTATTAGCTGGTTCAGGAGGTGAGAGGATCCACTCACAAGAAACGTGTAGGAAGCAGAGCCAGAATGAGATCCCTGCTGCTTCTGCTGCTACTTCTTCTGCTGATGCCCCATGGAGTCTTTGGAGACCTAAAGACAAAATGCCCCTTGAATCTGATCAGGGAAGAAAATGAAGCACACAATTATTACCGGCCAGGAGACTTCCTCATTAGTGGGATCATATCTCCAAAATATTTCTCTGAACAGCGTCCATACAACTTTTTCCAGCCTCCATTTGCCAGGTTTCATGTGTAAGTAATTATGTGCAGGTGGGTGTTATGCTTCTCTGCCTCCAATGTTTACTGTTACAGGTAGGTAGCCGTGTTGGTCTGCCATAGTCAAAATAAAAAAATTCCTTCCAGTAGCACCTTAAAGACCAACTAAGTTAGTTCTTGGTATGAGCTTTCGTGTGCATGCACACTTCTTCAGATACTTCTTCAGTGTATCTGAAGAAGTGTGCATGCACACGAAAGCTCATACCAAGAACTAACTTAGTTGGTCTTTAAGGTGCTACTGGAAGGAATTTTCCAATGTTTACTGTTTACCAAGGAAGTAGCCTGGAAAGGGGAACCTGTAGCAATCGAGATATTGTTGGGGGATGATATCTCATTATTCTTGAACATTGGCCATGTTGCAGAGGCAGATTTAGGGGAGCACACGACCAGTTTGGATGCCTCAACTGCTGGTCAGGATGGAGTGTGAGAGGTGGAGGGGCACAGAAAATTGGCATTGCATGGGGTGCCCCTGACATTTGAGACTCCAAGGTTGTCCACTGCATGATGACTGGGGCAGATGGGAGTTGGAGTCAAAGAACAGCTGGTGCTCTAATATTCCCACCCATTTTACTTTCTGGTTCCCTTGGTTGTCCCTGGTGAAGTGATCTATCTGTGCTGTGCTACCGTGATGCTTTTTGAAGGATGTAATGCTAGAATGCAATTCAACCTTATCACAGATCAAAATGATGCATTGAAAGACAGCACTGGCAAGTGGGTGGTGGAGTGGCTGCTGCAGGGAAGTAGCTGCCAGGATTTGAGTGTGGGAGGTCTTCCTTCCTAGCCCAGAAGCTTATTTTAAAATCCTGCTTAGCTAAATGAAAGCTTTCCGCCCCTCTCCTAACCTCCTTTCCTTTTGCATCATTAGATTGTAAGCGGGTGGACCAGAACAGGCAGAAGTATGAACGAGTCCTAAGTCCAACTGATTGAATAGAGCTTTCTGCTAAGTATATGGATTTGGGGTTGCAGTCTTATTCCCCTTCTAGAGTATGGACAAAGTTCTCTATTTTAACAAAGTGGAACTTACGAAACAGCTCTTTGAAACAACAAAGACTAAGAAATAAACTGCAGCCTTTGTGGAAATTTCACGAGTCTTCCAAAAAAAAAGTTATTAATTTTCTTTTTTCAAGACTGTGTTCTTTTCCTCTTCTGCAAGGAAGCATGAATTTCCCCATTTTTATTCTTAATTGGTCTGTGAGTTTTCACCTTACAAAAAGGACAAGTCCCTCTCACACTCTGCCACCAAGATGAAGACAATTATTTTGGGGTCAGCAATTATGAGATTCCTATTGCCTAAATAGCCCCTTAGGTGTGACTTTTTTCCCATTAAATGCTGATAAGCAGTTTGACGGTTTTTAATTGCTTCAATTTTTGCAGTCCATCATATAGGTTCCACTGGCACATCTTGTCGTTCTTGTTCACCATCCAAGAGATAAACCACAATCCCCAGTTCTTACCCAACATCACCCTGGGCTACAACCTCTATGAGAACTATTTTGATGCCAGGATCACTTCTGATGCCATGCTAGACCTGGTTGCAGGTGGCAGGAGCAACATTCCCAACTATAAGTGCAGGAAAAGGAATAACCTTCTGGCTGTTCTGGAGGGGGCCGACTCTACACTCTCAAAAGAGATTTCTGCCATGTCGGGCGTCTACAAAATCCCACAGGTATGAAGGGAATGGTAAGAAAGAGCATCAAAAAGTGAGAAAAGTATGGAAAAGTTCAGGGGTCTTTTCCCCCCAAAATCCAGCCTTCATCAACCCGGTATCATCCAGATTTTGTGGGCTACAACTCCAATTTGTCACAGCCAGCACAAATGTTGTTAGATATTAATCATTTCAGGTTAATAAATATCTGGTCTTTATCCTGGAAGCAAAACGAAACACTAATCTTTTCCTTTCCTTGCTAGATCAGTTATGGGTTGGTTCCTCAAGTTCTTGATGATAAAACTCAGTTCCCTTTTCTGTACCGAATGGTCCCCAAAGAAGAAAGTCAATTCTTGGGTATTATCCAGTTGCTCCTGCATTTCAGATGGACATGGATTGGCCTCTTAGCTCCAGAGAACGATGATGCAGAAAGATTTATCAGTGGCTTGACACCTCTGATGATCAGTAATGGGATTTGCATTGCTCTATCAAAAAGAATTCCAGAAAAGAATCCACATCAAATGTTCAGTTTGAATGAACCCTTTGTCCTATGGAGACAACTGGGTGTATTTGTTTACTATGAAAATACTCGCATGGGGTGGCTCCCAATCATGACACTGCAAGCAGCACTTGGGGAACAAATTGGGCCAAAAGTCTGGATCACAATAGGTTTAAAGGATATCGATGTGTTTTTATCTTATCCTCCTGATTTATTCCAGTACATTCATGGGTCTTTGTCCTTCATAATGAAGATGGGGGAAAGGACTAAGCGTGACTACTATAACCCAACTTCCTATATTCTTCATCACTTCTGGCAGAAAGCGTTTCATTGTTCATATTCAAAACATGTGCTGGCCGCGAAAGGTTGGACAAGATGCACAGAGAACAAGAAACTGGAGATGGTGCCTGAAGAGGAGCTGCAGAGAGCCCTGTCTCAAAACAGCTACATCACTTACTTCAGTGTCCAAGCTGTGGCTCAGGCTTTGAATGTGGCCTATTCATCCAGATCAAAGTGGATGTTGGTGGCTGGTGGAGGAGACAGGTTGGAACATCAAAGGCTACAGCCGTGGCAGGTATTTTCTCTCCCTTTCTGCAAACTGCAGTACATTGCCGCAAATGTTTCATCAAATTTACATATGAGAACCATTTCTGAGGCAAATCCAATTCGTGAGGCTCCTGGTAGAGGTAAAAAATAATAATTGATCATTATGCTTATATGGGAACTCTCTTCCCAGTGCAATGCTTCCTCCACCGTGCCCAAGTAAATTAATAATAATAATAATAATAATAATAATAATAATAATAATAATAATAATAATAATTTATTTATACCCCACCCATCTGGCTGGGCTTCTGCAGCCACACTGGGTGGCTTCCAACAAAATATTAAAATACAGTAATGCATCAAACATTAAAAGCTTCCCTAAACAGGGCTGCCTTCAGATGTCTTCTAAAAGTCTGGCAGTTGTTCTCTTTGACATCTAGTGGGAGAGCGTTCCACAGGGCAGGTGCCACTACTGAGAAGGCCCTCTGCCTGGTTCCCTGTAATTTGGCTTCTTGCAGTGAGGTAACCGCCAGAAGGCCCTTGGTGCTGGACCTCAAACATTTACATACAGACCTTAAACATTTATATACAGCTATTTGTCAAAAGAGCACAGGACAGTTCTCGATACAGTCAAACAAGATAATAAAATACAGCTCAAATCAGTTTTTGAAACAAAACAACTACAGATAATATAATACAAAATACAAAAATACAAAAATGTGTTATATCAAGATCTAACCTTTCTTTTGTGTAATGAACTTATTGTGTAAAAAGATTTGTGATTTTATATAAAATGTGGTCTAAAAATGTTTAAATAAATAGAATGCCTGAAAAAGGCATATAGTTTAGTTGAGCTATCAGAGGCAGATTTGGGGCAATGTAACTGGTTCCCCTGTGCTGGGCACACGCAGAATGGAAGGTGAGAAGTGAGGGGCACCAAATTTTGGGCTTCCGCAGGGTGCTACTGAAATTGGGAAAAGCAAACCCCTGGCCCCAATTCATAACAGCTCAAAGTGAGCAATGCTGAGATAGTCAGTATAGTTTCATATTTCCTTAATGCTGCTGTATCCTTTCCATTTCAGCTCCACCTTTTTTTAAGAGAAATTCAATTTCTGAATACTTCAATGGGCAGGCTATATTTGGATGAGAATGGAGAGCTGCCAGGCAACTACAATATTGAGAACTGGATTATGTTTCCCAATAAGTCTCGTGTTAGAGGGAAAATTGGGAGCATAGAGAGGGGCACCTCCCCTGACGTAAAGTTTACCATTAACACAAAAGCCATTGTCTGGCCCCAACAGTTTAACAAGGTATGAGACTCCTTATGTGACATGACAAATATTAAACTCCTAGTACTTTATATGGAAGCAGGAGGGGACACGGGTGGCGCTGTGGTCTAAACCACTGAGCCTAGGGCTTGCCGATCGGAAGGTCGGCGGTTCGAATCCCCGCGGCGGGGTGAGCTCCCGTTGCTCGGTCCCAACTCCTGCCCACCTAGCAGTTCGAAAGCACATCAAAGTGCAAGTAGATAAATAGGTACCACTCCAGCGGGAAGGTGTTTCCGTGTGCTGCTCTGGTTTCATCAGAAGCGGCTTAGTCATGCTGGCCACATAACCCGGAAAAACTGTCTGTGGACAGACGTCGGCTCCCTCGGCCAGTAAAGCGAGTTGAGCGCCGCAACCCCAGAGTCATTCACAACTGGACTTAACTGCCGGGGTCCTTTACCTTTACCTTTTACTTTATATGGAACTTTAACTAAAATCCTTTCAACAAATATTCCATTGAATATTGTGCTGTGCTGGGAACTGCACTTAATAGTTTGTGATGCACCAGCATCTCTTAAGTTTATGTAGATAGCGTGTTTATACTTGTCTTTAAATACTTTATACTTTGAACTGAACTGTGTGGGCAAGGAATTTTCTTAACCGTGCACTCTGAAAAAGGCTGACAACGGGAGAGCAAGAATACTCTGATGTTCTGCTGGAATATGCTGCTGGAGGTGCAGGTAATCTGCTGACCACACTGGTTAAGGTGTGAAATAATAATAATAATAATAATAATAATAATAATAATAATAATAATATATTATTTATACCCCACCCATTTGGCTGGGTTTTTCCAGCCACTCTGGGAGGCTTCCAACATAATATTAAAATACAGTAATTCATCAAACATTAAAAGCTTCCCTAAACAGGGCTGCCTTCAGACATGCTATCAGGAACAGGTTGTGGGCCCAGTATAACAAGTTATGGGTCCAGTGGCTCACAAGTCTAATGCAGACTTTACTTGGGATCTGATCTCTAGTGCCAAAAATGGTGTAGGGGATAGGACTTGGGAAATCATATTTCAAATCCCTGCTCAGCCAAAACGAACTTCACTGGGTGACCTTGGGCTAGTTATAGTATCTCCTCCTAGCATAGCACACAAGGTTGTTTTTAGGGGTGGATATAATAGTTTTCTTTTTTAGTGAATTGGGAGAAAGGTGGTGTCAATATTACTAGTAACAATAGTCACAGTATTAATATAGTGGTAGAAGAAAAAGGCTCTTTACCACAATGTAGTGGCACCCCATGACAGTTTCATCTTCCCCTTCTATCCCAGGACCCAGAACACTTAGAAAAAAATTAAATAATAATAATTCAGGAGACATTTTTTTAGTTAGCATCATCAGGTGATGGTATATTTAATTTCTGCTCTTTATCAATATGTTTCACTGCGGCATTTTGCTTGGCGTATTATTCTGCCATTATTATATTGTTTTTGCCTATTCTGTTCATTGCCTTGAGCATTGTGTCTTTAACATTGTGTTAGGAATCCTCGTTAAATACAGGGAGACTCCCATAGTGATAGGTATAAATGTTGAAACAAGCAAGCAGACACACCAAAGTGTTAAAATTCCTGCTCCATGATTGCAGTCATGGGATTTTTGTCTTTCACACGATGTGGTATGTTTTGACTCCACAGAGTGGGAAGTGACGGAGACAGGATGTTTGTGTTACTGTGTTCCGGAAAGTTTGTCCTTTCTTCTTTTTCTCTTTGCTGTCTGATGCTAGAGAGAGAGGGAGCCATGTTGCCATTCTCCATGTGTGCTTATATGTAAATAAAGTAGATTAGCCAAAATGCTGAGTTGCTGAGGTCTGTTATGCAACTGCGCAAACTCTGCGGATCCCTAAGTGTGCCAGTGTCGGTTGGCATCGGTCGCTGTGATGTTCGGGCTGAAGAAAGCTTTTGAAGCTCCCAAACAATCGACCAGGAGGGAGAGAACATGCCAGGCGGGCATGTGTCTCTACCAGAATCCTACTCGAGTGCAGGCTGAGCTCCTGACACAAAGAGGTTTCCCTTCCATGCTGTTTTGCATCAAAAGTGCTTCCCTGAAAAAAAGCACATGGGCTCCGTGAGATCCCCTTCAGTACTCCATAGGCACAGGTGCTCCTAACACTTCACCCTTGATGAACCTTCTTTTCTGCGTGGCTAGGCGGTGCCACTCTCCAGGTGTACCAAAAGCTGTCTGCCAGGCTATACCAAGGTGGTTCAAGAAGGACAACCGCTTTGCTGCTATGCTTGTGCTCCATGTGCGGAAGGGATGATCTCCACTGAGGAAGGTGAGTGAATCAAAGGTTAGGAAATTCCTTAGGAGAATATAAATAGGGTGAAGAATCACTCAGAGAGACTTTCAGTGAAGATTCTAAAAACATTTCTGAGCATTTATAAAGAATTTTGCCTACCCTTCCCTAATAAACAGGTGTCATCTCCCCCATAAGAATCTTTCCCCCCAAAAAAGTAATAGAATAGATTGTTTGGTTGTATATGATGCTGAAGCCACTCTTTCCCCCCTTCAGATGCAGACCATTGCATCAAATGCCCAGAAGATCAGCATCCAAACAAGGACCAAGATCAATGTGTCCCCAAGATTATCACCTTCCTGGCTTATAAAGAACAATTGGGGATCATCTTAACTTCTGTTACCGTATTCTTGTCTTTAACAACAGGCATTGTGTTAGGAATCCTTGTTAAATACAGGGAGACTCCCATAGTGAAAGCCAACAACCGAGACCTCTCCTATATCCTTCTCTTCTCCCTTCTACTTTCCTTTTTCTCCTCCTTCCTCTTTATTGGGAGGCCAAGGAAAGTGACCTGCCTTCTCCGACAAACAGCCTTCAGCATCATCTTCTCGGTTGCCGTCTCTTCTGTTTTGGCAAAAACCATCACTGTGGTTCTGGCCTTCCTGGCCACAAAGCCAGGGAACAGAGCGAGGAGATGGCTGGGGAGGAGTCTGGCCAACTCCATTGTCATTTCCTGTTCCTGTGTCCAAGTTGTCATCTGCATCATCTGGCTAGGTATCTCTCCCTCATTCCCAGATTCTGACATGCACTCCCAGCCTGGGGAGATCATCCTTCTATGCAATGAAGGATCTGTTGCCATGTTTTACACTGTCCTTGGCTACATGGGCTTCCTGGCTGCCATTTGCTTCACTGTGGCTTTCCTAGCCAGGAAGCTGCCTGGGGCCTTCAATGAAGCCAGGCTGATCACCTTCAGCATGCTGGTCTTCTGCAGTGTTTGGGTGTCCTTTCTGCCCACCTACCTGAGCACAAAGGGGAAGTACATGGTGGCTGTGCAGATCTTCTCTATGTTGGCCTCCAGTGCTGGGCTTCTGGGCTGCATCTTCCTTCCCAAATGCTACATTATCATACTCAGGCCTGACCTGAATACAAAGGAGCACCTGACGACAAAAAGTAAAGATAGCATCTGATTCTTAAAGCACAGTGGTACCTTGGTAGTCAAACTTAACCTGTTCCGGGAGTCCGTTCAAATCCCGGAACCGTTCGAAAATGAAGGTGCAGCTTCCGATCGGCTGCAGGAGCTTCCTGCACTCAATCAGAAGCCATGGAAGCCATGGCGGACATCTGGCTTCCAAAAAATGTTCACAAACCGGAACACTTACTTCCGGGTTTGTCCGGGAGCCAAGCCGTTTGAGAACCAAGGTCCCACTGTATTCTGTTTTGACAGTTGATGATGAGCACAACAGTAATGCTAGCTATGTAGTTGTCTGTAGAATATAGCTCCTTGAAGTTCAATCTCTCTTTATTTTGCATAAATCCTAAAATGATGAAAATGAATACAGAATGACTCCAGCAGCCACACACCCTTTAAGCTTAGTTTTCAACGTGCATGGTTTCATCATAGCCTGATTCCCACTTGATTCCGCTGGTGGAATGCTCTCCCCAATGTGACTTGCCGGGCTCCTTCGTTGCATATCTTTAGGCATCTGGCAATAGTAGAGGAGTTCAGGACCATGCAGAACTTGTCTGAGGCTCAGGGTGGCAGTCTTGTTAGAATAAGGGATGCGGGTGGCATTGTGGTCTTAACAACTGAGCCTCTTGGGCTTGCTGATTCTAAGGTCGGCGGTTCGAATCCGCTTGATGGTGGTGTCCCAGCTTCTGCCAACCTAGCAGTTTGAAAGCACACCAGTGCAAGTAGATAAGTGCATACCGCTGCAGCGGAAAGGTAAACAGCATTTCCGTGCGCTCTGGCTTCCGTCACAGTGTTCCGTTGCACCAGAAGCAGTCTAGTCATGCTGGCAACGTGACCCAGAAAGCTGTCTGTGGACAAACACCAGCTCCCTCACCCTCAAAGCGAGATGAGCGCCACACGCCATAGCTACCTTTGACTGGCTTAACCGCCCAGGGGTCCTTTGCCTTTTTTTTTTTTTCATTGTTAAAATAAAGTTATAAACTCAAACAAAACTCAAGCAGTTGGTCCCTGGCAAGGTCGCCCTGGCCAGCTTAGATCTCTGAAGTCTGAGGCAAGTATATCTGGCTGTCCACTATCACAATCCACTCAGAAAACAACATTTAGGTTTATTGGGGGTTTATTTAAACAATGAGATGACCACATAGAGAGGTCGCACTGTGGGAGTGGCCCAAATGGCTACAATAAATGTGATAATGTGTACCCCTGTAAATCCTTGAGTGTGCTTCTAATAGAAAAGTTATGGTAGCCTGTCACTGCTGATTTTGCAAGTTGCCGCCCCGCCCCAACTGGGGTAGAAATACAGCTAATATGTAAATCACAAAGATACAGCACAAACCTAGAACATAAGCTGCTACATGATGCAAATGGCGACACGTAACACAGGTTCCCAAGACGCACACTAACAAAATGTATTCATGCAAAGGCCTGGAAACGATGCCTAGGGAGCTGGGCATGTTTAGCCTGGAGAAGAGGAGGTTAAGGGGTGAGATGATAGCCATGTTCAAATATATAAAAGGATGTCACATAGAGGAGGGAGAAAGGTTGTTTTCTGCTGCTCCAGAGAAGCGGACACGGAGCAATGGATCCAAGCTACAAGAAAGAAGATTCCACCTAAACATTAGGAAGAACTTCCTGATAGTAAGAGCTGTTTGACAGTGGAATTTGCTGCCAAGGAGTGTGGTGGAGTCTCCTACTTTGGAGGTCTTTAAGCAGAGGCTTGACAACCATATGTCAGGAGTGCTCTGATGGTGTTTCCTGCTTGGCAGGGGGTTGGACTCGATGGCCCTTGTGGTCTCTTCCAACTCTATGATTCTATGATTCTAAGGTCATAGCAGAACATGGTGGGAATCAGAGCTTGGTCAGCAGAAACAGCCAATGCTTATGCATATGATTGGTCTAACAATTTAAATGAGGTAACGGTGTATATGATTGGTGGAAATTGAAATGCTTTGTTTGAAACTCTATAAATACCACTGGGCGCGGTTGCAACTTTTGCAGAGCCATCCTATTGTAACCTATTGCTTTGCAATAAACAATGTTGGAATTCATCCTCTTCAATCTCTTGTGTCTTTTTGGCTCGATACAAGAATTAAGGCCTTTTTGCTTGCAACAACACAACCCACCCAAAAGACAATTTATACATTCATCAGCCTCTTGAAAAGGTGTATCAGATACCAAACAGACCCTCCAAGTGTCCCTATTTTCCAGTAACAGTCACGGATTTACAGAAGCCACTGCGGTTTCTGATTTGATCCAAGAATGTTCCACTTTTCCTTAGGACATCCCTGTGTTGGAGGATCTGGAGTTATGCAACCCCTGAGCCAAGGAGATAAGAAACTATACAACCTTTAGAAAACATCTGTATAGAGAAGTTTTTTATGTTTAATGTTTAATTATGTTTTTATATGTGTTGGAAGTTGCACATAGGAGCTGGGGAAACCCAGTGTGATGGGTGGTTGGGGTATGTATGTATGTATGTATGTATGTATGTATGTATGTATAAATAGCATCATCATTGTCGTTATTATTTAATAGGGCATCTCTATTTAAATCAGAGAAATGTTGGAGGGTTTATGTGTGGGGGTTGCATGTATTCTGTAGCAATCAGGTTCTCAAACAATATCGTTATCAGTCAGGGCACAAGGATGTGCAGAAGACAGGCTCTCTTTAGCACAGGGGATATTTTATGCTTCAAACCTTTCAGGCAAGAAATTGTCTCCCCTTCCCCTTGATTCTCATGTTTAGCTGGTTGGTCTCACAGACAACACTTGTGCAATTCCCTGAAGCTATTCCAAGAATAGGAATGATGACATGGAGGAGAACAATTGCATTGTGATCCCTGTAGGACTTGAGACGCAGGTGCAGAAGTAGAAGAAACCTTGTTTACAGGACTTCACTGTCTGGCCTTGAGGTGGGTCACTGTGGGGGTGAAAGGTGAGCTTTGCCTTTAGCTGATGAAGCACCTTCATAAGAAGAAGAAGAGTTTGGATTTGATATCCCGCCTTTCACTCCCCTTCAGGAGTCTCAAAGCGGCTAACATTCTCCTTTCCCTTCCTCCCCCACAACAAACACTCTGTGAGGTGAGTGGGGCTGAGAGACTTCACAGAAGTGTGACTGGCCCAAGGTCACCCAGCAGCTGCATGTGGAGGAGCGGAGACACGAACCCGGTTTCCCAGATTACGTGACTACCGCTCTTAACCACTACACCACACTGGCTCTGATTTAAATAGAGATGCCCTATTAAATAAGAGTCATGAACAAGATCTTCACTTAGGATTTATTCAAATATAATCCCCTGACATGGAGTAGCTGCTTCTAAACATTAATAAATTCGTTTTGTTTTGTTTGACAGCAGGGGTTGGTAATCTTTTTCAGACTGTGGGCTGCATTCCCTTCTGGGCAAACTTCGGGGGCCCACATGCCAGTGGCGGGCAGTTCCAGAGGTAAAATCTGACAGAATAATGGGAATGCAGCCTAGTTTCTACGCACACTCCTCCATCCTCCACTTAGGCTAGGACGGCCATACGTCCGGATGTATGGCGACCCATGGCCAAAAAAAGCTCTGGATTTTGAAATATGGCAACCCTAACTCTTAGGCAAGTATGTGGCCATGTTAGAGTTCCAGGACACATTTCAGCCGGGCAAAGGCACACAAGTAGGATACAAAGCAGGGTAAGTAAACAGTATGTGAGCTACCATGCCCTTCCAGCAGAGACACCATCTTGTGCCCAATATTGAGGGTGCCCATCACACGTCACACGTGTGACATCATGCACCTGGTGCACATTGCGTGTGTCTGATGTCATGCATCGCATTGTCAGGAGGAGACCAAGCATGGCTTCAGTGACCAGCAGCTCCTCCTCTCTCATGCTCAGGAGACCCCATGTAACCTCCCAACTGGTTGTGGCAATAAACTATTATATGAGGTGTACAGTCAACACACAACTTTTGCAGGGGTTGCATTTGGGTGATAGTGTGTGAAGTTTAAATCACATATACTCCGGACAGCCCCTTGGGATGCCCCCACCTGGCCATCCTTACCTTCTGGAACCAGCATGCCAAACAGGTCTTAACCCCCCCCCCCTATCCTCCCCCCCCCCAAGCTTTTAAAGCTCTCTGCCTTCCTTCCCTTTAACCTGGGCTATTTTAGACAGGGCACAAGCAAAGGGTGGAAAAGAGAAACGTCATGGAAAATGGAGTAGGAAGTTCATAATGTAAAAGAAAAACTTATTATGTATTGGAACATGATTTCGGATTTTTTGGGGGGGTTAAAAAGGTGAAAGTGTGAGTGAACTAAAGGCTTAATTTAATCTACGTTTGTCATTGGTATGAGCTTTTGTGTGCATGCACACTTCTTCAGATTCTAGGGGTCTGCAACCTTTGAGACAAAAAGAGCCACTTGGACCGAAGAAGAAAAAACTGGGAGCTGCAAAACCATTGCGACATTTAAAACAGTGGGGAGTGTCGGGGCACACAATGCGCCTCCTCCCCTCGCTAGTATCCACCCCGGAGCCGCGGCAAAGGTGTAAAAGAGCCACATGCGGCTCCGGAGCCACGGGTTGCTGACCCCTGGCCCATACCAATAACAAACTTAGTGTTTAAACTGTTTTTAACAGTTATAAGGGCATTTTGTGGGGTGTGTCTGGGAGCAGAGGGAGGCCCAATTTCAGGGGTTCTGGGTAGGGGGAGGTATGGTGTGGGAGGAGGGTAAAGGGCACACAGCACAGGTAGTTAGTGGCTGTACTGTGTGCCATGCCCGCCTTGCCCCCCATCCTGGGGAATTGTGGTTGTCATATCATCCAGCCCTTGGGTCTGCAACTGCTACTGCTGAATGCCAGGTCCACCCAGAATAAAATCTCCCTCATCCATGATCTGATTATGGATAATAATAATAATAATAATTTATTATTTATACCCCGCCCATCTGGCTGGGTTTCCCCAGCCACTCTGGACAGCTTCCAACTGAATATTAAAAACAGTACAGCTTCAAACATTAAAAACTTCCCTAAAGAGGGCTGCCTTCAGATGCCTTTTGAAAGTAAAATAGTTGTTTATTGCTTTGACATCTGCTGGGAGGGCGTTCCACAGGGCAGGCGCCACTACCGAGAAGGCCCTCTGCCTGGTTCCCTGTAACCTCACTTCTCGTAGTGAGGGAACTGCCAGAAGGCCCTCGGCGCTGGATCTCAGTGTCCGGGCTGAACGATGGGGGTGGAGACGCTCCTTCAGGTATACTGGACCGAGGCCATTTAGGGCTTTAAAGTGAAGCCTTATTTACCTAGGGATCCATTAGCCACGCTCATCCCCTGGACCTCGGAGGGAACAAAAGTACCAGGAAATCTTCTTTGGAGAAAAAGAGTTTATTGAGATCTGAGCACAGAGTCAAGGTCTGTACTCAGAGACAGCCAACTGGATAGTTCCTAAAAATATTCTGGCTGTAAAGCAAGTCACTTCAACAGACTTTCTTATACCCGCCGGACTTCCCCAATCGACTAGCAAATATTGCTTGCTAAACACAAAATATTGCTTGCTAAATCATTCCTGTCTTTCTGCTAAGCCAAGCACTCCCTCCCACCTCCTTGTACACGTGTCTTCTTTTGCTAGTTAAGCATTTCCTTTGTATCTCTTCCTATTCTTGCATTACTAAGCAGAAGTAAAAGCAGGAAACATCTTGCTAGTGGTTTTCTTCTTGCATTACTAAGCAGAAGTAAAACAGGAAACATCTTGCTAGTGGTTTTTCTAGTTAACAGCAGTTTCTGGCTAGGCAGGAAGCGACCTTCTGACCTGTAGCTAGCATCAGCAGTTTCAAGTAGCTGGTTTAGGCTTTTGCAAGCTACTGCAATTTTTGGGCTGTTTTAACCATCCTAGCAGAGTGCAGGAATTTATTATGTGTAGATAATATTTAAGAGCAACAGAATAAAATATTAAGAGAAACCTTTCCCATCTCCCTTTACTCCGTCCTCTTCTTTTGAACAATCTATTACTTAGATTCGTTCTGGGGTAGGGGTCTATATTCTCTCATTACAGCAATCACGCGAGGCCCCATCATGCGAGACATCATCTTTCCCATCATATGTTGCAGGCATTGCATTGAGCAGGGTATACAGAAGCAAAGAAGCAATAGAAGCATTATTGGGCCTATTCTTCCCACAAATACGATACCGTTCATGCCAACAGAAATACGAGAGCATCCATATGACAAGGGCGGTACATATCACTCCTACCCACCAAACCCAATATCTTCATGGTTCCTCCCACCAATATTCAGGGGGTGTGCTCATTGTTGAAGAGCCCACTGATATTTGTGCCCGACTACCTGTTGAGCCTCAAGGATGAGAGCCCACCGGTGAGCTGATGCTCCCACTATGTGGGTCAATTTTTCTATTAACCCTGTTGGGTGGATTGAACTCTCGTGCTGCCTCCCCAGTGACCAGAGCATGTGGAAGCTGAAATCCTGGGGTGGCAATTCTTACTGGCACTTGTTTAGTAATTTCAATGCACACCTGGCTAAGGCTCCCACTCCTGCAATACTTGCATTAAGATAGGTTCCGTCCCATCTATGACCTGGGTTAAGAGTAGGACCTGTTCTATCAAATGAGGTTGGTACAGTGCTCTACCTTCCGGATAACAGTTGATTACCCTCCCACAACAGCAAGAGCGGTACAGAACTAGATAGATTTCGATCGTCTCTGCAGCTTCCCGTAAGAGCACTGTCCACGCGTGCTGGTCAGTGGTGTGGGAGAGGAGCCACAACGGGGCAGTGGGGTGTCTCAATACGGTAATCTCATCAAACCCCAGTTTCCAATAGCCAAGGAGCACGCCATCTCTTACCACCGGCAAGACGAACCAGTCGTAGCAGAGGTCAGCAGGCCAATAAGGGCGGTATGGTTCGGTAGGGTCAGGGCAATAAGACATAGAGCAAGTCAATAAAGAAAATAAGAGAGAAAAGAGAAAGTCTTTGTAACTGTCCTTGTGATGATTAGTCGCAGGATCGCGTTGCCCGTGGCCTAACGCTTTTCCTGGTAGCGTCAGACACAAGGTGATGATCAACTTCAAAGGGTCAGCAGGATTTCTCTTGCAAGTCCAGACACCCTTCTTCAGATGCGTGTGATGTACCCAGGGGATCACCTCGACTACTTTCACTGCAGTTGGGGATGAGGGGGTCGCCAGACACTGTCACTCAGAGGAACTGGTGAACCGGCTCAGCGAGACCGCCGTGGGACTGCAGGTGTACGCTCGAGGGAATACCTGGAAAGGAAACAAACACACACAACAAACACAGGGACTGCACTTGTTCTTGGGTGATGTGATCTCCCATCTGCCCCAAACTGGCGGGGATGTCTCGGACGAAAGGGGTTGGCCTGCCATATAGAAGTTCAAAGGGTGATAGTTCTCAGTCTCTTGGTTGGCGCACAGGGCACATTTTGGGATATAGCAGCAGTTAGTTATAGCAGCAGTTAGTTGAGGTAGAATATTCTCCCAAGATGTGCTTTAGCAGCTGGGCCTCCCAAATGGGTGGACTCGTGGTAATTCTTTACAATTGTGCTGGCCAGATGTTGGGGCACAAAAACACGGCTGTCTGGTCCTTCCTGGAGCGTTGCTCCTTCTTGGCTGGTCCACTGCTGTTCATCAAGGGTGTAACGTGGTTCCACATCGTCTGGAGTGAGTTCTGGTACCAATATCAAAAGTCCTGGTGGTGCCTCTAAATTGGCTGGAGAACAAATGTCTACGTTGGGGCGCTGCCTGTGGGCGCCCCTCCCATCCAATTATTCAGCCGTGCGTAGAGATATCAGCCTCTGGAGTGATATCAGCAAGGCAGTCGTCACTGGAGGGGATCTTCAGGATGCTGAGACACAGTCCAATCTGAAGCAGCTTTCCCCACTTGAATGTGGTGGACCCAAGGGGTGGTGCCAGCGATCTTTCACAGCTGTGGGTGTGGAGAGCAGATGGGCCCTTCCAGCACGGTTGCAGTGGTGCCTGGGACCAGTCTTATCCACACCTCGTCACCTGGCTCAAACTGGTCACGCAAGGAGTTCGGGCCTGGGTTGAGAGAGAGAATCTCGAGAGAGAGACTGTACATAATTGTTCAATTCCATATCTTGAGCAGGGATAGGTGAAAGCATGCACACATAAGGAACCGGTCTCCCAAACATCACTTCAAAAGGGTGACAAGTGAATACGTTTCAATGGGAGGCTACAGACTCTAAGCAAAGCCAAGGGCAACATGAACACCCAATTAGACCCTGTTTCTTGGGTCAATGGTTTTTCAAAGTCCTGTTCTTCCTTTCCTATTTTCCAGAACTTTGGGGCCTATATGCAGTACCCACCATCTTCCTTCTTCACTGGCATCAGTGGGGTGTTTCACTGTGATTGGCATTGTTTCAAGATTCCATGTTGAAGCAATCGCTTCAAATGCACCCACACCCCTTCAGCTGCCTGTCGTGGGATGGGTATTGGTTTTTATCTTCCACCCATAGTCCAGGGTCAACATCATGAAGCAGGCTAACAGGGAGGATTCCCTCCTCTTCTTTTACCATCATCAATGGTCTCTCAGGGGCACTTCTAAAGAAAACTCTCCTGCTGGTCCAGTTGTCATCATTACTTCCCCCACTGGTTGGAAGGAAATCTGGGCTTGCAATTTTGTTAACAAGTCTCGGCCCAATAAGGAATGGGACACTCTGGTATATACAAAAATTTGTGCTGGACTACTTGGCCACCTAAAAACGGGGCCTTTTGTGATTTACCTGTGGCTCCAATTATATTAACCACTTGGTTTGTGGGT
Organism: Podarcis liolepis; assembly: GCF_965112155.1. Lineage (NCBI taxonomy): Eukaryota > Metazoa > Chordata > Lepidosauria > Squamata > Lacertidae > Podarcis > Podarcis liolepis. The sequence goes on from NC_139555.1 coordinate 123,367,709, forward strand.
TTTGTTACAGGCACAGGTAAGACTGAGTGGGCAGCTCCCTTGTTCACCTTCTCCTACCTGTAATAAGGTAGCTAGGTTAAGGGCTGTGGCAACCTGAAACTTCAGGCGTGAATGTAATAACAGCATCTGGCACTTCCTCTTGGAGTTACACAGCTGGTGTCCTGTCCAAACGTGAATTTATCTGCCTTTTTGAGTAGGGTGGCCACTGCCACAATCACTCTCATACGGGGGGGGGGGGCAACCTCTGTTCTGTTGGGGTTAGCTTCTCTGACAAGTATGCGACAGGTTGCTGCCAATTTTCCAGTTTCTGGCATGAGACTCTCTTGGCTACCCCCCTGGTCTTCATCTGTGAACAGGGTAAAAAGCTTCTCGGGGTTTGGATGCCAAGCACTGGGGCTTGTTGTAATGTCACTTTGAGATCCTGAAAAGCCTGCTGCTGTTCCCTGCCCCATATAAAAGGATCCTTCTCTATTCCCCTAGTTGACTCATGCAGGGGCCAAGCAATGCTTCTGTAGTTAGTAGTGAGTCCAGGGGATATTGTTCATCATCATAAGTGGGATTATAGGTTTTAAAAAAATCCCTTCAAACAATTTTACAATCTTTGCTGGATTCTCCTCAAAAGAGGGGTTCTGATTTCTTCAATTACAAACATCTGCACTTGAAAAGGGTATATGCTGGACCATGCCTCCGCTTGTCCAGCTGGGACAGGGGCTGGTGGATCATAAAACCCTCTGAAGGGGCATTTCTCCAGCTGCCTGATTCTTCCTGGTTTTCTCATACTGTCTGTGAGACATAACTCTCTTCGCCGCCTGTCCCCACTTACGTTGCCATCTCTTCCTCTTTTCAGGGGTGCAGTATTCTGCTGTCTCAACTAACAAGGGGCTTACATCCAACTTTTTCCTCAAATGGCTTTACAAACTCCTTTTAGTCTCTTTTTCTGTCTTTCTGTCCACATTTTCTTTCCTTGATTCATATCATCTAGTGTTTTCCTAAACTCTTCGTTATCTTCCTCATCTTCCTCTTCTTCCGTCTCACTATCTTCCTTCGCAGGTCCTCCTCCCCCTACACCAGCACCTCCCTGTGCTTTTTGATTTTGGCCTGGGGGGGGGTTGGAGGGGGCTGTTGGTGGAGTGTAAGGTGGTGGCTTAATCACTCCCCTCTCCTCATCTTCTGGGTCTTCTAACACCAGAGGCTTCACTGTACAAATCCTGTCCTGTGTGTTGCTGTCACAGCAAGACTTTAGCCATGGTAGATTCTTTTTTACATTGGTCTTCCATGTAGAGATATAGGGGATCTGGTCTGGGTGGACATTTAATATATTTTGCCACAGGGGGTTGATTAATTGCAAATCAAAGCTACGCAGTTCCCTGGGTTGGCAAGTCCACCTCACATAAAGTTTTGAGTCTCCGTTTTTCAATTTGAATCCCCAAATCATCACTCTTCGTGGCTGTTTTCCAGTTATTTAAAAAGCATTCCAGAGGAATACATTGGCTTGCTCCAAATCCTATTTTTTCAGATACTCTCCTCCTAACTGGGTTTCAAAATTCTTTCACACTCCACATGCTACAGTTTGTCAGAAAATGCACAATCCTACAATCGCTCGGCCAAGGGGACACTAAGCCTTAGCCCTCATTCAACAATTCATCCACTAGAGTATCTGACACACAACATGCCAACAAAACACTCAATTCCCTCTGCCCCACTCCCTTTCCCAAACCTTTACCAATTCCTTTCCTGGTGGCATTCTTACTGCCGGGCACCCTACTGCCAACTACCAGGTGAGGCTGATCAGGCCTCTGGCCCTTTCCCTCGGGCCCCTAGCCCTTTCCCTCGGGCCCCTAGCCCTTTCCTTCGGGCTTACCTTTTCCGCTGCGGACCTGTCCCCTCGGCGCCGTTCTGTCCTCTTGTTCTCCCTCAACCAGATGTCTCTGCTCCAGGACGGTGTGGCAATCTCCCCCTACAAACTGGCAGGGTGTGCACTGGAAATGCGAACGCCGATCGGAGCTGTTCACCTTGGTTGAGCCTGGCCCTCCGGTCCGTATTTGGGAAGGGGGCTGATCCCGGACGAGCCCCCAGAGAGATGAAGCCTTATTTACCTAGGGATCCATTAGCCACGCTCATCCCCTGGACCTCGGAGGGAACAAAAGTACCAGGAAATCTTCTTTGGAGAAAAAGAGTTTATTGAGATCTGAGCACAGAGTCAAGGTCTGTACTCAGAGACAGCCAACTGGATAGTTCCTAAAAATATTCTGGCTGTAAAGCAAGTCACTTCAACAGACTTTCTTATACCCGCCGGACTTCCCCAATCGACTAGCAAATATTGCTTGCTAAACACAAAATATTGCTTGCTAAATCATTCCTGTCTTTCTGCTAAGCCAAGCACTCCCTCCCACCTCCTTGTACACGTGTCTTCTTTTGCTAGTTAAGCATTTCCTTTGTATCTCTTCCTATTCTTGCATTACTAAGCAGAAGTAAAAGCAGGAAACATCTTGCTAGTGGTTTTCTTCTTGCATTACTAAGCAGAAGTAAAACAGGAAACATCTTGCTAGTGGTTTTTCTAGTTAACAGCAGTTTCTGGCTAGGCAGGAAGCGACCTTCTGACCTGTAGCTAGCATCAGCAGTTTCAAGTAGCTGGTTTAGGCTTTTGCAAGCTACTGCAATTTTTGGGCTGTTTTAACCATCCTAGCAGAGTGCAGGAATTTATTATGTGTAGATAATATTTAAGAGCAACAGAATAAAATATTAAGAGAAACCTTTCCCATCTCCCTTTAAAAGGTCAGCACCAACACTTTGAATTGTGCTCGGAAACGTACTGGGAGCCAATGCAGATCTCTCAGAACCGGTGTTATGTGGTCCCGGCGGCCACTCCCAGTCACCAGTCTAGCTGCCGCATTCTGGATTAATTGCAGTTTCCGGGTCACCTTCAAAGGTAGCCCCATGTAGAGCGCGTTGCAGTAGTCCAAGCGGGAGATAACTAGAGCATGCACCACTCTGGCAAGACAGTCCGTGGGCAGGTAGGGTCTTAGCCTGCGTATCAGGTGGAGCTGGTAGACAGCTGCCCTGGACACAGAATTAACCTGTGCCTCCATGGACAGCTGTGAGTCCAAAAGGACTCCCAGGCTGCGCACCTGGTCCTTCAGGGGCACAGTTATCCCATTCAGGACCAGGGAATCCCCCACACCCGCCCGCCCCCTGTCCCCCAAAAACAGTACTTCTGTCTTGTCAGGATTCAACCTCAATCTGTTAGCCGCCATCCATCCTCCAACAGCCTCCAGGCACTCACACAGGACCTTCACCGCCTTCACTGGTTGTGATTTAAAGGAGAGGTAGAGCTGGGTGTCATCTGCATACTGATGAACACCCAGCCCAAACCCCCTGATGATCTCTCCCAGCGGCTTCATATAGATATTAAAAAGCATGGGGGAGAGGACGGAACCCTGAGGCACCCCACAAGTGAGAGCCCAGGGGTCTGAACACATCACTTTCTGGACACGGCCCCAGAGAAAGGAGCGGAACCACCGTATAACAGTGCCCCCAGCTCCCAGCTCCTCTAGACGGTCCAGAAGGATGTTATGGTCAATGGTGTCAAAGGCCGCTGAGAGATCCAGCAGAACTAGGAAACAGCTCTCACCTTTGTCCCTAGCTCGCCGGAGATCATCAACCAGCGCGACCAAGGCAGTTTCAGTCCCATGGTGAGGCCTGAATCCCGTTTGGAAGGGATCCAAATGGTCCGCATCCTCCAGGCATGCTTGGAGTTGTCTGGCAACCACCCGCTCAATCACCTTGCTCAAGAATGGTAAATTTGAGACTGGGCAATAGTTGGCCACATTGGCTGGGTCTAAAGATGTTTTTTTAAGAAGCGGTTTAATGACCGCCTCTTTCAGCGGGTCTGGGAAGGCTCCCTCACAGAGGGAAGCATTCACCACCCCGCAGAGCCCATCGCCCAGCCCTTCCCGGCTCGCTTTTATCAGCCAGGATGGGCAAGGATCAAGGAGACAGGTGGTCGGTTTCACTTGTCCAAGCAGCCTGTCCACATCCTCGGAGGTAACAGATTGGAATTGATCCCATGTAACAGGACTAGACAAAACTCTAGCACTCTCCCACCCTGGCCCTGCTCCCACGGTGGAGTCTACCTCCTTCTGAATCTGAGCGATTTTATCTGCAAAAAACTTTGCAAAAGCATTGCAGGAGATCTTGGGGTCCCTACCAGGCCCCGGTGGTGCAGGTGGTTCCGATAGATTGCAAACCACCTGAAAAAGTCTCCTGCTGCTGTTTTCTGCAGATGCAATGGAGGCGGTGAAGAAGGCCCTCTTCGCCGTCGCCATTGCCACTTGGTAGGCTCAACGTTGAGCTCTAACCCGTGTCCGGGATGAGGAAGCTGATCTGGTGTGTATCACTGAAACCTGGGTGGGTGAACAGGGTGGGGTTGGTCTCACCCAGCTGTGCCCACTCAGTGCAGCATCAGGCCAGAATCAAGGGAAAGCTCTCTGCCCTGTGCAAAAAGAGCTTTAAAACTCTCTGCTTTCAAGTCAATTGTATATATTTTTACTTTTTCGGTGTTTTCTTCCCCCTGTAAAAGATCAGGGCTGTGCAGTTTTGCAGTTAAGCGATTGTGATGGAGCAGGGTGAGCGTCGCACCTGTTTTGTGTCTCTGCAGTGTCTGTGAAGCTGAAATGATACATTTGCAACAGCCGCTTCTTGCTGGCTTCTCTTCTCGCCTCTTACCTTTGCAACAACAACCGTGTGGGGTGGGCTAAGCTGTGAGCAAAATCTGTGAAACTGCACATCCTTGTAGGGGTTGTCTATGTCCTGCCCCCCCCCCTTTATCTTCTCAGTAACCTTGTGAGGTGGGCATGGTTTCGAGATGGCTGTTCTGGCATTATGGTTTTGATATTGCAGAAAATAGCCTTAGAAGATCTGGGATGGGGTGCTTATTTCTCTTTACCAGGGATGAGAAAGAATTCTTTTGTGTTCTACTGTAACAGGACTATGAAATGTCCCTCCTTAATATCAAGAGGGGCACTCTAACCACTATGCCACAACTGTCTCACATGAACCTTGGAGGGGGGCGCCTTGTGGATTCCCATAGGCAGAAGGTCTCATCATAATGTAGCAGACAGAAATCAGGAGACTCGTCTGTTTGATTCAGACTGTGATCCAGTTGCTCATTGCTGATGGGCAACTTCAAAGCCCAGCAGACACAGGAGATTAGGAGAAGACAACACTAAGGAAGCTGTATCTCTCTCTAAGGGTTGCAGTTGAGCCTCACAAACTAGATTTCTCACAGAAATGGGCACTTTCTGCTCCCCCTCGCCCTCTTCAGCAACTGATGTTCAGAGACACCCCGTCAGTCCTATTATCCATCACATCTGTGCTTCGATTTGAAGAAACATTTCCATTATATATACTTATTTCCTTCCAATCCAGTTCAGCCCCCTCCCTCCCAAGGTCTTCCTTCCAAAACCTCGCCTTCTCTCAGCCACCCTTTCACTGGTTGTCCCATTTACTCTTTCCACCTCCTGCTGGCTCTCCAACTGGACCCTATTTTGGACAGAGGTGACCTGGCAACTGCACTCCAGGCTCTGGTAACTTCCAGGCTGGGTTACTGCAATGTCTTCTGTTTGGAGCTTCCCTTAAAGGTGACTCAGAAACTTCCATGGGTCCAGATTACGGGCTGGGGTTCCATCCACCTCTGATATAAATCCTAAACCCTTGTTAAACCACTTGGACCACAGAACAGCTTCTGGGTTAGTGGTGAATGTCACATCAGCAGATTCCTTGAGACCATGAGCCCTTCCTTCAGATACACTTGACTCCCCTCCTTCCTCTCTCAGGGATTGTTTATTGTGAATTTAGTCCTGTAACCATTAACATTATCTGCATTTATGTACTTTTTATTATTCTGCAGCCTCGTGACAGCAGGTGTATGATTTCTCCCATGTGAAATCTTGTATGAATTCCATCAAGTTTAGCAACAGTGGTGCTCTAATTAAACTACTTTCCTCATTACAAGCATCTAAATATTTTTCTCCTCTTGATTCACTTCTGCAAAATGAGTCGTTAAATCTGACCAAATCTTTTCCCACACTCCAAACATGTATATGGTTTATCCCATGTGAGTTTTTTTTTTATGAGAAGTAACGCTAGATCCATGTGCAAATCTCCTTCCACATTCCAAACATTTATATGGTTTCACCCTTGTGTGAAATCTTTTATGAGAGTCAAGGCTTGAGCTGTGAGTGAAGCTCTTTCCACATTCAAAACATGCATATGGTTTTTCACCTTTGTGAGTTTTTTGATGTGTTGTAAGGCTTGTACCCTGGCTGAAGCTCTTTCCACACTCAAAGCACTTATAGGGCTTCTCTCCTGTATGGATTCTGCGATGGCAAACAAGACATGTGCAATTACTAAAGCTCTTTCCACATGTCACACATTTACATGGTTTTCCCCCTGTATGGATTCGCTCATGCACAGTAAGGTGTGAACTATGACTGAAGCTCTTCCCACACTCAAATCTTTATAAAGAATGCAAACCAGAAGGACATGTGCCACTGATTCGGTACTGCCATCTCCACAAGGAAATAACCATTTTTTGTGTGGAATTTGTTGGAATTGTCCCTCAAGTACAACCGAAGGCAGTATATTCAATCTTGCCAAAGTAAATGTGTGTCCATATTTTATAATTGCTAAGTTATGGAGATAGGGTGCAGGAGAGTCAAAATGGGCATATCTCTGCTGCTGATGTTTTTCCTACCGCAACCTTGGGCAGTAGGAATGTTGTCCCAGTGTTGTCATTCCAGCGTGGTTCAGGGCGGACCTGAAGTCACAAGATTAAGTCCTCCTCAACTCAGCTTCCCCTCCATCCCACTTCCAGATAAACAACAGGCCTTTCCTTTCCGTTGGTTGGAAGAATCAACTTTCAAACATTCACCATTTTCTTCCTTTGCCTTAGAAGGGAAGGGTTTTTCTCTCCAAGCATTCGGGGACCACTGCTTTTCACGTGCCCTTGTGAAATTCCTCTCGCCTCCATGGTAGCATTTTACTGTTTAGCCAATGTCCTTCCTCTTAAAAATAGGTTGTATGTCAACACCTTCTTAAACCCACAATCTTTTTTTGGTGGTGGTGGGGTTAAGCTCTAGTTTCCCAACGACATCGGTCAAAACAACAAGGTTCTCCCCACCTTGACTCCTTTCAAACCACACACAGCTTTAAATCTTATTTTAAATGTCAAAGTACACTGTACATCGAACCATCCACACTTGTAATTCTACAAACTTTGTGTTTGGAGATGCATGCCAAATCATAAACTTAGGGACTTCCAGTAACATGCAGCTGGATAGTGCAAAGTTCTAGTGTCCACATCTCCTCCAGTGCACGCCATTACTTAATGCCAATTAAAATCCAATAATAAGGAGAACCTCCACTTTTGATGGCGGTCCAAGGGGCTTGCATCATGGCAAAGGAGATGACCCAAGTCCTTCATCTGCCCCCATGCTGATCTGCATGGGAGTGAGCTGTTGAGGCGACCGGGCGTCAGCCTGCTCCCTCGTACCCCAGGAGGTTTCCAGGAATGTTTAAACCCTTTTGTTCCCTACCCTTTCATTTGTGCCTCCCTCCAAGGTCGAGAGAGCTGCCGCCATAGTGCAAGACCAGAACCAGAAACTCAAGGTCAAAGAATACTACAAATGTAGTGTTGGAAGGGACCACAAGAATCATCTAGTCCTGGGGTAAAAGTAAAGGTAAAGGGACCCCTGACCATTAGGTCCAGTCGCGGATGACTCTGGGGTTGCAGCACTCATCTCGCTTTACTGGCCAAGGGAGCCGGCGTACAGCTTCCAGGTCATGTGGCCAGCATGACTAAGCCGCTTCTGGCAAACCAGAGCAGCGCATGGAAACGCCGTTTACCTTCCCGCCGGAGCGGTACCTTTTTATCTACTTGCACTTTGATGTGCTTTTGAACTGCTAGGTTGGCAGGAGCTGGGACCGAGCAACGGGAGGTCACCCCGTCGCAGGGATTCAAACCACCGACCACCCGATCGGAAAGCCCTAGGTTCTGTGGATTAGACCACAGCGCCACCCGTGTCCCAGTCCAGGGATAGTCAACCTTTTTATACTTACCGCCCACTAATGCCTCTTTCTTGATGGTAAAATTTCCTTACCGCCCACCAGGACTTGATGGGAGGATTCAGAACCCCCTACTGCCCAGTTAGAATCTTGAAATGCCCACTAGTGTGCGGTAGGAACCAGGTCCACAATCCCTGATCTAGACCAACCCCCTGCAATGGAGGAAAAACAACCCGACCACTGCTGAACAAGCTAAAAAAATGAAGGAGAGTTCACCACCTTCCAAGGTAGCTCATCTCACTTGCAGTCAGAAATTTCTTCCTAAAGCTTGGGATTAGAGGTATTTTTACTCCTTGCATAAAATACAGATGCAGGAAGAGTCGGAAAGCCAGGAAGTAATTGTAATCTCTGTATTTACATGGATTTAAGTGAAAGAAGATCTCCACACCACTGATTTCACCAGGCAGCTAGCCCAGTGAGCAGTTGACAGCCCCCCATGACAGCAGGTGTATGATTTCTCCCATGTGAATTCTTGTATGAATTCCATGAAGTTTCACAACAGCGGTGCTCCAATTATTATTATTATTTTTAAAAAAATTATTATATTTTCCATGCTTATTACATAACTGGAGAAAAATATTTTAAAAAGGCAATACCGATAAAGAGTACAAATTAAGAAAGGGGGGAGGAAAAGAAAACTTGCACTATCTATTATTAAGATAAAGAATATGACATAAATTTGAGATTGCAATTTCATGTTACAGTAAAAAAAATCTCATCATTAAACCCAACCTCCCATTTATTCCTTTGTTCTTTCTACATAACTTTACTGCCATACCAAAATACTATTTTTATATTATTTTTACACAGTTTAGTAATATTTATATAAGCAATTAATAAAGACTGCTGAGATCACTCAAAAGTAGCTATAGCTTTTAACATGGTATAGTTTTGTTTAAGATATATTCTGAAGGCCTCCCATTTTGATACAAATTCAGCTCTCGGTTTATTTTTTCCTGATAAGCTATCTAATTCAGCATATTGAGTCAATTTTTGAATCTACTCCTGTCTGGAAGGAATTAAGTTGCTTTTCCACCTTGATGGCTATAAGGACTCTCACTGCCACTGTTGCATAGAAAAAAATACCTTTAATTTTTTTTGGAATATCTGAGTCAGTGATCCCCAACAGATGTGCCTCTGGCTTTCTATTACAGTGGTACCTCAGGTTACAGACCCTTCAGGTTACAAACTGTGCTAACTCAGAAATAATACCTCGGGTTAAGAACTTTGCTTCAGGATGAGAACAGAAATCGCATGGTAGCAGCGGGAGGCCCCGTTAGCTTAAGTGGTACCTCAGGTTAAGAACGGTTTCAGGTTAAGAACGGCCCTCCAGAACAAATTAAGTTCTTAACCCAAGGTCCCACTGTAAAGGAAATTCTTACAGTGAGCCTGTTTGATCTCCACAACAGTAACTTTTGGCTCCTTTGTGCATTTTGCCTAATTTCCATGAAGTTAAATACCACCGGTGCTGCATTTTTAAAAAGTTTTCCCTTATGGCATAGCACGTGGTAAAGTTCCAATTATTCTTCCACAGATTTTCCCATTGGGACATTATTATAACATTCCCAAAGTCGTGAGACCGCTTTATCATGGCTGATGTAACTTCTTCCTCCTCGACTTCCCAGTGGAGGAGGAGGCGATAAGCTTTAGAGAGAGTTTTACTTTTTGAGTGTATTACGAGAAGTCAGCTTAGATCCCTGTGCATATCTCTTTCCACACTCCAAACATTTATATGGTTTCTCCCATGTGTGTTCTTTTATGAATAGTAAGTTTAGATCCATGTGCAAATCTCTTTCCACACTCCAAACATTTATATGGTTTCTCCCCTGTGTGAGTTCTTTGATGCGATGTAAGGCTGGTGCTGTGACTGAAGTTCTTTCCACACTCAAAACATGCATACGGTTTTTCACCTCTGTGAATTTTTTGGTGCGATGTAAGGCTTGAGCTGTGAGTGAAGCTCTTTCCACACTCAAAACATGCATATGGTTTTTCACCTCTGTGAATTTTTTGATGTATATGAAGGCTTGTACCCTGGCTGAAGCTCTTTCCACACTCAAAGCACTTATATGGCTTCTCTCCTGTATGGATTCTGCGATGGCAAACAAGGTATGTGCAGTTACTAAAGCTCTTTCCACATGTCACACATTTATATGGTTTTTCCCCTGTATGGATTCGCTCATGCACAGTAAGGTGTGAACTCTGAGTAAAGCTCTTCCCACACTCAAAGCATTTATACGGCTTCTCACCAGTGTGAGTTCTCTTATGAGAACTAAGGTGTGAACTCTGGCTGAAGCTCTTTCCACATTCCAAGCATTTATATGGTTTCTCCCCTGTGTGGGTTCTCTTATGTGAAGTAAGGTTACATTCATGGGCAAAGCTCCTTCCGCACTCCGTACATTTATAAGATTTCTCTCCTGTGTGAATTCTTTGGTGCGATATAAGACTTGAGCTGTGAGCGAAGCTCATTCCGCACTCCAAACATTTACATGGCTTCTCCCCTGTGTGGATTTTTTGATGCGATGCAAGGCTTGAGCTGTGACGGAAGGTCTTTCCACAGTCCAAACAGGTATACGGTTTCTCCCCTGTGTGAAGTTTTTGATGTTCTGTAAGGTTTCTCCTGCAACTGAAGCTCTTTCCACACTCAGAGCACCTATGTGGTTTCTCCCTGCTGTGGACTTCCTGATGTCTTTTAAGGTTTGAGTGGTGATTGAAACTCTTTCCACATTCTAGGCATTTGTACGATTCCTGTCCTGCGTGAATTCTTTCATGTGATTTTAGGCCAGAACTGTCACTGAAATTCTTTCCACACACCAAGCATTTACACGGTTTCTCCTCTGTGTGGATTCTGCAGTGTGAATTGAACCTAGATTTACTTTGGAATGTTTTGCCACATAAAGGTCTCTCATTTGTTCTCTTCCCCTTCTGATGTTTTTTCTGGACTCGGATTCGATGGCCGTTATCCGTCTGTGTAAGAAGACCATCATTCCTCCCAATCTCTTCTTGGTTTTTCTCTTGTGGTCTTGTTTCTTGTTGATCTTGAAAGGTCTTTCCTTTGACCTCATTCTTGGTTCTCTCTGATGAGACCCATGAACGATGACTGTTGCCTTGTTTATCTGCTAAAGTTAAGGGAAGATCATAATCAAAAATGTAATCCAAATCACAATCCTAGTGAGACTTTTTGTAACATCTGATGGTGATTTTATTATTTACACCCCACCCATCTGGCTGGGTTTCCCCAGCCATGCTGGGCAGCTTAAGTGCATATGTAAAACATGGTAAAACATTAAACATTAAAAACTGTCCAATACAGGCTGCCTTCAGATGTCTTCTAAAAGTTACGTAGTCAACAGGGAGGGCACCACCACTGAGGAAAAAAAGCTGATGGAAACATTCCTTCAGGTCTACAGGGCCGGGGCCATTTAGGGCTTTAAAAGTCAGCACCAACACTTTGAATTGTGCTCAGAAATGTATTGGGAGCCACAGAGGCAGCACTTCCGGTTTGGCTCACCATGGTGGAGGCTGAAAACAACATCGCAGCTCTTTTGCATAAGATGGAAGTAATCATCCTCCCAACCCCCTCAGGGTCGTGGGGGGGCAGCTTCACCCACAGATCGCCCAACACCAGCCCCCAATCCGGAAAGGAATGAGGGGGCTGTCGGAATCTGCGTTCGACCAAGCTGATAAAGCTAATCTTCCGGCCGGGTCCTTCGGAATCGCCCTCCGATGATAATGAACGACCTGAGCCTTTGATGAGACTCAGGCACATTCCCATTGAGCAGAGAATCAAAACAGCACGCGGAAGTGATGAGATTTATGACTGCATGCTATGTTTTATTTCTTACTACCCAGACAGCAAAATACATCCTCTCTCTATGAAAGCAGAGAGCAACTGAACAACAAAGGAACAAAGGAACAGGAAACCACTAACATCACATCCGTCTCCCGTGAGACTTCCGACAGCCTGTAAGGTCTCTGGAATGTAAACAGAGTCCTGTGACTCCAAGCAGCTGCACAGTGGCAAAACAGAAACTAACAGGGGCTGGGGGCGCTGGGTGGATGGCAATTTTTTGCCAACTCTCCACAGTCGTTGCCATGAGCAAACGAATTACTGTTTTTGCAGATGAGAAATTGGATTTAATTAATGGGCATACTCAGAGTGAGGAGGGATAAGTTACTCTGCTGATTGATTCAGTCACTGAGGAGCTAAAAGGAATTGAGTTGAAGAGGGATTATCATCATGACGGAGCTGGTATGTTGGACCAAAAACAGGGAGTAAGCCTTCTTTGTTTCTCTTGATATATTCTGTATTTGCTATTTTACCTGGCAAAATCCATCCCCCGGAAGGACTGACTCTGCCGATGGACTATGTAAGCAAGTGAGATTGGAGTGCACTATAATATTTGAGACTTATTTTGACTTAAATGTGTGGAGAAGACTTATGAAAAAGATGATATTATTTTTAATGGACTTTAACAAATGGATTGGGGAGTCAAGGCTTTCTGGCCAAAGTGTGGGCTTATCTATTTGGATGTATGCCCAGAATAGTTGGCAGAGAGCCAGAATTCCTCCATTTTAAGACATGTCATCATGGATATTTTGAATGAAGAAATGAAAGTAAAGACATGGAGAAGAAATCATCCACACAGGAACATATTTCTAGATACAGGTAGGTAGCCGTGTTGGTCTGCCGTAGTCAAAACAAAACAAAACAAAACAAAACAAATTCTTCTAGTAGCACCTTAGAGACCAACTAGGTTTGTTATTGGTATGAGCTTTTGTGTATCTGAAGAAGTGTGCATGCACACGAAATCTCATAACAATAACAAACTTAGTTGGTCTCTAAGGTGCTACTAGAAAAATTTGTTTTGTTTTGTTTTGTTTTGTTTTGACAGGAACATATTGTTTGACTTAAATCGCTTGCCGGATGAACTCAGAGGCTGCGCCTCCATGGACAGCTGTGAGTCCAAAATGTCTCCCAAGCTGTGCACCTGCTCCTTCAAGGGCACAGATACCCCATTCAGGACCAGGGAGTCACCACAACCACCTGCTCCCCAGCTCCCAATAGCAGTACTTCTGCCTTATCAGGATTCAACCTCATTGCGTTAGCCGCCATCAGCTGACCTGCACTGACAGAAAGTCTCAGGTGCCAAGGAACATGCAGCAGTGCACTTTCGGGATCCTGATACATATGCTTTGCAGTCACATCCTGGCCCCTGCACGCCCCACCCCTGAGGCCACATACGTAGGGTGGCAGGACACGGTTTGAGGAAAATGGCTTCGTGGGCTAGAGAGGGACGGCTGCCATGACCCACAAGTCTCTCACTGCTGACCTGGCAGCTTGGCTGCTGAAAACTGGGGGGGAATCTGTCTCCATACTGAGATGAAGCCCATTCAGTCCCTCAACTGGCAATTGCTGCAGCTACCACCAAGTGTCGGAAGATTCAGGACCCAACACAATATTATACTCTGAAAAAGAATTTTCTTCACACCACTATTCATGGGCGTAGCCAAGGAGGGGTGGGGGCAGCCCCCCAGATCAAGTAAAACATTAGAAATACTTATCTAACTGACCAATCATGCCAGTTCTGCCCCCCTAACAAAAGGCCTGCCCCCCCACCAAAAATCTTGCCCCCATGCCACCATTGAAAAACATTCCTTTCCTTTTCTACCTTTCATCTCTCACAGCCCAGAACTCTGACCCTGCAGCCTTCTTCGTTTTCTTGCCGGGGGGCTTCTTCACCCCCAACATCTCCCCAGGTCCCCATCTCCATTTCCTGGAACTCACCAGAACTCTCTGAGGGTCCTGGGTGGGAACATTCAAAGGTGGTGGGAGACAGCCTGACCAGGTCAACCGTCCATCTTCCTCCTTCCATCCTCGCTAGGGTTGCAGGATCAGCCTCTTCCATCCTTCCTGAGGAGCTCAGAAAGCAAAACAAGCTGCAGGGTGCTTGGGAGGGAGGGAGAAGCAAAGGGAGCCTCAATAGATCCTATTCAACTCAATGGAGCTTACTTTTGAGTAAATCTGCAAAGGACTACTGTGCATATTTTCCCTCTTCTGACACCCAGAAACCCATTGGTCCTCTTCCCTGCCCTTCCTCCAGTCAAGATCTTCTTGCCTTTTCTTCCCCTTCTGTATTTTCTGCTGACTTGGGGGATCCGTTTCTCCTCCTCCCCTCCCCCAAACCCCTGGAACTCAGCTAACCTCTCCAGCCTTAAAAAATGCTGTAGGTGGGGAGCCCTTTGAAACTATTTTGCAGAAGTTTAAACAAGTTGCAGGTTCCTGGAAGGGAGGCAGAAGCAAAGGGATTTTCCTTGTTTCCACTCCCCATCCCTCCATGCCCCCATCTCCGTTCCCTGCCACTCACCAGATCTCTCTGAGGGTCCTGGTGGGGAACGGCCAGAGGTTGTGGGAGACAGCCTGACCAGGTCAACCGTCCACCGTCCCCCTTCCATCCTCGCTAGGATTGCGGGATCAGCCTCTTTTATCCTTGCTGAGGAGCTCAGAAGGCATTTTCCTGGGACGGAAAAATAAGCAAAAGGAGCCTCTGAGGACCTGCAGGGATTCTTCCTGAAGAAGCCCAAAGGGGGCATCCCCTCTGCAACAGTCCCCAACAGAATCTTCTTTGCACCACCTCTCCTTTCTTTCCACCGTTTGTCTCTACCCTGGCCCTGCAGCCTCCCTCGTTTTCTTGCCAGAGGAACATCCTCACTCCCAACATCTCCCCATGTCCCCCCTCTCCATTCCCTGCCACTCACCAGATCTCTCTGAGGGTCCTGGAGGGGAATACTCAGAGGTGGTGGGAGACAGCCTGACCAGGTCAACTGTCCATCTTCCGCCTTCCATCCTTGCTAGGTTTGCAGGATCAGCTTCTTCTATCCTTCATGAGGAGCTCAGAAGCTGCAGGTTCCTGGGAGGGAGGAAGAAGCAAAGGCAGCCTCAGAGGCCCTGCAGCTATTTTCTTGGTGAATGATAAGCCTGCCTAGGTGTGGAGCTCCCATGATAAAAGAGGAGTGTCCCCCCTCCTGAACCCCACCATGCGACAAAAGTGGAGTCATGCCTGAAAGAGGATCTTCTTCCCACCAACATTCAAAACATTCCTTTTTTGGCTCCCTTCTCTCTCTCTGCCAGCCTGGAGCTGTGACCTGGCTGCCTCCCTCCATTCCACCTCCTCCCCCAGCCCCACTTTAGGGGAAGGGGCTGCAGCTCAAGAGCGGAGCATCTCTTCAGCAGGCAGAAAGCCCCCGATCCAAGACCCCCCCCCTTTGGTCTAATCCTGCCCTCTCTACTCGACCCCTTTCTTTCCAAAACATCCATGCCTCCCTCCTCCTCTCCCCAGAGCCATCCTGCCCCCTTTCCTTTTTTGGGGGGGGGTTCCTACCCCACCCTAAAACTCCCTCCCCCCCCCCGCCTCGCCTTCTTGCCTTGCTCTCCTCCTGGGGCGCCCCTGCAGCCCTCGAGGTCCTTTGCTCTCCCCACAGCTCTTTCGGGGCTCAAATGTGGGTGCAACCCCGTGCATGCTCCTCTCGCGGAGGGCTTCTCTCCCGCAAAGCAGCTGCTCTGGCACGGGAGCCCCCTCCGCCCCCCAAATATATCCCTCTTTCTTCCTACCTTGCAAAAGGCGCAGTCTTCCGCGCTGCAGAATCTCCTCCCTCGCAGCTTGTCAAATGTGACAGACGGAGGAGGAAGTGACGCTTCCCTCTCCCCCAGGAAGTCCTCTCTAGCAATATAATCGCTGCCTTTAACCCTTGAAGAGCCAGCGTCTCCCCCACCCCCCACCCCCATTCACCACCTAAACTGTATAGTGCTAAGGATATTGCGGATTCCGCCTATGGGAACCTCGCCTCTTTTCCTATCCCTCTTTTCCTACCTTGCAAAAAGCACAGTCTTCCGCGCTGCAAAATCTCCTCCCTCGCAGCTGTTCAAATGTGACAGACGGAGGAGAAAATTATTATTATTCCCCAGGAAGTCCTCTCTAGCAATAGAAACGCTGCCTTTAACCCTTAAAGAGCCAGTATTCCCCCCACCCCACTCCACCCTCCACCCCAAACTGTAAGGTGCTTGGGGACATTGCAGATTCTGCTTCTTTGTACCCCATAAAATAGGGTTGCTACCTTTCTTCTGGCGAAGTACAAGGCGGTTGGGGGGTGATTCCTCCCACCCCCCCCCCCAATTTGTTGCTGAACCGACTTGGAAGCAATCCATTACAATCTGTCGCAGCCCAACACGATGCCCCATCTTGCATTTCTCTCTCTCATCAGCATTCCAACAATTTCCTCTCCAACAATTTCATTTGTTCAACAGAACTTTCCCTCCGGTTGACAGAAGCGATTCCTTGGATCGCAGCTATGAATGCTGTCAGTTTAGCGTGCTTCCTAACCAAGTTGGATTTGTGAAAGTTTTATTTATGGCTGAGTAATACATGCACTTTATTGGTAACTGTTGGGCTGATTATATTTATTTTCTCATCTCATCTTGTTTTCAGTTTATAAATAGGTTCTTAAATTGTATTCTTACAATTCATTCTGCTCTATTCTAAACAATAGCTCAGCTCTTGCGGAGTTCCTAGCACATGTATGCTTTTATTTAAAAGAAAGGTTTCCATTTTATTTACTGCTTTCCAACCCAGCTCAGCCCCTGGCCTCTCAAGATCTTCCCTCCAAAACTTCGGAGGGGCTCCTCTCCACTCCCACTGGTTGCCCCCCATGGCTTTTCTCACCTCTGCAGGCTTGCCAGCTATGCCCCCTTCGGGACAGAGGTGACTTGGCAACTGAACTCCAGGCTCTGGCAAGTTCCAGCCTGAATAATTGCAATGTCTTCTACAGTGGTACCTCATGTTAAGTACTTAATTCGTTCCAGAGGTCCGTTCTTAACCTGAAACTGTTCTTAACCTGAGGTACCACTTTAGCTAATGGGGCCTCCCGCTGCCGCCGCCACATGATTTCTGTTCTCATCCTGAAGCTAAGTTCTTAACCTGAGGTACTATTTCTTGTTGGGCTGGAATAACGACAGGACAGACGAGTAGCAGGTGTCATGTGAGAGAGGCGTCGGCCGGGGCGAGCCCCGGGAACTCTCCTTTATTGAATATGACAAAACATTGCCACAGGTGTGCTTGTGGCTGATTGGTTGATACAAACACAAAGCAACCTGTTGCTGATTGGTTAACGTAAGTACAAGGTTGGACAAGGCGTGAATTACATGTGATCATTAATCACTTATAGATTAAAGGCTGAGAAACTAAACTGGAACCAGACAGGCATGAAACCTCCTAATTAAAGTATAACTAAAGATTAATATGACTAAAACAATTACTAATGATTGATCATAACATGAAAGAATATAATAAGTGAATTCCGTAGATGTGGTCAGCTGTGCATTAAGAACAGGTCATAGTGTCAGTGTAAAGAAATGAGGGAATGTCTTGGTCTTTGGAACAGGAACAGGTTGTGCAGTGTGTGTGTAAAAGCAGAGAAAAGCCTACAAGCAAGACTTCCCAGAATGCAAGAGAAAAGAAGAAATGCTTCCCCATAATGCAGTAGTTATATTCAGAAGGAGGACTTTCCTTTAATTTCTGACTTAGCAGAGTCTGTAACCTGAAGCGTCTGTAACCTGAGGTACCACTGTATTTTTTTAAAAGGCAGTTTTCTTCACTTTCTTCCTAAAATGGAGCTGTTTACTGCTTTAATTCTGCCCTGTTCCAAAAGTTTCCATTAGAGCTTTCAGGAAAGCTATGAAGAATTTACATGACTAGAAGTGCGTTAAGACAGTGTTTCCCAACCTTTTTTGGGCAAAGGCACACTTGTTTGATGAAAAAAATCTCACGGCACACCACCATTACAGCCCCGTGACGTCAGTGCGCAGCGTCACGCCGGGAGGGACGCACGAAAGTGAAAGTTTTCAATTTTTTTCCCTCCCCCTTGCCGGGGAACCTCCAAGCTTTGGGGGTGGGGGGGGAGGAGTCAGCAAAGCGAGGGACTGAGGGACGGCGGCAGCTGAGGCGGCGGCTGTTGTGGTGGCGGCGGCGATAGCGGGCGGAGGAGGGGGCGGCGGCGGGGCCGAGGTGGCCGGCGGCGGCGGGGGAGGTGGCGGCGGGTGGAGCAGGAGGGCGGCCGAGGCCGGTGACGGAGTAGGGTTGCCCGGGGCTTGAGGAGCCGTCGCCGGGAGTTGTTGCTGCTTTTGTTGCTGCTGCTGCCCGGACATGCCGGCCTCCTCCTCGTCCGCTGTCTCGCGCTCCTCCCTTTTGCACGCGCTGCCCTGCCGCCGCCCCATTGGCTGGGTCCTGTCAGCTGATCCTGTGTTATTTCCTGTGTGTGTGTGTGAGGGGAGAATGGAGAGAGAAACCTCGGCACCACCACCGCGGAGCCGCCCCCGGCTCGACGCGGATCCTCGCCGCCGCCGCCTCTCACCACCCGACTCGCCCACCTCCCTCCCACGGCACACCAGCCAACGTCTCACGGCACAGTAGTGTGCCGCGGAACACCGGTTGGGAAACACTACGTTAAGATTTTCAAAATGAAAACACTTAGGGGAACTCAATTTCCCCCTTCCCTTTTTTAAAAAAGATAGAATCATAGAATCATAGAGTTGGAAGAGACCACAAGGGCCATCGAGTCCAACCCCCTGCCAAGCAGGAAACACCATCAGAGCACTCCTGACATATGGTTGTCAAGCCTCTGCTTAAAGACCTCCAAAGTAGGAGACTCCACCACACTCCTTGGCAGCAAATTCCACTGTCGAACAGCTCTTACTGTCAGGAAGTTCTTCCTAATGTTTAGGTGGAATCTTCTTTCTTGTAGTTTGGATCCATTGCTCCGTGTCCGCTTCTCTGAAGCAGCAGAAAACAACCTTTCTCCCTCCTCTATGTGACATCCTTTTATAATCCAATATGGTTAAGAATATAGATAATCCAATATGGTTAAGAATATAGCATTTTTACTTATTCTATAAAGATGGACAGAAGCTGATGGTGTTAATCTGAATCAGTTGGCCTGCTTGTAACTAACAATATGTTGGAATGTTGCTTCAAAGCGTTGCTTCCTCCTGCAGTGGTTTATAAGCAAGGAATTTTATTATTTCTGAGTATGCATGTGTTTTTGTGCATGTGCATTGATAGGTATACCTGATTATATTCCACCTTTCCAGTGAAAGGTAACTACAACAGCACACATGTAACAAAATGTTTTACTCTGACCCCCACGATAATGCTCAAATATAATGCTTTAATTCATCTAGAAGTTACAAGGAAAAGGTGGGACACACCTGGAGGAAAGAAGGGAAATGCCTCATTACCAACTACAATCAAATTACCCAACTGCTACAAAACAAAAGCAATGAATCCTGGTCCGCTTTCAATAACTGTTTTGCAGGATCTGACCCAAGGTCCATGGATGGCACCATCTTGTACCCAAGAGCACCAGCCAGAAACCTGCAGGAGTTCAGAAGCAGTACATGATGCTCAGACCTGTCCCTGCCTTTCCACACAACATGCTTCCTTAGATAAGAGTGTGACCATATTAGGCCATCCTTTGGTCTGTTTTCAAAGATGAGATGAGCAAGAGTGGTGGAGACTGCCACTCCAATAGGCTTCAGAGAAGGGGAAGAGGAAGGGAGTATGGACCTAGAATTGCGGTGGTTTGAGATGGGACACACCGCAGAAGGAAGGAAGGAGCTGGGAAATAGTGGATCAACAGGAGCAAGATAGCAGGTGCTCCAGCCCTGAACAGAGACAGGAGCCTGTTGCGTTAGAAATATCACAGCAGCCAGTCTTCCGGGTTAGCGCGATCGACTAATGGCGGATTCCCTCCGAGCTCCGGAGGGAATCGGCTTGACAGGGGGCTGGGTCTTGCCGTGCCGGCGATACGGGGACCCTAAAAAACCACGGGCACGGAGCCCGTGGACATGGTGACTCGGCTGGCACAGTTAGCGCCCTCCCGACTCGTGAAGGAGCCTTTTTAAAGGCTACGGAACGGGTGCCGGGGAGCGGCGTGGTGCTGTGAGTCTTCTGCTTCCCCTGCCGAGCGTAGCCGCATGCCGTTTGTCGGGGAGCACTGACTTCTTCCTGCCAAAATTTGGACTTAAAATCAAGAGCAACAACCCGTGAGTAACTTGGAAATTGGACTATAAATAATTCAGTTTTGGATTTGGTACGAGCGGGGGAGGTGGGAAAAAAAGGAAGTCCGTCTCCCCCCTATTGTAAACAGCTTAAAGCAAGGATCTGTCATCTAAGGTTGCGAGAAGAACTGTTGTGATTGGATAAAAAATATAAATTCCACGGATTTAAAGGACTAAGCTAGTGTGCTGGAGGACAAGAGTTTATTTGTTTGGATCAAGTACCATCTTTCTCAAGCCCGGGAGTAACCCGTGAAAAGAGCCTGCTGAGGATTTACAGAAAACTTTTGACAGCTGTCAAACTAGCTGTCAAAGTTGGGAAAAACTGAAAGCTTAAATTTTAACCGGTTATATTGTTACAAAATATTGAAAGTAAAGAAAGATTGATACAAACAAATCTAACTTTTGGATCGGAAGGGAAAAGAACACAAAGTAACTAGAATCCCTCTAGAGGGGATTCTTGGACATTACAAGAATGGAACTAGGTCGGGAAATACGAGCTGACTTGCAAGAGCTTATCTTTCTCGTGGGAAAGCTGCGAGAGACGAGCGAGCGAGGCCATGTTTTGTGTACAAGCCCCACAAAACCGAAGTTAACAGAAAATATACCTATTGAGTTGGAAAGGGACTTGATGCTCAAAACACAGGCAGCTGGACAAGAAAAGAAACCAAAAATTGAAGAGGAGGAAAAGACACCTGCTGAACAGGAGGAGCAGAAAGAAGGGGTGGCTGAAATGCCACAGAAGATAAAAGAGAGCCGGAGACCTGCTAAGATGAACTCTAATTCGACCAAGGTGAAAGTGGGACCATTTGGGATATACAAATTCAAGAAGCAGAGTTGGAGCTCCATCTTTAAACAAGTAGGCATGGCTGGAAGAAGCATGGTCAACACTGAGAAGGTACCTTTTCGACCCTGGATGTTTAGCATGAGAGACTTTCGAAGAAGCCAGCGGAAAGGGACTGAGAGAGATTTGAGAGCCTCGGACATAAGATCACCAGGCTAAAAAGATGGACTAACTGGACTTTGGTTTGGGACTGAAACCGGGGAGAGAAGGGTGGGGGTTTAGAAGTCCAAAGGCGGCCTGATTCTCATTATGCAGTGTAAAAATTATATGTTTTTTATTATTATAAGAAAGGGGAATCCGTGGATGGGAATTAAGGACAACATTAGGAAAGGTATCTTTTTTCTTGTTTTTATATTTCTTGTTTGTTTTTTTCATATAGGATTAAGGTATATATTTTAAAAATTGTTGGATAAACTAAACTAAGGATAAGGATAATAATGATAAGGCATAAATTTATTACAGAATCATATTAACAAATCATGGTTAAGCAAATTAACAATTTATGATTAGGACATTAAGGACAAAAACTTGTTTGAACAAACAACTGGAGTTGGAATACAATAAGGGGAGGCGTGGGGAAGTCATGAAAAGAAGTTATTGAAAATGAGATCTAAAAGGTGGAATCTTTTTTGTTGTTTTTTGTGTTCTCTTTTGTTTTTCTGTTTTGTTATTTGTAACCTTTTGAAACTTTAATAAAGATTATTTTTTTTAAAAAAAGAAATATCACAGCAGCCAAGCGACACGATGTCTCTAGTATACTGGAGTCCCCTCCTTCCCCTACAACCAGGCGTGCCCTTCATCTCACAGAGCAGAAAGCCAAACAGACACAGAGATTTTCCATTAGCGGCCCCCGTAGACAACAGGAAGGGGCTCAAGGCCAGGAAGTAACTGCTGGGGGCAGGAACACTCACTCTAGGCAACAGCTCAGGTTTTTGAGGACATACATTCCATGTTTCTGTGTGTTTTTGTTGATTTAAATGAAAGAAGCAAAAGAAGCTCACAGCACCACTGATTTCACCAGGCAGGCAGCCAGCCAGCCCTGTAGTTGACGGCACCTTCGTGACAGCCGCTGTACCATTTCTCCCATGAGAATTATTGTATGAATTCCATGAAGTTTAGCAACAGCGGTGCTCTAATTAAAATGCTTTCCGCATTACAAGCATCTCAATATTTCTTTCCTCTTGATTCGCTTATGTAAAATGAGTTGTGAAATCTGACCAAATCTTTTCCCACACTCCAAGCATATATATGGTTTATCCCATGTGAGTTCTTTTATGAAAAGTAAGCTTAGATCCCTGTGCAAATCTCTTTCCACAGTCCAAACATTTATATGGTTTCTCCCGTGTGAATTCTTTGATGATATGTAAGGCTTGTGCTGTGAATGAAGTTCTTTCCACACTCAAAACAGGTATATGGTTTCACCCCTGTGTGAATTCTTTGATGACGTTCAAGGCTTGAGCTTTGAGTGAAGCTCTTTCCACACTCAAAACATGCATACAGTTTTTCACCTCTGTGAATTTTTTGATGTATATGAAGGCTTGTAACCTGGCTGAAGCTCTTTCCACACTCAAAGCACTTATATGGCTTCTCTCCTGTATGGATTCTGCGATGGCAAACAAGGTATGTGCAGTTACTAAAGCTCTTTCCACATGTCACACATTTATATGGTTTTTCCCCTGTATGGATTCGCTCATGCACAGTAAGGTGTGAACTCTGACTGAAGCTCTTCCCACACTCAAAGCATTTATACGGCTTCTCACCAGTGTGAGTTCTCTTGTGTGAACTAAGGTGTGAACTCTGGCTGAAGCTCTTTCCACATTCCAAGCATTTATATGGTTTGTCCCCTGTGTGGGTTCTCTTATGTGAAGTAAGGGTAGCACTGTGAGCAAAGCTCCTTCCGCACTCTGTACATTTATAAGATTTCTCTCCTGTGTGAATTCTTTGGTGCGATATAAGACTTGAGCCGTGAGCGAAGCTCATTCCGCACTCCAAACATTTATACGGCTTCTCCCCTGTGTGGGTTTTTTGATGCGAAGCAAGGCTTGCGCTGTGACGGAAGGTCTTTCCACAGTCCAAACAGGTATACGGTTTCTCCCCTGTGTGAAGTTTTTGATGTTCTGTAAGGTTTCTCCTGCGAATGAAGCTCTTTCCACACTCAGAGCACCTATGTGGTTTCTCCCTGCTGTGGACTACCTGATGTGTTGAAAGGTTTGAGTGGCGCTTGAAACTCTTTCCACATTCTAGGCATTGGTATGATTCCTGTCCTGCGTGAATTCTTTGATGTGATTTTAGGCCTGAGCGTTCATTGAAGCTCTTTCCACACACCAAGCATTTACACAGTATCTCCTCTGAGTGGATTCTGCAGTGTGGGCTGAGGCTCGATTTACCTTTGAACTTTTTGCCACACGAAGGGCTATCATTTGTTCTCTTCGCTTCATGCCTATTTCTTTCTGATGAGCCCCGAGAACCATTATTGCCCTGGTCATCACCTGCTAAAATTAAGGGAAAACATCAAACATTAAAAACTTCCCAATACAGGGCTGCCTTCGGACGTCTTCTAAAAGCTACGTAGTTCTTTATCTCCTTGACATCTGAAGGGAGGGTGTTCCACAGGGCTGGTTCCACTACTTCACTTCTTACTGTGACGAAACCAGCAGAAGACCCTCAGAGTTGGACCTCATTGTCCGGGCAGAACGAAGGAGGTGGAGATGCTCATTCAGGTCTACAGGGCCGAGACCGTTTTGAGCTTTAAAGGTCAGCACCAACCCTTTGAATTGTGCTTGGAAACATACTCTGAGCCAATGTAGATCCTTTAAGACCAGTGTTATATGCTCCTGGCAACTGCTCCCAGTCACCAGTTGAGCTGCTGCTTTCTGGGTTAATTGTAGTTTCTGAGTCACCTTCAAAGGCAGCCCCACCTAGAGCGCATTGTAGCAATCCAAGCGGGAGATAACCATAGCATGTAGCACAGTCTGTGTGCAGGTAGGGACTTAGCCTGTGATGGAGCTGGTAGACAACAGCCCCCAAACTCTGACTATGCCCATGTCACCATTAAAAAACATTCATGTCCTTTCTTTCTACCTTTTATCTCTGCTAGCCCGGAGCTCTGGCCCTGCAGCCTTCCTCGTTTTCTTGCCAGGTGGGCTTCCTCTATCCCAACATTTCCCCAGGTGCCCATCTCCACTCCCTGGAACTCACCAGATCTCTCTGAGGGTCCTGGAGGGGAACGGTCAGAGGTGGTGGGAGACAGCCTGACCAGGTCAACTGTCCATCTTCCTCCTTCCATCCTCGCTAGGTTTGCAGAATAATAAATAAATAAATAAATAATTTTTTATTTATACTCCACCCTTCCTGGTTCAGAAAACCAGTCTCAATGCAGCTAACAACAAATTTAAAACACTTAATTGATGCAACAAAAAACAGCATGGGGAGCCCTGCAGGAGTTCCCCCCAGGGCTCCCCACACTGCGGGTAGCAGAATGCCACCCGGGGGGCGGAGTGCCCTGAAGCAGAGCGCCCCTCGCGCCGGGCAGACATCGGCCAGCCCCACAAGCTCGGGGGACAGCAGGGAGGC
Organism: Podarcis liolepis; assembly: GCF_965112155.1. Classification (NCBI taxonomy): domain Eukaryota; kingdom Metazoa; phylum Chordata; class Lepidosauria; order Squamata; family Lacertidae; genus Podarcis; species Podarcis liolepis. The sequence goes on from NC_139555.1 coordinate 123,392,356, forward strand.
GCAGCATCGCCATCCCGCTGTTCCTCGACCTTGTTCGGTTTCCCCGACCTGCTTTTGCGGGGGAAATAAAGGAAAAAAAAATTTCCTTTATTTCCCCCCAAAAAAACTAGGTGCGTCCTATGGGACGAAAAATACGGTACTTCTGCTGACTCACGCGCTCCGACATTTTCTTAGACCGACATTTCCTGGTTTGAGGAACGGAAATGAATTGCATAAGACTGACATAGACGGACATAGATTGAGAAGGGGGTCAAAAATCGCAGAGAGGGAGCGACTCAAACAGCGACATCAGCTGGTGAATAAACATTTTGCACTCTTTTGAAAAAGACGTTCCTCTAATAAGACATATAAGAGCAATTACAGGGTTTTTCCAAGATCTGCAACTAGTGAAGATCCCAAAGTGCTGCATCATAATCTGCTGAAAGAGACAACGTTTCATAAGGTTTCATCAGCTGACCTGCACTGACAGAAGGTCTCAGGTGCCAAGGAACAATCAGCGGTGCACTTTCGGGATCCTGATACATATCCTTTGCAGTCACATCCTGGCCCCTGACTTCTGATATGTAGGGCAGCAGAACACGGTTTGAGGAAAATGGCTTTGTGGGCTAGAGAGGGACTGCTGCCATGACCCACAAGTTTCTCACTGCTGACCTGGCAGCTTGGCTGCTGCAAACTGAGGGGAAATCTGTCTCCATACTGAGATGAAGCCCATTCAGTCCCTCATCTGGCAATTGCTGCAGCTATACCAGTGAGTGTCGGAAGATTCAGGACCCAACACAACATTATACTCTGAAAAAGAATTTTCTTCACACCACCATTCATGGGCATAGCCACGGAGGGGTGGAGGGCAGCCCCCCAGATCCGGTAAAACATTAGAAATACTTAACTAACTGGCCAATCATGCCACTTCTGCCCCCCTAACAAAAGGCCTGCCCCCCAAAAAAAAATCTTGCGCCCATGCCACCACTGAAAAACATTCCTTTTCTACCTTTCATCTCTCACAGCCCAGAACTCTGGCCCTGCAGCCTTCCTCGTTTTCTCGCCAGGGGAGCTTCCTCAACCCCAACATCTCCCCAGGTCCCCATCTCCATTCCCTGCCACTCACCAGATCTCTCTGAGGGTCCTGGGAGAGAACAGTCAGAGGTGGTTGGAGACAGCCTGGCCAGGTCAACTGTCCATCTTCCCCCTTCCATCCTTGCTAGGTCTGCAGGAGAATAATAATAATAATAATAATAATAATAATAATAATAATAATAATTTTTGTATCCTGCCCTCTCCGGCCGAGGCAGGGCCCAGGGTGGCTAACATCATAAAAGCAACACAATATGCATAAAAACAGACATCAATTAATTAAAATACATATTAAAATTAATTCAGACAAGTTAAAATATAAGCAGTTGGGAAATATCAGGTTGGAATTGAGAGTGGTTAATACTTGCCAGGACCAACTGTTTCCACTGATCATACAAGGACCTGTGAGCAGGTTGGGGGTCTCCTTAGGGCTTGTTTTATACAAAGGAAAGTAAGTCAAACTACATCCTGCCCAAAGGCCTGGCGGAACAGCTCCGTCTTGCAGGCCCTGCGGAAAGATGTCAAATCCCGCAGGGCCCTGGTCTCTTGAGGGAGAGTGGTCCACCAGGCCGGGGCCACGGCTGAAAAGGCCCTGGCTCTTGTCAAGGCCAGTCTAATTTCCCTGGGGCCCGGGATCTTCAAGGTGATGGTGTTAGCAGAAAGAGGCTGAAAGAGGATCAGTCTCTTGCATTGTTCCTGAGCTCAGAATCCTAAACAAGCTGCAGGTTCCTTGGGAAGGAGGGAGGGAGGGAGGGAGGGAGGGAGGGAGGGAGGGAGGGAGGGAGAAGTAAAAGGAGCCTCAGAGAAGCTGCAGGGATTCCTCTGCCCTAGATATTCTCCAGTCCCTGCAGAAGCCCAAATGGGGCATATATGTAAAATTTATTTCCCTGCCATCTGGTTGGGTTTCCCCAGCCACCCAGTGCGGCTAACAGCATATATAAAAACAGACCAAAACATCAAACATAAAAAACAGAAATATCCTATACAGGCAACAAACAAACCAATAATAAGAATAGCAACAACAACATGTTTACAGTTATACCCAAATTAAAATAACCACCGCCCCCTGAAGGGAGAGGGGAAGGGTTAATCATTAATATTATCTGCACATAGTAAATTCCTGCACTAAGCTTACTTCTCCTGTTGTGGTTAAGCAACTAGCAAAGACTGCAGTTGCATGCAAAATCTAAATCAGACAGGTCAAGAGGTCGTTTCCTGCCTAGCCAGCTAACAGAAACTGCTGCTGTTAACTGAAAACCGACCAGGCAAGCTGTTTGCTGCCTAGCGCTTCTGCTTTAGTAATGCAAGATAAGAAAAGACACGAAGGGGGTGCTTAGCTAGCAAAGAGACACGTGTACGAAGGAGGTGGGAGGGGGTGCTTAGCCAGCAGAAAGGCACACGTACAGGGGTAAGAGGAGGGAGTGCTTAGCCAGCAGTGCTTAGCCAGCAGTTCTTAGCCAGCAATATAGATATGCCCTAAAAGGGAATAAGTTGAAAACTTGCCAGCTGATTGGGGAAGTTTTGGGGGGAGGTCTGGGAGGTGGGTGAATGCTTTCAGGTATAAGAATGCTTACTGGACATAGTAAAGTACAGCCAGATTTCAGAAACTATTCTGCTGGTTGTCTCTGTGCACAGATCGCAATAAACTCTTTTCTCCAAAGAAGAAACTTTCCTGGTGCTATTTTAGTCTTTCTTCGGTCCTGGGGACGCGGGCAAAACGATTCCCTGGTGAAATAAGGCTTCGCCCCAACTAAACAATTAACCAACACCAACCCGATGAAAACAAAATAGAGGAACCAAAATCAGAACCGTTTAAAGCATTTTAGCCAGTTGCCCCAACCCAAGAGTTCTTCCAGCAATGTCCTAGTGGCCTCCCAGGAGCCTCTTTTGGCTGTTCAAGGTGAGCCTGGGCTCCACCCCCTTGGCCAGGTGGAATGGGCCTTGCACCCAGGCCTCATGGCATGGGGGGCATGGTAGTGACCTGAAAGTAGATCCCATTGAACGCAGTGGTTTTTATATCTATATAGGGCTCCTCTGCCTAGTCCTCCTCTTCTGGCAACATATTGGTGCATGCTCCAGGGGATAGACTTTAGAGAAGACCTCTTCCCTGCTTTCCTCCAAGTCAAGACCTTCTTGCATTGTATGTTCTCCTGTCTTTTCTGCTTGCTGGAGGGAGGAGTTCCCTCCAGCCCCCACCCATCCATTTCTCCTTCTCCACCCCAACCCCCTGGAACTCAGCCAACCTCTCCCAGCCTCAGAGGTGGGGAGCCCCAGCTCAGGTCCTTTCTAGCACCACAAATCCAGCTTCTTTGGAACTATTTTGCAGGACTCAGAAGTTTAAACAAGCTGCAGGTTTTGGGGGGTGAGGGAGAAGCAAAGGCGGCCTCAGAGCCCCTCCAGGGATTTTCTTCCCCGGATATATTGGGAGGGGAAGCCCACCCACAGTTTCCACAGTAAAACCTCCCCCCTTTATCTTATTCTTTGCTTCCACTCTCCATCCCTCCAAGTCCCTCTCTCCTGGAACTCACCAGATGTCTCTGAGGGTCCTGGGAGACAACGCTCAGAGGTTGCTTGGAGGGATGCAGGAGACAGCCTGACCAGGTCAACCGTCCATCTTCCTCCTTCCATCCTCTCTTGGATTGAAGAACTCAGAAGTTCCCGAAGAAGAAAAGAGAGCCTCAGAGGCCCTGCAGTCAGTTTCCTGCCCAAGACATTTTCCTGGTGAATGTGAAGCCATGCATGAAAAGTGGAGTCATGCCTGAAAGAGGATCTTCTTCCCACCACCATTAAAAACATTTATTTCCTTTCCCCCATCCCCACTTTAGGGGAAGGGGCTGTAGTTCGAGGGCAGAGCATCTCTTCCGCAGGCAGGAAGCCCCAGATTCAGTCCCCAGGCAGGGCTGAGACTCCGCGTCTGAAAACCCCGAAGAGCAATTGCTGCCAGTCCGTGTAGACAATAGTAGCCCAGGTGGAGCAAGGCTAAGTGTAGGCAGCTGACTGCGCTTGGAGCCCCCAGTTCTGCTGCAGCAGTTGCTGGTGGTGAGAAACTGATGACATTTTATGTCCAGTGGTTCTCCTCTTCCCATCCTTAAAGTCTTCCCTCCTCCATCTCTCCCAGCACCTTGGTTCCTTCCTAGGGCTGGTCTGCTATACAGAGAGACTGCGCCCTCCTTGGGGGCTTTCCTCCTGAACCCCCCCCCCCCAGACAGGGAAAGCATCGAAGATAAAAGAGCCCATGCCGTGTAGAGCTGAAATGAGTTTCCAGCTGACCCTGCCCTCCCCCCCCCCTCTTTTCCCAAAACATGAATGTCTCCCTCCTCCTCTTCCCAGAGCCATCCTGCCTCCTTTCCTTTTAGGCAGGGGGGTTTCCTAGCCCACCCTAAAACTGCCTCTTCCCCCGCCTGCTCTCCTCCTGGGGCGCCCCTGCACCCCTTAAAGCCTTTTGCACTCATCGCAGCTCTTGGGGGGCTGAATTGGGGGGGCAACCCCACGCATGCGCCCTCCCACCGCTGCCCCTTTGCAAAACTGCCCTCTCCCGGAAGGCTTCTCTCCTGCAAAGGAGCTGCTCTGACACGGGAGCCCCCTCCCCCCCCCCCAATATACCCCTATTTTTCCTACCTGGCAAAAAGCAGAGTCTTCCGCGCTGCAGAATCTCCTCCCTCGCAGCTTGTCAAATGTGGCAAACGGAGGAGGAAGTGACCCTTTTCCCCTCCCCCAGGAAGTCCTCTGTATTAATATAATCGCTGCCTTTAACCCTTGAAGAGCCAGCGTCTCTCCCACCCCACCCAAACTGCGTGGTGCTGGAGACATTGCGGATTCCGTCTTTGTGGGGACCCCACAAAGCGCCCCCCTCCCTTGGAGGGCACGCTCTCCTTTTCTCCCTGCATTTTCAGGGCGGTGGGATTTGCATTCTGCAGGGGGTCCGCTCCAAGGTTCACATGAGGCAGTTGTGGCATAGTGGTTAGAGTGCCCCTCTTGATATTAAGGGACGTTTCACAGATATTTTATGGCAAATGCAAAAGAATTCTTTCTCATCCCTGAGAAAGAAAAATAAGCACCCCACCCCAGACCTCCTAAGGCTGTTTTCTGCAATTTCAAAACCATGGTGCTGGAAAAAACCATATTGAAGCCATGCCCACCTCACAAAGTTACTGAGAAGATATAAAGGGCGGGAAGGGCACAGAAAAACACTATAAGGATGTGCAGTTTTGGTCACAGCTTAGCCCACCTCACAGGGTTGTTGTTGTTGCAAAGGTAAGAGGCGAGAGGAGAAGCCAGCAAGAAGCGGCTGGTGCAAATGCATCATTTCAGCTTCACAGACCCAGCAGAGACACAAAACCGGTGCCAAGCTCACCCTGCTCCATCACAATCGCTTAGCTGCAAAATTGCACAGTCCTGATCCTTTACAGGGGGAAGAAAACACCGAAAAAGTAAAAATATATACAATTGATTTGCAGGCACAGAAGGCAGAGAGTTTTAAAGCTCTTTTTGCACAGGGCAGAGAGCTTTAAAAACTTGGGTGGGGGTGGGGGCAGGACGGGGGTCTAAGAGCAATCCGGCTGCTGGTTCCAGAAGGCAAGGATGGTCCGATGGATTCATTCCCAGGGGTTTGTCCTGACCATATGTGATTTCGACTTTACACACCTATCACCGAAATGTAACCCCTGCAAAAGTTGTGTGTTGAACTGTGCACCCTATACAATAGTTTATTGTCACAACTCTCAGCACCCTTAACCAGCAAAACAAGCTCCCAGAAATCTTAGGGGGTTTCATGGGGCTTTGGATATGTGGTGTGAATGTGGCCTAGCAGATTTGTGCTTTGTGTGTGTGTGTGTCTCCCATCAGATGGCCTCCATACACACGTTGGAAAGAGGCACACATTGATTAAAACTGTGCATCATAAAGTGGTACTTCGGGTTAAGTACTTAATTTGTTCTGGAGGTCCGTTCTTAACCTGAAACTGTTCTTAACCTGAAGCACCACTTTAGCTAATGGGGCCTCCTGCTGCCGCCGTGCCGCTGGAGCACAATTTCTGTTCTCATCCTGAAGCAAAGTTCTTAACCTGATGCAATATTTCTTGGTTAGCGGAGTCTGTAACCTGAAGCGTATGTAACTTGAAGCGTATACCACTGTAAAATCACATATGTGCAGGTGCTCAAAATGATGTCAAACGCATGCGCGGAAGCGGCGAAAAGATGAAAACGCAATTATATAAAATACATTTTGGGGTTTTGAATCAATAGTCAGATAGTGGATCTTATTCTAAATGCCCCAGCTAAAAACCTTGCAAATTTTGATGTCACTTGCTCATCTTGGTCTGCTGAGAGAAAAAAACACTGTGACAGTGGCTGGGAGACCAGGAATGGACAATAAAATAGGGGTGATAACCTCACTCTTAAAATATTTATAAAGAATGCAAACCAGAAGGACATGCGCCACTGATTCGGTACTGCCATCTCCACAGGGACATAATCGTTTTTCGTGTGGAATTTGTTGGAATTGTCCCTCAAGTACAACCGAAGGCAGTATATTCAATCTTGTGAGAGTAAATGCGCATCTATATTTTATAATTGCTACGTTATGCAGATAGGGTGCAGTAGAGTCAAAATGGGTATATCTCTGCTGCTGATGTTTTTCCTACCGCAACCTTGCGCAATAGGAATGTTGTCCCAATGTTGTCATTCCAGCGTGGTTCAGGGCGGACCTGAAGTCACAAGATTAAGTCCTCCTCAACTCAGCTCCCCCTCCATCCCACTTCAAGATAAACAACAGGCCTCTCCTTTTAGTTGATCAACAACTTTCAAACATTCACCATTTTCTTCTTTGTCTTAGACGGGAAGGGTTTTTCTCTCCAAGCATTCGGGGACCACTGCTATTCATGTGCCCTTGTGAAATTCCTCTCACCTCCATGGTAGCGTTTTTTTGTTTAGCCAATGTCCTTCCTCTTAAAAATAGGTTGTATGTCAACACCTCCTTAAATCCACACTTTTTTTGGTGGTGGTGGGGTTAAGCTCTAGTTTCCCAACGACATCAGTCAAAACAAGGTTCTCCCCACCTTCTCTCCTTTCAAACCACATATAGCTTCTAGTGTCCACATCTCCTCCAGTGCACAGCCAATAAAATCCAATTATAAGCTTTTGATGGCGGTCCGAGGGGGTTGCATCATGGCAAAGGTGATGACCCAACTCCTCCATCTGCCCCCATGCTGATCTGCACGGGAGTGAGCTGTTGAGGCGACCGGGGTCAGCCTGCTCCCTCGGGCCAGCCTGCTCCCTCGTACCCCAGGTTTCCAGGAAAGTTTAAACCCTTTCGTTCCCTACCCCTTCATTTGTGCCTGCCTCCAATGTCGAGGGAGCTACCGCCATGGTGCAAGACCAGAACTGGAAACTCAAGGTCAAAGAATAATACAAATGTAGTGTTGGAAGGGACCACAAGAATCATCTAGTCCAGGGGTAAAGGTAAAGGGACCCCTGACCGTTAAGTCTAGTTGCGGATAACTCTGGGGCTGCGGCGCTCATCTCGCTTTACTGGCCAAGGGAGCCAGCGTACAGCTTCCGGGTCATGTGGCCAGCGTGACTAAGCCACTTCTGGCAAACCAGTGCAGTGCATGGAAACGCCGTTTACCTTCCCGCCAGAGCAGGACCTATTTATCTACTTGCACTTTGATGTGCTTTCGAACTACTAGGTTGGCAGGAGCAGGGACCGAGCAACGGCAGCTCACCCCGTCACGGGATTCAAACCGCCAACCTTCTGATAGGAAAGCCCTAGGTTCTGTGGATTAGACCACAGCACCAACCGTGTCCCAGTCCAGGGGTAGTCAGCCTTTTTATACTTACCGCCCACTAATGCATCTTTCTTAATGGTAAAATTTCCTTACCGCCCACCAGGACTTGATGGAAGGAGGATTCCGAACCCCCTACTGCCCAGTTAGAATCCTGAAATGCCCACTAGTGTGCGGTAGGAACCAGATCAACAATCCCTGATCTAGTCCAACCCCCTGCAATGCAGGAAAAACCCGACCTCTGCTGAAAAACCTTAAAAAATGAAGGAGAGTTCACCACCTTCCAAGGTAGCTCATCTCACTTGCAGTCAGAAATTTCTTCCTAAAGCTTAGGATTAGATGTATTTTTACTCCTTGCATAAAATACAGATGCAGGAAGAGTCGGAAAGCCAGGAAGTAATTGTAATCTCTGTATTTACGTGAATTTAAATGAAAGAAGTGAAAGAAGCTCTCTTACATAACTGGAAAAAAATTACAGAACTGGAAAAAAATATTACAAAAAGACAATACCAATAAAGAGTACAAATTAAGAAGGGGGAAAGAAAAGAAAACTTAAACTATCTATTGTTATTATTAAGATAAAGATAAAGAATATGACATAAATTTGAGATTGCAATTTCATGTTACCGTAAAAAAAAAAATCTCATTATCATTAAACCCAACCTCCCATTTATTCCTTAGTTCTTTCTAAATAACTTTACTGCCATACCAAAATATTATTTTTTATATTATTTTTACAGTTTTTTTGTTGTTTAGTCGTTTAGTCATGTCCGACTCTTTGTGACCCCATGGAACAGAGCATGCCAGGCACTCCTGTCTTCCACTGCCTCCCAGAGTTTGGTCAAACTCATGCTGGTAGCTTAAAGAACACTGTCCAGCCATCTCGTCCTCTTTCGTCCCCTTCTCCTTGTGCCCTCCATCTTTCCCAACATCAGGGTCTTTTCCAGGGAGTCTTCTCTTCTCATGAGGTGGCCAGAGTATTGGAGCCTCAGCTTCATGATCTGTCCTTTCAGTGAGCACTCAGGGCTGATTTCCTTAAGAATGGAGAGGTCTGATCTTCTTGCAGTCCATGGGACTCTCAAGAGTCTCCTCCAGCACCAGAATTCAAAAGCATCAATTCTTCAGCGATCAGCCTTTTTTATGGTCCAGCTCTCACTTCCATACATCACAACTGGGAAAACCACAGCTTTAACTATATGGACCTTTATTGGCAAGGTGATTTCTCTGCTTTTTAAGATGCTGTCTAGGTTTGCCATCACTTTTCTCCCAAGAAGCAGGTGTCTTTCAATTTCGTGACTGCTGTCACCATCTGCAGTGATCATGGAGCCCAAGAAAGTAAAATCTCTCACTGCCTCCATTTCTTCCCCTTCTATTTGCCAGGAGATGATGGGCCCAGTGGCCATGATCTTTGTTTTTTTGATGTTCAACTTCAGACCATATTTTGCGCTCTCCTCTTTCACCCTCAATAAAAGGTTCTTTAATTCCTCCTCACTTTCTGCCATCAAGGTTGTGTCATCTGCATATCTGAGGTTGTTGATATTTCTTCCGGCAATCTTAATTCCGGCTTGGGATTCATCCAGCCCAGCCTTTCGCATGATGAATTCTGCATATAAGTTAAATAAGCAGGGAGAGAATATACAGCCTTGTCGTACTCCTTTCCCAATTTTGAACCAATCAGTTGTTCCATATCCAGTTCTAACTGTCACTTCTTGTCCCACATAGAGATTTCTCAGGAGACAGATGGGGTGATCAGGCACTCCCATTTCTTTAAGAATTTGCCATAGTTTGCTGTGGTCGACACAGTCAAAGGCATTTGCATAGTCAATGAAGCAGAAGTAGATGTCTTTCTGGAACTCTCTAGCTTTCTCCATAATCCAACGCATGTTTGCAATTTGGTCTCTGGTTCCTCTCCCTCTTCTAAATACAGCTTGCACTTCTGGGAGCTCTCGGTCCACATACTGCTTAAGCCTGCCTTGTAGAATTTTAAGCATAACCTTGATAGTGTGTGAAATGAGTGCAATTGTGCGGTAGTTGGAGCATTCTTTGGCACTGCCCTTCTTTGGGATTGGGATGTAGACTGATCTTCTCCAATCCTCTGGTCACTGCTGAGTGTTCCAAACTTTCTGGCTTGTTCAGTGTAGCACCTTAACAGCATCATCTTTTAAAATTTTAAATAGTTCAGCTGAAATGTCATCACTTCCACTGGCCTTGTTATTAGCAGTGCTTTCTAAGGCCCATATGACTTCACTCTCCAGGATGTCTCAAGGTCAGCAACTACACTACCGGGGGTGTACGAGACATCCATTTCTTTCTGGTATAGTTCCTCTGTGTATTCTTGCCACCTCCTCTTGATGTCTTCTGCTTCTGTTAGGTCCTTATTATTTTTGTCCTTTATTATTACACAGTTTAGTAATATTTATATACGCAATTAATAAAGACTGCTAAGATCACTCTAAAGTAGCTACAGATTTTAACATGGAATAGTTTTGTTTAAGATATATTCTAAAGGCCTCCCATTTTGATACAAATTCAGCTCTTGGTTTATTTTTTCCTGATAAGCTATCTAGTTCAGCATATTCAGTCAATTTTTGAATCCACTCCTGACTGGAAGGAATTATGTTGCTTTTCCACCTTGATGGCTATAAGGACTTTCGCTGCCACTGTTGCATACAGAAAAATACCTTTAATTTGTTTTGGAATATCTGAGTCAGTGATCCCCAACAAATGTGCCTCTGGCTTTCTATTACAGTGGTACCTCTTGTTACAGACACCTCAGGTTACAGATGCTTCAGGTTAGACTCCACTAACTCAGAAATAGTACCTCGGTTAAGAACTTTGTTTCAGGATGAGAACAGAAATCGCGCGGTAGCAGCAGGAGGCCACATTAGCTAAAGTGGTACCTCAGGTTAAGAACAGTTTCAGGTTAAGAACGGACCTCCAGAACAAATTAAGTTCTTAACCCAAGGTCCCACTGTAAAGGAAAGTCTTAACATTTTTTCTAATTCTGAATGGATTTCCTCCCAAAATTTCTTTCTTTTGCTACATTGCCACCATATATGAGACAGTGAGCCTGTTTGATCTCCACATCTCCAACAGTTACTTTTGGCTCCTTTGTACATTTTGGCTAATTTCCATGGAGTCAAATACCACTGGTGCTGCATTTTTAAAAAGTTTTCCCTTATGGCATAGCACGTGGTAAATTTCCAATTATTCTTCCACAGATTTTCCCATTGGGACATTGTTATAACATACCCAAAGTCTTGAGACCACTTTATCATGGCTGATGTAACTTCTTCCTCCCCGACTTCCCAGTGGAGGAGGAGGCGATAAGCTTTAGAGAGAGTTTTACTTTTTGAGTGTATTACGTTGGATTCAAATCTTGAGGTTCTTGGTGAACTATTTTTTTCTACTTTAAATTTTTGAATAATTGATAATATTGGAACCTATCTGTAATAATATCTCTTAATTCCTCGAAACTTTTAAATCTCAGTCGGTTATCTTCTTTTAAAATTATTTTATAAGCAGGCCAATTTCACAACATATTTTTCTTCTTCACCACTGTGGCCTCTGCTGGAGAGGCCCACCATGGGATTTTAGGCTCCAACTGATCTTTGTATTTCTCCCAAACTTTAAGAAGTGATCTCCTTACAATATGATTTGAGAAATCTCTGTGTATTTTTGCCTTCCCATAAATTCAATAAGCGTGCTAACCCCAGCGGTTATTATGTCCCTCCAAATCCAATAAACCTATATCTTGCAAATTAGCAGTGCTCAACTTAAAGTGCTTTCCTCATTACAAGAATCTAAATACTTCCCCCCTCTAGATTCACTTATGCAAAATGAGTTGTGAAATCTGACCAAATCTTTTCCCACATTCCAAGTATATATATGGTTTATCCCATGTGAGTTCTTTTATGAGAAGTAAGCTTAGATCCCTGTGCAAATCTCTTTCCACACTCCAAACATTTATATGGTTTCTCCCCTGTGTGAATTCTTTTATGAGAAGTAAGCGTAGATCCCTGTGCAAATCTCTTTCCACACTCCAAACATTTATATGGTTTCTCCCCTGTGTGAATTCTTTTATGAGAAGTAAGGCCAAATCCATGTGCAAATCTCTTTCCACAGTCCAAACATTTATATGGTTTCTCCCCTGTGTGAGTTCTTTGGTGCGATGTAAGGCTTGTGCTGTGACTGAAGTTCTTTCCACACTCAAAACAGGTATATGGTTTCACCCCTGTGTGAATTCTTTGATGACATTTAAGCTGTGAGCTTTGAGTGAAGCTCTTTCCACACTCAAAACATGCATACGGTTTTTCACCTCTGTGAATTTTCTGATGTATATGAAGGCCCGCATCATGCCGGAAGCTCTTTCCACACTCAAAGCACTTATATGGCTTCTCTCCTGTATGGATTCTGCGATGGCAAACAAGGTATGTGCAGTTACTAAAGCTCTTTCCACATGTCACACATTTATATGGTTTTTCCCCTGTATGGATTCGCTCATGCACAGTAAGGTGTGAACTCTGACTGAAGCTCTTCCCACACTCAAAGCATTTATACGGCTTCTCACCAGTGTGAGTTCTCTTGTGTGAAGTAAGGTGTGAACTCTGACTGAAGCACTTTCCACATTCCAAGCATTTATATGGTTTCTCCCCTGTGTGGGTTCTCTTATGTGAAGTAAGGTTAGCCCTGTGAGCAAAGCTCCTTCCGCACTCCGAACATTTATAGGATTTCTCCCCAGTGTGAATTCTTTGATGCAATGTAAGACTTGAGCCGTGAGCGAAGCTCAATCCGCACTCTAAACATTTATACGGCTTCTCCCCTGTGTGGATTTTTTGATGCATTGCAAGGCTTGAGCTGTGACGGAAGCTCAATCCGCACTCTAAACATTTATACGGCTTCTCCCCTGTGTGAATTCTTTGATGATCTACAAGGCCTGAGCTGTAAGTGAAGGCCTTTCCACACTCTAGACAGGCATATGGTTTCTCCTCACTGTGGACTTTGTGATGTTTTTTAAGGTATGAATGGCGATTGAAACTCTTTCCACATTCTAGGCATCCATATGATTCCTGTCCTGCATGAATTCTTTCATGTGATTTTAGGCCAGAGCTGTCATTGAAGTTCTTCCCACACACCAAGCATTTACACGGTTTCTCCTCTGTGTGGATTCTGCAGTGTGAATTGAACCTAGATTTACTTTTGAATGTTTTGCCACATAAAGGTCTCTCATTTGTTCTCTTCCCCTTCTGATGTTTTTTCTGGACTGGGATTCGATGGCCGTTATCAGTCTGCATAAGAAGACCATCATTCCTCCCAATCTCTTCTTGCTTTTTCTCTTGTGGTCTTGTTTCCTCTTGATCTCGAAAGGTCCTTCCTTTGACTTCATGCTTATTTCTTTCTGATGAGACCCGAGAACAATGACTGTCGTGTTCATCACCTGCTAAAGTTAAGGGAAGATGACAATTAAAAATGTAATCCAAATCACAATCCTAGTGAGACTTTCTGTAACATCTGATAATGATGATGATGGTGATGGTGATGGTGATGGTGATGGTGATTTTATTATTCATACCCTGCCCATCTGGCTGGGTTTCCCCAGCCACGCTGGGCAGCTTACAGCATATATAAAACATCAAACTGCCCAATACAGATGTCTTCTAAAAGTAACATAGTTCTTTATCTCCTTGATAACTGAAGGGTGCCACCACTGAGCAGGCCCACTGCCTGGTTCCCTGTACCTTCACTTCTGGCAAGGAGGGAACCAGAGCCGGACCTCAGTGTCTGGGGTTAGAGATGCTCCTTCAGGTCTACAGGGTCAAGACTGTTTAGAGCTTTAAAGGTCATCACCAACACTTTGAATAATGCTCAGAAAGAAACTCTGAGCCAATGTCGATCCTTTAAGACCAGTGTTCTATGCTCCTGGCAACTGCTTCCAGTCACCAGTTGAGCTGCCGCTTTCTGGATTAATTATAGTTTCCAAGTCACTTTCAAAGGCAGCACCACCTACAGTGCATTGTAGCAATCCAAGCGGGAGATAATCAAAGCATGTACCACAGTCTGTGTGCAGGTAGGGTCTCAGCCTGTGTACCAGATGGAGCTGGTAGACAGCAGCCCCCAAATCCTGGCTATGCCCAAGTCACCATTAGAAAACATTCATTTCCTGCCTATCTTTAATCTCTGCCAGTCCAGAGCTGTGGCCCTGCAGCCCTCCTTGTTTTCTTGCCCAGGGAGCTTCCTCACCCCCCAACATCTCCCCAGGTCCCCATCTCCATTCCTTGGAACTCACCAGATCTCTCTAAAGGTCCTGGGAGGGAACATTCAAAGGTGGTGGGAGACAGCGTGACCAGGTCAACCGTCCATCTTCCTCCTTCCATCCTCGCTAGGTTTGCAGAATAATAAATAAATAAATAAATAAATAAATAAATACTTTTTTATTTATACTCCACCCTTCCTGGTTCAGAAAACCGGGCTCAATGCAGCTAACAACAAATTTAAAACACTTGATAGATGCAACAAAAAACAGCATAAAATACAGTATAAAATGTGAATAACAATAAATTCAGAATTCAAAAATCAATTTAGGTGGAAATCCATCCACCTGAACATTAGATGATCACCAGGGCTAGCTGGCTAAGTTAGTCCTATTTGGGCCAGCGAGGAGACCAGGGGAGAATTAGCTGTGGGATCCCAGAGCGGGTAATCTTCATAAAAAGGGAAGGTGGAGGGAAGGAAGGGGAATAAAAGATCAGGCTAAGTTCAAATTGAAAGCCAGGTGGAATAGCTCTGTCTTACAGGCCCCGCAGAAGGAAGTTAAATCCTGCAGGGCCCTGGGCTCATGGGACAGAGCATTCCACCAGGTTGGAGCCATCACTAAGAAGGCCCTGGCCCTGGTGGAGGATAATCTGACTTCCTTAGGGCCCAAACTATGATTATTCATGGGCCTTAAGGTCTTTTGCGGGGCATACCAGGAGAGGCATACCAGGAGAATCAGACTCTTTCATCCTTCCTGAGGAGCTCAGAAGGCAAAACAAGCGGCATTTTCCTGAGACGGAAAAGGAAGTATAGGAAGTCTCAGCAGCCCTGCAGGGAATTCTCCTGCCCTAGATATTCTCCTGCCGCTGGACATCCCCTCTGCAACAGTCCCCAACAGTTTTTAAACATGTTTTTCTGATTCCAAATTAATCTGTCTGCTTCCTCTATCTTTCTTAAGGCCGGCATGGTACACTCAGTAGTGACCTGAAAGTATATCCTGTTGAACTCAGTGGAGCTTACATAAGAGTAAATCTGCAATGGACTGCTGTGCAAGCACTCACTCCCCTGAGTGAGTGCTTGAGGGCCCTGCTTTTGCCACTTACCATCTGGCTTGGGGCGGGGCCTGGGGCCTCATAAGGACTGCATGCTGCTTGCTGCCTGCTGCCCAGGAGGACTCCCCTGAGTGAGTGCTTGAGGGCCCTGCTCTTGCCACTTACCATCTGGCCTGGGGCGGGGCCTGAAGCCTCATAAGGACTGTGTGCTGCTTGCTGCCTGCTGCCCAGGAAGACTCCCTTGAGTGAGTGCCTGAGGGCCCTGCTGGAGGGGTGAAGGTCAGGATGACCAATGGAGAGTCAGGCTAAGAACCTCTGACACCATTTTAGAGAGCAAACTAGAAGCTAAAAGCCTGAAGTCATTTTCTGAGAGCAAAGCCTCTATCCTGTTTGCAACTGTTTGCAAAGAGCAAGTGTGGTTAGGATATTTTGCAGAGGCAGCAAGCACGCAAGCTTGTGGGTGCAGCTAGCTTGCCCCTGCAGGAAGTTTGCCAGTTGAGGTTAAGCCATTTCTGAGAAACGACCCCTGACAAAGGCAAGTAGCAGGATGTTTGCTGACCGCCAGGGTCCAGATAGAACTCTTAGGTGTGAAGTTGCTAAACCACAAGTACATTTCTTGGAAGTGGGGGGTTCAGGGGCACTTCCTGGAATTAGTAAAGAGGTTAAGTAGATTATAAGCCAGTAGCGCCACCTAGTGGAATAGGCAACTTGGAACCGAAAGACCAACATCAATTATTTAATTGGTTGAGCTTCAATGAATATGCATAAAGGGGAATGTTTGAGGGCTGGGTCAAGGTTTGAACCATTGTTTTGCCCAAGGGGATAAAAACTGTTTGCCCCTGGTGTTCGGGGGCATTCTCTCTCATTTTGGCAGCTGAATGCACCCCTTTGCTTTGCTTGTCTGACAAATAAACCAAAGTCAATAAAACTTTTGTAATTAAAATATTGCTGCCTGGATTTTTCCATTCTGGTCCGTATTCTGAAGTCTCCAACATTTCTGGTGCCTGCGTGACTCGGATCGGGACCTTAAGTCCTCAAAAAGACCAGAAGGCAGCTCCCTTGTCCTTTTCTAGGCAGGACACAGGGGAAGGGCCAATAGGCCGCTTATCCTGGCGCCACCGAGGCTTTTCTTCGGAGGAGGGCGAAGCCAATTTGACCCTTCTGCTGGATCCTGGAAGAGAAGGCAATGGATTGAAGGACCGAGGTTGACAGGACAGGCCAGAGTCCAGCCGGCTGGTGAGTACATGACAAAGGGCCCTGGGGACAGAGGAAGACAGAGACCCCCTTGTAATTAAAAAGGGGAAGGGGCATCCTGATCACATGCCCAAGCGTGTTTGGTGGCAGTAAGGGAAGGATTGGCCCCTGATACCCACCCACGCTTAAGGATTTAAAGGAAGGCAAAAAGGAAAAAGGGGGGGAACCGGGAGGCTAGTGTGTGTGGTACAGCGTCCAGTGAAAGAGGCACTTGGTGCGTGTGTGTCTGTAATCCCAGGGTATTCCCCTGGGGTAGAACCAATAAGTAATCCGCTTCCCAGCAGCGCGAGCTCGAATGGGCGAGGAAAATTGGGAAGTACATGTGTGTGTGTTTGGTGTTTGGGGACGCTGCACAAGGGCCATATTAAATATGGGAGGGAGTGGCTCAAAAGGTCTAATAACTCCCCTAAAGTGCATGCTGAACAATTTCAAGAAAGGATTCAGCGGAGACTATGGCGTTGTGATGACGCCAGAACGCTTACACACTCTGTGTGAACTGGACTGGACACAGCATTGAACTGGGAAGAAACATAGGGGCCCTAGCTGGGACAGGGCAACAAGGAGTATCTTTTGAGGCTGAGTAGTTACTTAGAGAAGAGTTTCAGACTCAGATTCAGATTTGGGAGCGATGGAGGGGATCGCTCCAGACATCCCTTAGGTTATCCAAGTTAGTATACAGAACCAGAGTCCATACAAAGCTTTCAGATCTCTGGACCTCAATGAAGGCAAGAGTTCAGCCAGGCAAAACTGGAGGGTTCTCTGCTGAGCTGTAAGTTTGATAGTAAGGCAAGCCTCCTAGTTTCTCCAAAGCCCATCACTGAACTGGGAAGCACATGAGCCTTGCAGACCTCCAACAGTTTTGATCCCTATAGTAAGTACAGCTTGACCAGGGAGGGCAAGCTAAATCCCAGAACTTAGCTAGGGAAGAGCTGGGTATCTATGTGACCAGCGGCAGTTTGGAACACATCAGGGAAACCACCAGTAGTGCCCTAGCTTCTCTGATGACCAGTGAGAGGTGGTCTATGGCTAGGAAATACGAAATGGTTTTAGACCTATAGCAGTTATAGCTGAGACAGGGAGGGCAATTTAATTGGTGTCCTTAACCAGGCACCAGCTGGATGGCTCAGTGCTCAGGTGTGTCTCAGAGAACACTGCAGCAGACCCCTGGTTTGAGACTCAGGCAGAGAAACCTCAAGAGAAGACCTGCATCTTTGTGGCCACCACAGTTGACAAGTTAGTTGCCACAGAAAAAGGATGAGGGAACAGATGAAAAAAAAAAAAAAAAACAAGCCGGACACCTGAAACTGACCACAGGGTGTGACCAGCCAAGGTCAGGTGTCTGCTGTGAGAACTACTAGAAGTTTAAAAAAAAAAGAAAAGAAACTGCATAAAACTAAAAGAGGAAGAACTTTCTCCATTTAACTTGCATGAGTTTGTGAACATGGATGAAGTTCTAGAGGTTCACGTGATAATAGACAACTCCCACCCCCCTGGCTGAAGAAATATAAGACTGATCAATGCAAAATTAAGGAGCACAGGCAGGAAAACGCCTCAAGAAGCCCATTTACCAGGGATCCGAGGCAAAAGTCCTGGCCCCACCCCCAAGTGCCATGGTGGCCCCCTTGGGAGGACAGGGACAGCCCCATATCCCCAAAGCTCCACCGCCGCCCCGATATGCGGCCCAGGGAGCCGAAGCAGGAAAGGGGGGGCTGCCAGACACCCCAGAAGTAGACGAGGCAGAGCCCAGTGACCAGATCCTGAACAAAATATACCCCAACCTTAAAGAATTGAGGGAAAGGATGAACAAATACAGAAGTTTGACCACTATGTATCGAGAAGCTGCAGAAGCTTATTGCAATGTTTGAGGCAAAGCATTGGGGGAGCACATAAAGCGGTCCAGGTCCACCGCAGAGGCAGGAGAAGCAGAAGTCCTGACCCCCCCTTCGTGTAGTTTGGGACAAGCCACTCCCTGCGCCTCCGTTCACCCTTCAATATGTCCCCTTCACCACCATCGATTTGATGAATTGGAAGACCCACACCCCTGCATTTGCTGAGAAGCCCCAGGCAGTTGTGAACTTGCGGTCCTCTATATTTGCAGCAGCGCATGAGGCTACCTGGGCAGATTGTCAGCAATTGCTGAGCATTCTCTTTACCTCAGAGGAAAGGAGGAGAATTAATACACAGGCTTTAGAATTTCTTGGAACGCCTGATGGAGGCATACAGAATTTGGACCCCCTTTGACTTTGAACTCCTTGCACATGAGCTAATGGTAAATGCCTCCCTCATAGGACAATGTGCAAAGGACATTAGAACCAAAATCCAAAAAAACAGCCTGGGTTCCAGGGCATGTCCAGATTTCAGATCATGGCCATCGCCCAGAAGGTGTTTGAACAAAGAGGAGAGGCTGAGAAGAGGGAGAAAAAGCAGTGGAGGCTTGTGAAGGAGACGTGGCTGATGCTCTAGAGAAGCCCTGGGTTGCGTGGCAGGGATTGAAGATGGCATGTCAGGCTGCAGTGGAAGCCAGCCCAGAGGGGGCTGAGTACCAAGCCCAGAGGGGGCTGAGGCTGCTTTGGGAAGTTGTTTCTACGGTTCAACGCATCTGTGTGATGCACTGTGTGTTGGAGAAAGGCTGAAAAGGCAGTTGCAAGCTGTTCCTCAGGCAATGGAGCACCCAAAAGTGGGGGTGCAGGCCAGGCAAGCCATTCCAAGAGTTCTGAGGAGGCCAAAGTCTCCAAGAGTTATTTGTCCTCTGAGGTGAAGTCCAACAGCGAAAGGCATTGCCATGCAATTGGCAGCTGGATGCAAGGCTAATATTCTAAATATGCCTTCTTAACCCTGCATGCGCATGGCGCCCTATGGAAAGAGCGGGGCTTGAGTGGAGCCCACGGGAAAGCTCTGAAATACGTTCCAGAAGTTGCGAAACTGTATGGGCCCCAAAGAGATTGCTGTAATGCACTGCAAAGGCCATGATAGAGGTTGGGACATGGTCACTAGAGCCAACCGGAAAGCAGATAATGCAGCTTGTGAGGCAGCTCTGAAACCTCCACCAGTGGTCACCACCGCCCTCAACCCAGCTACCCTGTTGCCGGTAGGAGAAGGTGAGGAGCAAACGCACGATTGCATTGAGGTTATGGACACAAGACTGGACCAGGAGAAGTGGCCAGAGGAAATCGATTGGCAGACAGAGTGGCCAAGGAAGCAGCCCGGGAACCAGCCCCGCCTCAGTTATTGGAACAGTGGTCCCAGAAGGGATCTTAAGCACTGCTGACAAACCAGATACTATGTATCCACCCACATGAGGCCAGATGCCACAACCAAGCAGCTGGAGAAGTATGTCTATATAGCCAACCTTTATCAACTGGCAGCCCAGATTTCCAGGAAATGCCTGCTATGCCAAAAGAATAATCCCAGAACTCACTCCAGACGATGTGGAACCACGTTACACCCTTGATGAACAGCAGTGGACCAGCCAAGAAGGAGCAACGCTCCAGGAAGGACCAGACAGCCGTGTTTTTGTGCCCCAACATCTGGCCAGCACAATTGTAAAGAATTACCACGAGTCCACCCATTTGGGAGGCCCAGCTGCTAAAGCACACCTTGGGAGAATATTCTATCTCAACTAACTGCTGCTATAACTAACTGCTGCTATATCCCAAAATGTGCCCTGTGCGCCAACCAAGAGACTGAGACTATCACCCTTTGAACTTCTATATGGCAGGCCAACCCCTTTCGTCCGAGACATCCCCGTCAGTTTGGGGCAGATGGGAGATCACATCACCCAAGAACAAGTGCAATCCCTGTGTTTGTTGTGTGTGTTTGCTTCCTTTCCAGGTATTCCCTCGAGCGTACACCTGCAGTCCCGCGGCAGTCTCGCTGAGCCGGTTCACCAGTTCCTCTGGGTGACAGCGTCTGGCGACCCCCTCATCCCCAACTGCAGTGAAAGTAGTCGAGGTGATCCCCTGGGTACATCACACGCATCTGAAGAAGGGTGTCTGGACTTGCAAGAGAAATCCTGCTGACCCTCTGAAGTTGATCATCACCTTGTGTCTAACGCTACCAGGGAAAAAGCGTTAGGCCACGGGCAACGAGATCCTGCGACTAATCATCACAAGGACAGTTACAAAGACTTTCTCTTTTCTCTCTTATTTTCTTTATTGACTTGCTCTATGTCTTATTGCCCTGACCCTACCGAACCATACCAATCCTATTGGCCTGCTGACCTCTGCTATGACTGGTTTGTCTTGCCGGTGGTAAGAGACGGCATACTCGTAGGCTCTTGGGAACGAGGGTTCAATAGGGCGGCTGCAGTACAGCATCCCACTCTCCCACTGTGGCTCTTTATTCACTGCATTGCCCAGCGCACTTGGATGTGGCTCCTCCGGGGAGCTGCAGGTTTGGTCGAAATCTATCGAGTTCTGGACCGCTCTTGCTGTTGTGGGGGGGTAACCAACTGTCACTCAGGGGGTAGAGCACTGTACCAACCCCATCTGGTAGACCAGGTCCTAATCTTAATCCAGGTGTTGCATGGGACGGAGCCTATCTTAATGCAAATATTGCAGGGGAGGGAGAACACCTTCCTGAACATGACCACGGCTGTGGCCAAGAGCCTGAACAGGTATGAGTGCTGGGTATGCATCCGAGGTCAAGATTCTGAACACCACCTACGTGGTTCCCCAGCACCATATTTGAAGACTTGACAGGGTCATAGAGGTAGGCCAGTGTATCCACAGGAGTGTACATTTTCTGGCTCTCTATGATATTGTACCTATAGGTCCATCAAGCGAAAATGGAGAACCGTGTCCGGTCAGCATTTTCGTGATGGAAAGGGGGGAATGGAGGGGTGAAGGTCAGGATGACCAATGGAGAGTCAGGCTAAGAACCTCTGACACCATTTTAGAGAGCAAACTAGAAGCTAAAAGCCTGAAGTCATTTTCTGAGAGCAAAGCCTCTATCCTGTTTGCAACTGTTTGCAAAGAGCAAGTGTGGTTAGGATATTTTGCAGAGGCAGCAAGCACGCAAGCTTGTGGGTGCAGCTAGCTTGCCCCTGCAGGAAGTTTGCCAGTTGAGGTTAAGCCATTTCTGAGAAACGACCCCTGACAAAGGCAAGTAGCAGGATGTTTGCTGACCGCCAGGGTCCAGATAGAACTCTTAGGTGTGAAGTTGCTAAACCACAAGTACATTTCTTGGAAGTGGGGGGTTCAGGGGCACTTCCTGGAATTAGTAAAGAGGTTAAGTAGATTATAAGCCAGTAGCGCCACCTAGTGGAATAGGCAACTTGGAACCGAAAGACCAACATCAATTATTTAATTGGTTGAGCTTCAATGAATATGCATAAAGGGGAATGTTTGAGGGCTGGGTCAAGGTTTGAACCATTGTTTTGCCCAAGGGGATAAAAACTGTTTGCCCCTGGTGTTCGGGGGCATTCTCTCTCATTTTGGCAGCTGAATGCACCCCTTTGCTTTGCTTGTCTGACAAATAAACCAAAGTCAATAAAACTTTTGTAATTAAAATATTGCTGCCTGGATTTTTCCATTCTGGTCCGTATTCTGAAGTCTCCAACACTGCTTTTGCCACTTACCACCTGGCCCAGGGCGGGGCCTGACAGGCCTCACTAGGACAGTTGTTACTGCCGGAGAGGCACAGAGTGTTTTTAAAATGTTTTTAAAAATTTTCTTTGGATTTTTTGTATGTGGGGGGTGGGGGTGGGATGGATGTTTGGTTGGGCTTGGGGAATTATTATTTTTTTTATTTTGATGTTTTTGTAATTTTTACATTTTTTTGTTTGTATTGTTTTATTGGTTTTGTTTGTTTGTTTAAGGTGTTATTTTGTTTTTAGGGGGAGGGGTCAGGGCTGCCGGGGAGTGGGCCCCAGCCCACAAAATGGCTGGGGCATGTTCCACAGGGGGGGATGCACTGGGACAACCGATCTCAGTGATCACGGGTAGGAGGAGGAGTTACGCTAAGACCAGACCATGTCATTACAGAGGAGGCAGGTTTAGTCGTTGTCTGAGGACTATCCCTGCCTCCAGGTCTGGTCCTGACCGGATGGATACTAGAATCAGCAAGGGATACCCACATGACCTGAAGGTGCTGCTGTGCAATGCCAGGTCAATGATTCATAAGACCACTGCCATCCATGACTTGATCATGGATGGAGGATTTGACCTGGCATGTGTAACAGAGACTTGGTTGGATGAAGCAGATGGGCCTGTCCTTGCCGCTGCTTGTCCACCAGGTTTCTCTTACGCACAGCAACCCAGGTCACGTGGGCGGGGAGGGGGGGGTTGCAGTGATTTTTAGGAAGTCATTAGTTTGCACCAGGCGTCATATTGGGAAGACCCAGTTTTCTGAGTGCATGTTCTGGAAGTTGGGCAATAGGGGCAGTACAGGATTCCTTTTGGTGTACCGACCTCCCCGCTGCACCAAGGATTCCCTGCCCGAGCTGCTTCAGGTCGTGGCGGATGTTCTCCTGGAGACACCTAGCCTGGTCGTCCTAGGGGATTTTAACATCCATGCCGACACGACCTTACAAGGGGCCGCTCGGGACTTCGTGGAAAGCATGGCCTCCATGGGGCTGTCCCTGAATAAGTCTGGCCCAACTCATAGCCACGGACATGCCTTGGACCTGGTGTTTACCTCTATGGATGTTGGTGATCTGACACTAAGTAAAAGCGAAACGAAAGAAGTGCCATGGTCAGATCACTTCCTGGTGCAACTGGACTTCTCTGCGACCCATCCCCTCTGCAGGGAGGTGGGACCAATTCGGATGGTCCGCCCCCGCCACTTAATGGATCCAAATGGTTTCCAGAGAGTGGTAGGGGATGCTTTATCCCATGTTGATGGCCTTTCAGCTGATTCCCTGGTGGCCCGCTGGAATGTGGAGTTAACCAGGGCTATTGACTGTTTGGCTCCGAAGCGCCCTCTCCGATTGCATGGAGCCCGGACAGCCCCGTGGTTTTCCACGGATCTGAGGGCAATGAAACAATCGTTGAGACGGCTAGAGCGCCGGTGGCGGATAACTCATTCCGAATCTGACCGGACACAGGTTAGAGCTCAACGTCGAGCCTACCAAGTGGCGATAGCGACGGCGAATAAGAATTTCTTCACCGCCTCTATTGCATCTGCAGAAAACAGCAGCAGGAGACTTTTTCAGGTGGTTCACAATTTAGCGGAACCACCTGCAACATCGGGGTCCAGTACGGGCCACATGTTCTCCTGCAATGATTTTGCAAAGTTTTTTGCAGATAAAATCGCCCAGATTCGGGAAGAAGTAGACTCCACTGTGGGAGCAGGGCCGGGGCGGGAGAGTGCTAGAGCTCTGTCTAGTCAAGTTGAGTGGGATCAATTTCAATCTGTTACCTCCGAGGATGTGGACAGGCTGCTTGGACGAGTGAAACCAACCACCTGTCTCCTGGATCCTTGCCCATCCTGGCTTATAAAAGCTAGCCGGGAAGGACTGGGCGATGGGCTTCGTGGGGTGGTGAATGCTTCCCTCCGTGAGGGAGCCTTTCCAGACCCGCTGAAAGAGGCGGTTATTAAACCGCTTCTTAAAAAACCATCTTTAGATGCGGCCACGATGGCCAACTATCGCCCAGTCTCAAATCTTCCATTCCTGGGCAAGGTGATTGAGCGAGCGGTTGCCGAACAACTCCAGGCACGCCTGGAAGAAGCGGACCATTTGGATCCCTTCCAGTCGGGATTCAGGCCTCATCATGGGACTGAAACTGCCTTGGTCGCACTGGTTGATGATCTCCGGTGGGCTAGGGACAAAGGTGAGAGCTGTTTCCTAGTTCTGCTGGATCTCTCAGCGGCGTTTGATACCATCGACCATAGCATCCTTCTGGACCGTCTTGAGGGGCTGGGAGCTGGGGGCACTGTTATACAGTGGTTCCGCTCCTTCCTCCTGGGCCGTGTTCAGAAAGTGGTGGTGGGGGATGAGTGTTCAGACCCCTGGGCTCTCACTTGTGGGGTGCCTCAGGGTTCTGTCCTCTCCCCCATGCTTTTCAACATCTACATGCGGCCGCTGGGAGAGATCATCAGGAGGTTTGGGCTGGGTGTTCATCAGTATGCGGATGACACCCAGCTCTACCTCTCTTTTAAATCAGAACCAGTGAAGGCGGTGAAGGTCCTGTGTGAGTGTCTGGAGGCGGTTGGAGGATGGATGGCGGCTAACAGATTGAGGTTGAATCCTGACAAGACAGAAGTACTGTTTTTGGGGGACAGGAGGCGGGCAGGTGTGGAGGATTCCCTGGTCCTGAATGGGGTAACTGTGCCCCTGAAGGACCAGGTGCGCAGCCTGGGAGTCATTTTGGACTCACAGCTGTCCATGGAGGCACAGGTCAAATCTGTGTCCAGGGCAGCTGTTTACCAGCTCCATCTGGTACGTAGGCTGAGACCCTATCTGCCTGCGGACTGTCTCGCCAGAGTGGTGCATGCTCTGGTTATCTCCCGCTTGGACTACTGCAATGCACTCTACGTGGGGCTACCTTTGAAGGTGACTCGGAAACTACAACTAATCCAGAATGCGGCAGCTAGACTGGTGACTGGGAGCGGCCGCCGAGACCATATAACACCGGTCTTGAAAGACCTACATTGGCTCCCAGTACGTTTCCGAGCACAATTCAAAGTGTTGGTGCTGACCTTTAAAGCCCTAAACGGCCTCGGTCCAGTATACCTGAAGGAGCGTCTCCACCCCATCAGTCTGCCCGGACGCTGAGGTCCAGCGCCGAGGGCCTTCTGGCAGTTCCCTCATTGCGAGAAGCAAAGCTACAGGGAACCAGGCAGAGGGCCTTCTCGGTAGTGGCGCCCGCCCTGTGGAACGCCCTTCCAGCAGATGTCAAAGCGATAAACAACTACCTGACATTCAGGAGACATCTTAAGGCAGCCCTGTTCAGGGAAGTTTTTAACGTGTGATATTTTACTGTATTTTTGGTTGTTATGGAAGCCGCCCAGAGTGGCTGGGGAGGCCCAGCCAGATGGGCGGGGTATAAATAATAAATTTATTATTATTATTATTATTATTATTATTATTATTATTATTATTATTCTCCCTCTTCTGACACACAGAAACCCATTGGTCCTCTTCCCCTCCCTTATTCCAGTCAAGACCTTCTTGCCTTTTCTCCCCCCTGTGTCTTTTCTGCTCACTTGGGGGGGGGGTTTCCCTCCCCCCCCATCCATCCATCCTCCCCCCCCCAACCCCCTGTAACTCAGGCAGAAGCAAAGGGAGCCTGCAGGGATTTATCTTGCCACAGAATTTCCTTGTTTCCACTCCCCAAACCTCCATGCCCCCATCTCCATTCCCTGCCACTCACCAGATCTCTCTGAGGGTCCTGGAGGGGAACGGTCAGAGGTTGTGGGAGACAGCCTGACCAGGTCAACCGTCCATCTTCCCCCTTCCATCCTCGCTAGGATCGCAGGATCAGCCTCTTCCATCCTTCCTGAGGAGCTCAGAAGCTGCAGGTTCCTGGGAGGGAGGAAGAAGCAAAGGCAGCCTCAGAGGCCCTGCAGGCATTTCCCCGCCCAAGGTATTTTCCTGGTGAATGATAAGCCTGCCTAGGTGTGGAGCTCCCGTGATAAAAGAGGAGTGTCCCCCCTCCTGAACCCCACCATGCGAGGAAAGTGGAGTCATGCCTGAAAGAAGATCTTCTTCCCACCAACATTCAAAACATTCCTTTTTTGGCTCCCTTCTCTCTCTGCCAGCCTGGAGCTGTGACCTGGCTGCCTCCCTCCATTCCACCTCCACCCCCAGCCCCACTTTAGGGGAAGGGGCTGCAGCTCAAGAGCGGAGCATCTCCTCAGCAGGCAGAAAGCCCCCGATCCAAGACCCCCCCTTGGTCTAATCCTGCCCTCTCTACTCGACCCCTTTCTCTCCAAAACATCCATGCCTCCGTCCTCCTCTCCCCAGAGCCATCCTGCCCCCTTTCCTTTTGGAGGGGGGTTCCTACCCCACCCTAAAACTCCCTCCCCCCCCGCCTCGCCTTCTTGCCTTGCTCTCCTCCTGGGGCGCCCCTACAGCTCTCGAGGTCCTTTGCTCTCCCCACAGCTCTTTCGGGGCTCAAATGTGGGGTGCAACCCCGTGCATGCTCCTCTCGCGGAGGGCTTCTCTCCTGCTCTGGCACGGGAGCCCCCCCCCCCCAAATATATCCCTCTTTCTTCCTACCTTGCAAAAGGCACCGTCTTCCGCGCTGCAGAATCTCCTCCCTCGCAGCTTGTCAAATGTGACAAACGGAGGAGGAAGCGACGCTTCCCTCTCCCCCAGGAAGTCCTCTCTAGCAATATAATCGCTGCCTTTAACCCTTGAAGAGCCAGTATTCACCCCACCCCACCCCACCCTGGGGACATTGCAGATTCTGCTTCTTTGTACCCCATAAAAGAGGGTTGCTACCTTTCTTCCGGCGAAATACAAGGCGGTTGGGGGTGATTCCTCCCACCCCCCAATTTGTTGCTGACCCGACTTGGAAGCAACCCATTACAATCTGTCGCAGCCCAACACGATGCCCCACCTTGCATTTCTCTCTCTCATCAGCATTCCAACAATTTCCTCTCCCACAATTTCATTTGTTCAACAGAACTTTCCCTCCGGTTGACAGAAGCGATTCCTTGGATCCCAGCTATGAATGCTGTCAATTTAGGGTGCTTCCTAACCAAGTTGGATTTGTGAAAGTTTTATTTATGGCTGAGTAATACATGCACTTTATTGGTAACTGTTGGGCTGATTATATTTATTTTCTCGCCTCATCTTGTTTTCAGTTTATAAATAGGTTCTTAAATTGTATTCTTACAATTCATTCTGTTCTATTCTAAACAATAGCTCAGCTCTTGCGGAGTTCCTAGCACATGTATGCTTTTATTTAAAAGAAAGGTTTCCATTTTATTTACTGCTTTCCAACCCAGCTCAGCCCCTGGCCTCTCAAGATCTTCCCTCCAAAACCTCGGAGGGGCTCCTCTCCACTCCCACTGGTTGCCCCCCATGGCTTTTCTCACCTCTGCAGGTTGGCCAGCTATGCCCCCTTCGGGACAGAGGTGACTTGGCAACTGAACTCCAGGCTCTGGCAAGTTCCAGCCTGAATAATTGCAATGTCTTCTACAGTGGTACCTCAGGTTAAGTACTTAATTCGTTCCAGAGGTCCGTTCTTAACCTGAAACTGTTCTTAACCTGAGGTACCACTTTAGCTAATGGGGCCTCCCGCTGCCGCCACCACACAATTTCTGTTCTCATCCTGAAGCTAAGTTCTTAACCTGAGGTACTATTTCTGACTTCGCAGAGTCTGTAACCTGAAGCGTCTGTAACCTGAGGTACCACTGTATTTTTTTAAAAGGCAGCTTTCTTCACTTTCTTCCTAAAATGGAACTGTTTACTGCTTTAATTCTGCCCTGTTCCAAAAGTTTCCATTAGAGCTTTCAGGAAAGCTATGAAGAATTTGCATGACTAGAAGTGCGTTAAGATTTTCAAAATGAAAACACTTAGGGGAACTCAATTTCCCCCTTCCCTTTTTTAAAAAAGATAGAATCATAGAATCATAGAGTTGGAAGAGGCCACAAGGGCCATCGAGTCCAACCCCCTGCCAAGCAGGAAACCCCATCAGAGCACTCCTGACATATGATTGTCAAGCCTCTGCTTAAAGACCTCCAAAGTAGGAGACTCCACCACACTCCTTGGCAGCAAATTCCACTGTCGAACAGCTCTTACTGTCAGGAAGTTCTTCCTAATGTTTAGGTGGAATCTTCTTTCTTGTAGTTTGGATCCATTGCTCCGTGTCCGCTTCTCTGAAGCAGCAGAAAACAACCTTTCTCCCTCCTCTATGTGACATCCTTTTATAATCCAATATGGTTAAGAATATAGATAATCCAATATGGTTAAGAATATAGCATTTTTACTTATTCTATAAAGATGGACAGAAGCTGATGGTGTTAATCTGAATCAGTTGGCCTGCTTGTAACTAACAATATGTTGGAATGTTGCTTCAAAGCATTGCTTCCTCCTGCAGTGGTTTATAAGCAAGGAATTTTATTATTTCTGAGTATGCATGTGTTTTTGTGCATGTGCATTTATAGGTATACCTGATTATATTCCACCTTTCCAGTGAAAGGTAACTACAACAGCACACATGTAACAAAATGTTTTACTCTGACCCCCACGATAATGCTCAAATATAATGCTTTAATTCATCTAGAAGTTACAAGGAAAAGGTGGGACACACCTGGAGGAAAGAAGGGAAATGCCTCATTACCAACTACAATCAAATTACCCAACTGCTACAAAACAAAAGCAATGAATCCTGGTCCGCTTTCAATAACTGTTTTGCAGGATCTGACCCAAGGTCCATGGATGGCACCATCTTGTACCCAAGAGCAGCAGCCAGAAACCTGCAGGAGTTCAGAAGCAGCACATGGTGCTCAGGCCTTTTTTCCCTGCCTTTCCACACAACATGCTTCCTTAGATAAGAGTGTGACCCTATTAGGCCATCCTTTGGTCTGTTTTCAAAGATGAGATGAGCAAGAGTGGTGGAGACTGCCACTCCAATAGGCTTCAGAGAAGGGGAAGAGGAAGGGAGTATGGACCTAGAATTGCGGTGGTCTGAGATGGGACACACCGCAGAAGAAGGAAGGAGCTGGGAAATAGTGGATCAACAGGAGCAAGATAGCAGGTGCTCCAGCCCTGAACAGAGACAGGAGCCTGTTGCGTTAGAAATATCACAGCAGCCAAGCGACACGATGTCTCTAGTATACTGGAGTCCCCTCCTTCCCCTACAACCAGGCGTGCCCTTCATCTCACAGAGCAGAAAGCCAAACAGACACAGAGAGATTCCATTAGCGGCCCCCGTAGACAACAGGAAGGGGCTCAAGGCCAGGAAGTAACTGCTGGGGGCAGGAACACTCACTCTAGGCAACAGCTCAGGTTTTTGAGGACATACATTCCATGTTTCTGTGTGTTTTTGTTGATTTAAATGAAAGAAGCAAAAGAAGCTCACAGCACCACTGATTTCACCAGGCAGGCAGCCAGCCAGCCCTGTAGTTGACGGCACCTTCGTGACAGCAGGTGTACGATTTCTCCCATGTGAAATCTTGTATGAATTCCATGAAGTTTAGCAACAGCGGTGCTCTAATTAAAATGCTTTCCGCATTACATGCACCTAAATACCGTATTTTTCGCTCTATAACACACACCTGACCATAACACGCACATCGTTTTTAGAGGAGGAAAACAAGAAAAAAATATTCTAAACGAAACAGTGGATGTATGATTTTTGTGGTTCATGCTGTGGCCACAGACATGTGATCTGACGGTGAGTTTGGGGTAGCCCAATGCAAAAATCCTGAGGATCCATGTGGATCCATGCTTTGTAACCACGTTTTTGCACCATTGCGGCCCCATGAAACAGTGGGTGTGTGTGTTTTTTGGTGCAGGCTGTAGCCATGGATATGCTATGTGATCTGATGGTGAATTTGGGGTGACCAAGTGCAAAAATCCTGAGGATTCATGTGGATCCGTGCTTTGTAACCACGTTTTAAGTGGGGAGGGAAGGAAAAGAACTCAAGGGACAAGGAGCTCACGTGGGGGGGGGGTGGAGAAGGATGCTGCTAATAATGCAGGAGAGGCTCCTCTCCGACTTTGCTCCTTTAGAACAAGCAGGCTCTGCGTCTCTCCCTCCTCCCCAGCAAGGAAACCATGATAGTAACCACTCTGAGACAAATCAAGAAAAATTGCGACCAACACTCTCCCCCAACAAGCGCAGTGAGGTCAAAACACACACACACGCAGAGAGAGAACTGGCCCTAAAGTCGCAGGGCGCTGGAAGTCGCAGGGGCGCTGGGGGAGTGAACGGGAAGCAAGAGAAGGAGAAGGAGCCCTCACACACAGAGACACACACAGAGTATCAATTCTAAAGTAGCAGGGGCGCAGGGAGAGTGAACGGGAAGCAAGAGAAGGAGAAGGAGCCCTCTCACACACAAACAGACACACAGAGTGTCAATTCTAAAGTCGGAGGGAGAGCGCAGGGGCGCAGGGAGAGTGAATGGGAAGCAGGAGGAGAACGATAGCTCAAGCACACACACACACACACAGTGGCTAATCCAAAATCGGACAGCAAAAAACTGCAGGCAGGGACAGAGAGCACGGGGTTGTTTTAAAGCAGCCAACCCCGCTCTGCTTCTCTCCCTCCTCCCGGCTAGGCTGGCTGAAAAGCTTTGCTGCTACTTAGCAGCTCAGTGGGGAGGAGAGAGGGACATAGAGGACGGGGTTGTTTTAAAGCAGCCAACCCCGCTCTGCTTCTCTCCCTCCTCCCCGGCTCCGCTAGCTGACAGGAGCCGCTTACACCCGCTTTGCTGTTTCAAAGCGAGCCACGGACTGCTCACAACTGCAGCAGATTCCCCCGCCATCTGTAGGCATTCGCTCCATAACACGCACAAACATTTCCCCTTACTTTCTAGGAGGAAAAATCTGCGTGTTATGGAGCGAAATTTACGGTATTTCTTTCCTCTTGATTCGCTTATGCAAAATGAGTTGTGAAATCTTACCAAATCTTTTCCCACATTCCTAGCATATATATGGTTTATCACATGTGAGTTCTTTTATGAGAAGTAAGCGTAGATCCATGTGCAAATCTCTTTCCACACTCCAAACATTTATATGGTTTCTCCCCTGTGTGAATTCTTTGGTGCGATGTAAGGCTTGTGCTGTGACTGAAGTTCTTTCCACACTCAAAACAGGTATATGGTTTCACCCCTGTGTGAAGTCTTTGATGAGATCTAAGGCTTGAGCTTTGAGTGAAGCTCTTTCCACACTCAAAACATGCATGCGATTTTTCACCTTTGTGAGTTTTTTGATGTGATGTAAGGCTTGTGCCCTGGCTGAAGCTCTTTCCACACTCAAAGCACTTATATGGCTTTTCTCCTGTATGGATTCTGCGATGGCAAACAAGGTATGTGCAGTTACTAAAGCTCTTTCCACATGTCACACATTTATATGGTTTTTCCCCTGTATGGATTCGCTCATGCACAGTAAGGTGTGAACTCTGACTGAAGCTCTTCCCACACTCGAAGCATTTATACGGCTTCTCACCCGTGTGAGTTCTCTTATGTGAAGTAAGGTGTGAACTCTGGCTGAAGCTCTTTCCACATTCCAAGCATTTATATGGTTTCTCCCCTGTGTGGGTTCTCTTATGTGAAGTAAGGCTACATTCATGGGCAAAGCTCCTTCCGCACTCCGTACATTTATAAGATTTCTCTCCTGTGTGAATTCTTTGGTGCGATATAAGACTTGAGCCGTGAGCGAAGCTCATTCCGCACTCCAAACATTTATACGGCTTCTCCCCTGTGTGGATTTTTTGATGTGATGCAAGGCTTGAGCTGTGACAGAACGTCTTTCCACAGTCCAAACAGGTATATGGTTTCTCCTTCCTGTGGATTTTTTGATGAGATTTAAGGCATCTGCTGCGACTGAAGCTCTTTCCACACTCAAAGCACCTATGTGGTTTCTCCCTGCTGTGGACTTCCTGGTGTATTTTAAGGTTTGAGTGGCGCTTGAAACTCTTTCCACATTCTAGGCATTTGTATGATTCCTGTCCTGTGTGAATTCTTTCATGTGATTTTAGGCCTGAGCTGTCAATGAAGCTCTTTCCACACACCAAGCATTTACACAGTGTCTCCTCTGAGTGGATTCTGCAGTGTGGGCTGAGGCTCAATTTACCTTTGAACGTTTTGCCACATGAAGGGCTATCATTTGTTCTCTTCACTTCATGCTTTTTTCTTTCTGATGAGCCCCAAGAACCATTATTGTCCTGGTCATCACCTGCTAAAATTAAGGGAAAACAGCAAACATTAAAAAGTTCCCAATACAGGGCTGCCTTCAGATGTCTTCTAAAAGCTACGTACTTCTTTATCTCCTTGACATCTGAAGGGAGGGTGTTCCACAGGACTGGTTCCACTACTTCACTTCTTACTGTGACGAAACCAGCAGAAGACCCTCAGAGTTGGACCTCAGTGTCCGGGCAGAAGGATGGAGGTGGAGATGTTCATTCAGGTCTACAGGGCTGAGGCCGTTTAGAGCTTTAAAGGTCAGCACCAACACTTTGAATTGTGCTTGGAAACATACTCTGAGCCAATGTAGATCCTTTAAGACCAGCGTTATATGCTCCTGGCAACTGCTCCCAGTCACCAGTTGAGCTGCTGCTTTCTGGATTAATTGTAGTTTCCGAGTCACCTTCAAAGGCAGCCCCACCTAGAGCGCATTGTAGCAATCCAAGCGGGAGATAACCAAGGCATGTACCACAGTCTGTGTGCAGGTAGGGACTTAGCGTGTGTACCAGATGGAGCTGGTAGACAACAGCCCCAAAACTCTGACTATGCCCATGTCACGATTAAAAAACATTCATGTCCTTTCTTTCTACCTTTTATCTCTGCTAGCCGGGAGCTCTGGCCCTGCAGCCTTCCTCGTTTTCTTGCCAGGTGGGCTTCCTCAATCCCAACATTTCCCCAGGTCCCCATCTCCATTCCCTGGAACTCACCAGATCTCTCTGAGGGTCCTGGGAGAGAACAGTCAGAGGTGGTGGGAGACAGCCTGACCAGGTCAACTGTCCATCTTCCCCCTTCCATCCTTGCTAGGTCTGCAGGAGGATAATAATAATAATAATAATAATAATAATTTTTGTATCCTGCCTTCTCTGGCCGAGGCAGGGCCCAGAGTGGCTAGCATCATAAAAACAACACCATATGCATAAAAACAGACATTAATTAAAATACATCATACAAGTACCTGTGAGCAGGTTGGGGGCCTCCTTCGGGCTTGTTTTATACAAAGGAAAGTAAGTCAAACTGCATCCTGCCCAAAGGCCTGGCGGAACAGCTCCGTCTTGCAGGCCCTGCGGAAAGATGTCAAATCCCGCAGGGCCCTAGTCTCTTGTGGGAGAGTGGTCCACCAGGCTGGGGCCACGGCTGAAAAGGCCCTGGCTCTAGACAAGGCCAGCCAAATTTCCCTGGGGCCAGGGATCTTCAAGGTGTTGTTATTAGCAGAAAGAGGGTGAAAGAGGATCAGCCTCTTTCATCCTTCCTGAGGAGCTCAGAAGCCTAAACAAGCTGCAGGTTTCTTGGGAGCGAGGGAGGGAAGGAGAAGTAAAAGGAGCCTCAGAGAAGCTGCAGGGATTCCTCTGCCCTAGATATTCTCCAGCCCCTGCAGAAGCCCAAATGGGGCATATATGTAAAATTTATATCCCCCAATCTGGTGGGCTTCTCACAGCCACCCAGTGTGGCTAAGAGCATATATAAAGACAGAACAAAACATCAACCATAAAAAACAGAAATATCCTATACAGGCAACAAACCAACCAATAATAAGAATAGCAGCAATAATAACAACATGTTTACAGTTAACAACAACAACAACAACAACAACAACATGTTTACAGTTATACCCAAATTAAAATAACCACCGACCCCAACGAAACAATTAACCAACACCAACCCAACAAAAACAAAACAGAGGAACCAAAATCAGAACCTTTTAAAGCATTTTAGCCAGTTGCCCCAACCCAAGAGTTGTTCCAGCAATGTCCCAGGAGCCTCTCAGGAGCCTCTTTCAGCTGTTGAAGGTGAGCCTGGGCTCCACCCCCTTGGCCAGGTGGAATGGGCTTTGCACCCAGGCCTCATGGCATGGGGGGCACAGTAGTGACCTGAAAGTAGATCCCATTGAACGCAGTTGTTTTTATATCTATATAGGGCTCCTCTGCCTATTCCTCCTCTTCTGGCAACATATTGGTGCATGCTCCAGGGGACAGACTTTGGAGAAGACCTCTTCTCTGCCTTCCTGCAAGTCAAGACCTTCTTGCATTGTATGTTCTCCTGTCTTTTCTGCTTGCTGGAGGGAGGGGTTCCCTCTAGCCCCCACCCATCCATTTCTTCTTCTCCACCCCCAACCCCCTGAAACTCAGCCAACGTCTCCCAGCCTCAGAGGTGGGGACCCCCAGCTCAGGTCCTTCCTAGGACCACTAATCCAGCCTCTTTGGAACTATATTGCAGGACTCAGAAGTTTAAAGAAGCTGAGGGTTTTGGGGGTGAGAGAGAAGCAAGGCGGCCTCAGAGCCCCTCCAGGGATTTTCCTGCCGGAGGGGATGCCTCCCAATATATCGGGGGCCCACCCACAGCCTCCACGGTAAAATCTCCCCCCTTTATCTTATTCCTTGCTTCCACTCTCCATCCCCCCAAGTTCCTATCTCCACTCCCCTGGAACTCACCAGATGTCTCTGAGGGTCCTAGAGGACAACGCTCAGAGATTGTTTGGAGGGATGCAGGAGACAGTCTGTCCAGGTCAACCGTCCATCTTCCTCCTTCCATCCTCGCTTGGATTGAAGAGCTCAGAAGCTGCAGGTTCCTGGGAGGGAGGAAGAAGCAAAGGCAGCCTCAGTAGCCCTGCAGTCAGTTTCCTGCCCAAGACATTTTCCTGGTGAATGTGAAGCCATGCCTGAAAACTGGAACCATGCCTGAAATAAGATCTTCTTCCCACCACCAATAAAAACATCCCTTTCCTTTTTTGCCAACCTAGAACTGTGACACTGCTGCCTCCCTCTGTTCCTCCTGTCCTGCAACCCCACTTTAGGGGAAGGGGCTGCAGTTCGAGGGCAGAGCATCTCTTCCGCAGGCAGGAAGCCCCAGATTCAGTCCCCAGGCAGGGCTGAGACTCCGCGTCTGAAAACCCCGAAGAGCAATTGCTGCCAGTCCGTGTAGACAATAGTAGCCCAGGTGGAGCAAGGCTAAGTGTAGGCAGCTGACTGCGCTTGGAGCCCCCAGTTTGCTGCAGCAGTTGCTGGTGGTGAGAAACTGATGACATTTTATGTCCAGTGGTTCTCCTCTTCCCATCCTTAAAGTCTTCCCTCCTCCATCTCTCCCAACACCTTGGTTCCTTCCTAGGGCTGGTCTGCTATACAGACAGACTGCGCCCTCTTTGGGGGCTTTCCTCCTGAACGCCCCCCCCCCAGACAAGGAAGGCATCTAAGGGGGGGGGGAAATAGCCCACGCCGTGTAGAGCTGAAATGAGCTTTTCCAAAACATGAATGTCTCCCTCCTCCTCTTCCCAGAGCCATCCTGCCTCCTTTCCTTTTAGGGAGGGGGGTTTCCTAGCCCACCCTAAAACTGCCTCTTCCCCCGCCTGCTCTCCTCCTGGGGCGCCCCTGCACCCCTAAAAGCCTTTTGCACTCATCGCAGCCCTTGGGGGGCTGAATTGGGGGTGCAACCCCACGCATGCGCCCTCCCACCCCTGCCCCTTTGCAAAACTGCCCTCTCCTGGAGGGCTTCTCTCCTGCGAAGGAGCTGCTCTGACACGGGAGCCCCCCCCCCCCACACACACATAAAAAACCCCACATCTCCCTCTTTCTTCCTACCTTGCAAAAGGCACAGTCTTACGCGCTGCAGACTCTCCTCCCTCGCAGCTGTTCAAATGTAACAAACCGAGGAGGAAGTGACGCTTTCCCTCTCCTCCCCCAGGAAGTCCTCTCTCATAATATAATCGCTGCCTTTAACCCTTGAAGAGCCAGCGTCTCTCCCACCCCACCCAAACTGCGTGGTACTGGAGACATTGCGGATTCCGCCTTTGGGGACCCCACAAAGCGCCCCCTTCCCTTGGAGGGGGGCACGCCCTCCTTTTTCTTACTGCATTTCCAGGGCGGTGGGATTTGCATTCTGCAGAGGGTCTGCTCCAAGGTTCAAATGTGGGGCAGTTGTGGCATAGTGGTTAGAGTGCACCTCTTGATATTAAGGTGGGACATTTCATAGCCCTGTTATGTTACAGTAGAACACAAAAGAATTCTTTCTCATCCCTGGTAAAGAAAAATAAGCACCCCACCCCAGACCTTCTAAGGCTGCTTTTTGCAATATCAGAACCATAGTGCCAGAACAGCCATCTCGAAACCATGCCCACCTCACAAGGTTACTGAGAAGATAAAGGGGGGGGGCAGGACATAGACAACCCCTACAAGGATGTGCAGTTTCACAGATTTTGCTCACAGCTTAGCCCACCTCACAGGGTTGTTGTTGTTGCAAAGGTAACAGGTGAGCGGAGAAGCCAGCAAGAAGCCGGGTGCAAATGTTTCATTTCAGCTTCACAGACCCTGCAGAGACACAAAACTGGTGCCAAGCTCACCCTGCTCCATCACCATCGCTTAACTGCAAAACTGCACAGCCCTGATCTTTTACAGGGGGAAGAAAACACCGGAAAAGGAAAAATATATACAATTGACTTGCAGGCAGAGAGTTTTAAAGCTCTTTTTGCACAGGGCAGAAAAATGGGGGTGGGGGCAGGACGGGGGTCTAAGAGGCATCCGGCTGCTGGTTCCAGAAGGCAAGGATGGTCCGATGGACGCATTCCCAGGGGTTGGTCCCAACTATATGTGATTTCGACTTTACCACCAAAATGTAACCCCTGCAAAAGTTGTGTGTCGAACTGTGCACCCCATACAATAGTTTATTACAACTCTCAGCACCCTTAACCAGCAAAATAGCTCCCAGAAATCTTAGGGGGGTTTCATGGGGCTTTGGATATGTGGGGTGAATGTGGCCTAACAGATTTGTGCTTGTGTGTGTGTGTGTGTCTAGCATCACTTGGCCTCCAAACACACTTTGGAAATAGGCACACATTGATCAAAATGGTGCAGCATAAAACCACAGGTGCAGTCAGCTCTCTATCCTAGTACAGTCATACCTCGGGGTGAATACGCTTAAGCTTAAATATTTTCGGGTTGCACTCCATGGCAACCTGGAAGTAACGGAGCGCGTTACTTCCACGTTTCGCCACTCACATATGCGCAGGCGCTAAAAATGATGTCACGCGCATGTGCGGAAGCAGCGAAAAGATAAAAACTCAATTATATAAAATACATTTTGGGGTTTCGAATCAATAGTCAGATAGTGGATCTTATTCTAATTGCCCCAGCTAAAAACCTTGCAACCTTTCCTGTCACCTGCTCATCTTGGTCTGCTGAGAGAAAAAACACTGTGACAGGGGCTGGGTGACCTGGAATAGACAATAAAATAGGGGTGATAACATCACTCTTCAAATCTTTATATAGAGTGCAAACCAGAAGGACATGTGCCACTGATTCGGTACTGCCATCTCCACAGGGACATAACCGTTTTTCGTGTGGAATCGTCCCTCAATTACAACCGAAGGCAGTATATTCAGTCTTGTGAGAGTAAATGCACGTCTATATTTTATAATTGCTAAGTTATGCAGATAGGGTGCAGAAGAGTCAAAATGGGTATATCACTGCCGCTGATGTTTTTCCTACTGCGACCTTGGGCAGTAGGAATGTTGTCCCAATGTTGTCATTCCAGGGTGGTTCAGGGCGGACCTGAAGTCACAAGATTAAGTCCTGTCCTCCTCAGCTCAGCTCCCCCCCCCCATCCCACTTCCAGATAAACAACAGGCCTCTGCTTTCAGTTGATCAACAACTTTCAAACATTCGCCATTTTCTTCCTTGTCTTAGACGGGAAGGGTTTTTCTCTCCAAGCATTCGGGGACCACTGCTATTCATGTGCCCTTGTGAAATTCCTCTCACCTCCATGGTAGCGTTTTGCTGTTTAGCCAATGTCCTTCCTCTTAAAAATAGGTTGTATGTCAACACCTCCTTAAATTTATTTGGGTGGTGGTGGGGTTAAGCTCTGGTTTCCCAACGACATTGGTCAAAACAACAAGGTTCTCCCCACCTTCACTCCTTTCAAACCACATATAGCTTCTAGTGTCCCCATCTCCTCCAGTGCACAGCCAATAAAATCCAATTATAAGGAGAACCTCCGCTTTTGATGGCGGTCCGAGGGGGTTGCATCATGGCAAAGGTGATTACCCAACTCCTCCATCTGCCCCCATGCTGATCTGCATGGGAGCGAGCCGTTGAGGCGACTGGGGGTCAGCCTGCTCCCTCATACCCCAGGAGGTTTCCAGGAATGCTTAAACCCTTTCGTTCCCTACCCCTTCATTTGTGCCTCCCTCCAATGTCGAGGGAGCTGCCGCCATGGTGCAAGACCAGAACCGGAAACTCAAGGTCAAAGAATAATACAAATAATAATAATAATAATAATAATAATAATAATAATAATAATATATTATTTATACCCCGCCCATCTGGCTGGGCCTCCCCAGCCACTCTGGGCAGCTTCCAAAAGAATATTAAAATACTGTGATACATCAAACATTAAAAGCATCCCTAAACAGGGCTGCCTTCAGATGTCTTCTAAAAGTCTGGTAGTTGTTGTTCTCTTTGACATCTGGTGGGAGGGCGTTCCAGAGGGAGGGCGCCACTGCCGAGAAGGCCCTCTGCCTGGTTCCCTGTAACTTGGCTTCTCACAGTGAGGGAACCGCCAGAAAGCCCTCGGTGCTGGACCTCAGTGTCCGGGTAGAACGATGGGGGTGGAGACGCTCCTTCAGGTATACTGGACCGAGGCCGTTTAGGGCTTTAAAGGTCAGCACCAACACTTTGAATTGTGCTCGGAAACGTACTGGGAGCCAATGTAGGTCTTTCAAGACCGGTGTTATATGGTCTCGGAGGCCGCTCCCTGTCACCAGTCTGGCTGTTGCGTTCTGGATTAGTTGTAGTTTCCGGGTCACCTTCAAAGGTAGCCCCGCGTAGAGCGCATTGCAGTAGTCCAAGCGGGAGATAATCAGAGCATGCACCACTCTGGCGAGGCAGTCCGCAGGCAGATAGGGTCTCATCCTGCGTACCAGATGGAGCTGGTACACAGCTGCCCTGGGCACACATTTAACCTGTGCCTCCATGGACAGCTGTGAGTCCAAAATGACTCCCAGGCTGCGCACCTGGTCCTTCAGGGGCACAGTTACCCCATTCAGGACCAGGGAAATGTAGTGTTGGAAGGGACCACAAGAATCATCTAGTCCTGGGGTAAAGGTAAAGGGACCCTTGACCGTTAAGTCTAGTGGCGGATGACTCTGGGGTTGCAGCACTCATCTCACTTTACTGGCCAAGGGAGCCAGCGTACAGCTTCCAGGTTATGTGGCCAGCATGACTAAGCCGCTTCTGGCGAACCAGAGCAGCACACGGAAACACCGTTTACCTTCCCGCCAGAGCAGGACCTATTTATCTATTTGCACTTTGATGTGCTTTCGAACTGCTAGGTTGGCAGGAGCAGGGACCGAGCAATGGCAGCTCACCCCGTCGCGGGGATTCAAACCGCCAACTTTCTGATAGGAAAGCCCTAGGTTCTGTGGATTAGACGACAGCACCACCTACGTCCCAGTCCAGGGGTAGTCAACCTTTTTATACTTAACGCCCACTTATGCATCTTTTTTGATGGTAAAATTTCCTTACCGCCCACCAGGACTTGATGGGAGGATTCAGAACCCCCTACTGCCCAGTTAGAATCCTGAAATGCCCACTAGTGTACGGTAGGGACCAGGTCGACAATCCCTGATCTAGACCAACCCCCTGCAATGCAGGAAAAACAACCCGACCTCTGCTGAAAAACCTAAAAAAAGGAAGGAGAGTTCACCACCTTCCAAGGTAGCTCATCTCACTTGCAGTCAGAAATTTCTTCCTAAAGCTTAGGATTAGATGTATTTTTACTCCTTGCATAATTACAGATGCAGGAAGAGTCGGAAAGCCAGGAAGTAATTGAAATCTCTGTATTTACGTGGATTTAAATGAAAGAAGTGAAAGAAGCTCTCTTACATAACTGGGACAAAATTACATAACTGGAAAAAAAATATTACAAAAAGACAATCACAATAAAGAGTACAAATTAAGAAGGGGGGAAGGAAAAGAAAACTTAAACTATCTATTGTTATTAGTAAGATAAAGAATATGACATAAATTTGAGATTGCAATTTCATGTTACAGTAAAAAAAAATCTCATTATCATTAAACCCAACCTCCCATTTATTCCTTAGTTCTTTCTAAATAACTTTACTGCCATACCAAAATATGGCCCAAGTGGGTCAGAGGGGTTTCAGGTCACGGGTGCGTGGGAAAGTGTCGCACAGTGTGATTCTGGGAATGTTGAAGGGGTTCAACAATTGCCTGGGATAGAAGCCAGTGGGAGGCAAAAGGCAATGGGAGGTGAGTTGAACTCAAAGAGGTCTGTAAATAGGGGTTCACAGTTTCCCTCAGGGTTCGAGACGAGAGGGGGTGTTAATGGTTTCAGAACTCACAGGGTTAAAGAGTTCTGTGGTGACGTCTCTTCCCTGAGGCGTGGTTAGAAACTTCTATGGGAGTGGCTTGACTCCGAGAGTTTCAGTCTGGTTTCGCTTTCGCGGAGAGAGGATGCAAGATGGGTGAGCTTTCACCAGGTTTGGAGTTATGCTGTTAAACTTCATGATTAAAGGCAAGAGAAGATAAAGAAAGCCTTTGTGTGTGTCTGGATTTATTACCCACATTCTGCAATTGCTTCGACCGCTGTGTTTATCTCTGCTACCGGCAAGAGGGAGAGGCAGGTAGGATCTTTGGATCAGCACGGACAGGCTGCAGAGCTGCACAGGGAAGTGTGCTGGACTCCATGTTTGTCTTTCTTGGAACTCATGGCAACTCTGAACTCTCCGTTGCCATATTTTTTATATTATTTTTACACAGTTTTTTTGTTGTTTAGTCATTTAGTCGTGTCCGACTCTTTGTGACCCCATGGAACAGAGCACGCCAGGCACTCCTGTCTTCCACTGCCTCCCGCAGTTTGGTCAAACTCATGCTGGTAGCTTAAAGAACACTGTCCAGCCATCTCGTCCTCTGTCGTCCCCTTCTCCTTGTCCCCTCCATCTTTCCCAACATCAGGGTCTTTTCCAGGGAGTCTTCTCTTCTCATGAGGTGGCCAGAGTATTGGAGCCTCAGCTTCACAATCTGTCCTTCCAGTGAGCATTCAGGTCTGATTTCTTTAAGAATGGATAGGTTTGATCTTCTTGCAGTCCATGGGACTCTCAAGAGTCTCCTCCAGCACCATAATTCAAAAGCATCAATTCTTAGAGGGGGGGGGGAGGGAGGAAATAAAAAAAATAAAATAAAATAAAGCATCAATTCTTCAGCAATCAGCCTTTTTTATGGTCCAGCTCTCACTTTCATACATCACTACTGGGAAAACCACAGCTTTAACTATATGGACCTTTATTGGCAAGGTGATTTCTCTGCTTTTTAAGATGCTGTCTAGGTTTGCCATCGCTTTTCTCCCAAGAAGCAGGCGTCTTTTAATTTCGTGGCTGCTGTCACCATCTGCAGTGATCATGGAGCCGAAGAAAGTAAAATCTCTCACTGCCCCCATTTCCCCCCCTTCTATTTGCCAGGAGGTGATGGGCCCAGTGGCCATGATCTTCGTTTTTTTGATGTTCAACTTCAGACCATATTTTGCGCTCTCCTCTTTCACCCTCAATAAAAGGTTCTTTAATTCCTCCTCACTTTCTGCCATCAAGGTTGTGTCATCTGCATATCTGAGGTTCTTGATATTTCTCCCGGCAATCTTAATTCCGGCTTGGGATTCATCCAGCCCAGCCTTTCGCATGATGAATTCTGCACATAAGTTAAATAAGCAAGGAGACAATATACAGCCTTGTCATACTCCTTTCCCAATTTTGAACCAATCAGTTGTTCCATATCCAGTTCTAACTGTCGCTTCTTGTCCCACATAGAGATTTCTCAGGAGACAGATGGGGTGATCAGGCACTCCCATTTTGATACAAATTCAGCTCTCGGTTTATTTTTTCCTGATAAGCTATCTAATTCAGCATATTCAGTCAATTTTTGAATCCACTCCTGTCTGGAAGGAATTATGTTGCTTTTCCACCTTGATGGCTATAAGGACTCTCGCTGCCACTGTTGCATACAAAAAAATACCTTTAATTTGTTTTGGAATATCTGAGTCAGTGATCCCCAACAGATGTGCCTCTGGCTTTCTATTACAGTGGTACCTCGTGTTACAGACACCTCAGGTTACAGGTGCTTCAGGTTACAGACTCCACTAACTCAGAAATAGTACCTCGGTTAAGAACTTTGTTTCAGGATGAGAACAGAAATCGCGCGGTAGCAGCAGGAGGCCACATTAGCTAAAGTGGTACCTCAGGTTAAGAATGGACCTCCAGAACAAATTAAGTTCTTAACCCGAGGTCCCACTGTAAAGGAAAGTCTTAACATTTTTTCTAATTCTGAATGGATTTCCTCCCAAAATTTCTTTATTTTGCTACATTGCCACCATATATGATACAGTGAGCCTGTTTGATCTCCACATCTCCAACAGTTACTTTTGGATCCTTTGTACATTTTGGCTAATTTCCATGGAGTCAAATACCACTGGTGCTGCATTTTTAAAACGTTTTCCCTTACGGCATAGCACGTGGTAAATCTCCAACTATTCTTCCACAGATTTTCCCATTGGGACATTGTTATAACATACCCAAAGTCTTGAGACCACTTTATCACGGCTGATGTAACTCAAATCTCGAGGTTTCCTTGGCAAACCCTTTTTATCTACATTAATTTTTTTGAATATTGGATAATATTGGAACCAATCTGTAATAATATCTCTTAATTCCTCAAAACTTTTAAGTTTCAGCTGGTTATCTTCTTTTAAAATTATTTTATAAGTAGGCCAATTTCACAACGTATTTTTTTCCTTCACCACTGTGGCCTCTGCTTGGAGAGGCCCACCACGGGATTTTAGGCTGCAACCGATCTTTGTATTTCTCCCAAACTTTAAGAAGTGATCTCCTTACAATATGATTTGAGAAATCTCTGTGTATTTTTGCCTTTCCATAAATTCAATAAGGGTGCCAAGCCCAACAGTTATTATGTCCCTCCAAATCCAACAAACCTATATCTTGCAAATTAGCGGTGCTCCACTTAAAGTGCTTTCCTCATTACAAGAATCGAAATATTTTCCCCATCTTGATTCACTTATGCAAAATGAGTTGCGAAATCTGACCAAATCTTTTCCCACATTCCAAGTATATATATGGTTTATCCCATGTGAGTTCTTTTATGAGAAGTAAGGCCAGATCCATGTGCAAATCTCTTTCCACACTCCAAACATTTATATGGTTTCTCCCCTGTGTGAGTTCTTTTATGAGAAGTAAGGGCAGATCCATGTGCAAATCTCTTTCCACACTCCAAACATTTATATGGTTTCTCCCCTGTGTGAGTTCTTTTATGAGAAGTAAGGGCAGATCCCTGTGCAAATCTCTTTCCACACTCCAAACATATATATGGTTTCTCCCCTGTGTGAATTCTTTTATGAGAAGTAAGGCCAGATCCATGTGCAAATCTCTTTCCACAGTCCAAACATTTATATCGTTTCTCCCCTGTGTGAACTTTGTGATGAGATCTAAGGCTTGAGCTTTCAGTGAAGTTCTTTCCACACTCAAAACAGGTATATGGTTTCACCCCTGTGTGAATTCTTTGATGACATTTAAGCTGTGAGCTGTGAGTGAAGCTCTTTCCACACTCAAAACATGCATACGGTTTTTCACCTCTGTGAATTTTTTGATGTTTATGAAGGCCTGTACCATGCCGGAAGCTCTTTCCACACTCAAAGCACTTATATGGCTTCTCTCCTGTATGGATTCTGCGATGGCTAACAAGGTATGTGCAGTTACTAAAGCTCTTTCCACATGTCACACATTTATAGGGTTTTTCCCCTGTATGGATTCGCTCATGCACAGTAAGGTATGAACTATGAATGAAGCTCTTCCCACACTCAAAGCATTTATACGGCTTCTCACCAGTGTGAGTTCTCTTATGTGAACTAAGGTTTGAACTCTGGCTGAAGCACTTTCCACATTCCAAGCATTTATATGGTTTCTCCCCTGTGTGGGTTCTCTTATGTGTAGTAAGGCTAACACTGTGAGCAAAGCTCCTTCCGCACTCCAAACATTTATAAGATTTCTCCCCAGTGTGAATTCTTTGATGCAATGTAAGACTTGAGCCATGAGCGAAGCTCATTCCGCACTCCAAACATTTATATGGCTTCTCCCCTGTGTGGATTTTTTGATGCATTGCAAGGCCTGAGCTGCTAGTGAAGGCCTTTCCACACTCAAAACAGGTATATGGTTTCTCCCCTGTGTGGATTTTTTTATGATATACAAGGCTTGATCTGCTAGTGAAGGCCTTTCCACACTCTAAACAGGTATATGGTTTCT
The DNA here is from genome assembly GCF_965112155.1 of Podarcis liolepis. Taxonomy (NCBI): domain Eukaryota; kingdom Metazoa; phylum Chordata; class Lepidosauria; order Squamata; family Lacertidae; genus Podarcis; species Podarcis liolepis. Next base: position 123,436,874 of record NC_139555.1, read on the forward strand.
CCTCAGTGTGGACTTTGTAATGTCTTTTAAGGTATGAGTGGCGATTGAAATCCTTTCCACATTCTAGGCATTTGTATGATTCCTGTCCTGCGTGAATTTTTTCATGTGATTTTAGGCCTGAGCTGTCACTGAAGTTCTTTCCACACACCAAGCATTCACACGGTTTCTCCTCTGTGTGGATTCTGCAGTGTGAATTGAACCTAGATTTACTTTGGAATGTTTTGCCACATAAAGGTCTCTCATTTGTTCTCTTCCCCTTCTGATGTTTTTTCTGGACTGGGATTTGATGGTCGTTATCAGTCTGCATTAGAAGGCCTTCATACCTCCTATTTTCTTCTTGGTTTTTCTCTTGTGGTCTTGTTTCCTCTTGATCTTGAAAGGTCCTTCCTTTGACTTCATTCTTGGTTCTTTCTGATGAGACCCAAGAACAATGACTGTCGTGTTCATCACCTGCTAAAGTTAAGGGAAGATGACAATTAAAAATGTAATCCAAATCACCATCCTAGTGAGACTTTCTGTAACATCTGATGATGATGATGGTGATTTTATTATTTATACCCTGCCCATCTGGCTGGGTTTCCTCAGCCACAGCATATATAAACCATCAAACTGCCCAATACAGGACTGCCTTCAGATATCTTCTAAAAGCTACATAGTTCTTTATCTGCTTGACATAATAATAATAATAATAATAATAATAATAATAATAATAATAATAATAATTTATTATTTATACCCCGCCCATCTGGCTGAGTTTCCCCAGCCACTCTGGGCGGCTCCCAATCAGTGTTAAAAACAGTACAGCATTACATATTAAAAACTTCCCTGAACAGGGCTGCCTTAAGATGTCTTCTGAATGTCAGGTAATTCTTTATCTCTTTGACATCTGATGGGAGGGCGTTCCACAGGGCGGGCGCCATTCCCGAGAAGGCCCTCTGTCTGGTTCCCTGTAGGCTCACTTCTCGCAATGAGGGAACCGCCAGAAGGCCCTCGGCGCTGGATCTCAGTGTCCGGGCTAAACGATGGGGGTGGAGACGCTCCTTCAGGTATACAGGACCGAGGCCGTTTAGGGCTTTACAGGTCAGCACCAACACTTTGAATCGTGCTCGGAAACGTACTGGGAGCCAGTGCAGATCTCTCAGAACCGGTGTTATGTGGTCCCGGCGGCCACTCCCAGTCACCAGTCTAGCTGCCGCATTCTGGATTAATTGCAGTTTCCGGGTCACCTTCAAAGGTAGCCCCACGTAGAGCGCGTTGCAGTAGTCCAAGCGTGAGATAACCAGAGCATGCACCACTCTGGCGAGACAGTCCGCGGGGAGGTAGGGTCTTAGCCTGCGTACCAGGTGGAGCTGGTAGACAGCTGCCCTGGACACAGAGTTAACCTGCGCCTCCATGGACAGCTGTGAGTCCAAAATGACTCCCAGGCTGCGCACCTGGTCCTTCAGGGGCACAGTTACACCATTCAGGACCAGGGAATCCTCCACACCTGCCCGCCTCCTGTCCCCCAAAAACAGTACTTCTGTCTTGTCAGGATTCAACCTCAATCTGTTAGCCGCCATCCAACCTCCAACCGCCTCCAGGCACTCACACAGGACCTTCACCGCCTTCACTGGTTCTGATTTAAAGGAGAGGTAAAGCTGGGTGTCATCTGCATGCTGATGAACACCCAGTCCAAACCCCCTGATGATCTCTCCCAGCGGCTTCATATAGATATTAAAAAGCATGGGGGAGAGGACAGAACCCTGAGGCACCCCACAAGTGAGAGCCCAGGGGTCTGAACACTCACCCCCCACCACCACTTTCTGGACACGGCCCAGGAGGAAGGAGCGGAACCACTGTATGACAGTGCCCCCAGCTCCCAGCCCCTCTAGACGGTCCAGAAGGATGTTATGGTCGATGGTGTCAAAGGCCGCTGAGAGATCCAGCAGAACTAGGAAACAGCTCTCACCTTTGTCCCTAGCCCGCCGGAGATCATCAACCAGCGCGACCAAGGCAGTTTCAGTCCCATGGTGAGGCCTGAATCCTGATTGGAAGGGATCCAAATGGTCCGTTTCCTCCAGGCGTGTTTGGAGTTGCTCAGCAACCACCCGCTCAATCACCTTGCCCAAGAATGGCAGATTTGAGACTGGGCGATAGTTGGCCAAATTGGCCGGGTCTAAAGATGTTTTTTTAAGAAGCGGTTTAATGACCGCCTCTTTCAGCGGGTCTGGGAAGGCTCCCTCACAGAGGGAAGCATTCACCACCCCGCAGAGCCCATCGCCCAGCCCTTCCCGGCTCGCTTTTATCAGCCAGGATGGGCAAAGATCAAGGAGACAGGTGGTCGGTTTCACTCGTCCAAGCAGCCTGTCCACATCCTCGGAGGTAACAGATTGGAATTGATCCCATATAACAGGACCAGACAGAACTCTAGCACTCTCCCGCCCTGGCCCTGCTCCCACTGTGGAGTCTACCTCCTTCTGAATCTGAGCAATTTTATCTGCAAAAAACTTTGCAAAAGCATTGCAGGAGATCTTGGGGTCCCTACCAGGCCCCGGTGGTACAGGTGGTTCCGATAAACTGCGAACCACCTGAAAAAGTCTCCTGCTGCTGTTTTCTGCAGATGCAATGGAGGCAGCGAAGAAGGCCCTCTTCGCCGTCGCCATTGCCACTTGGTAGGCTCGACGTTGAGCTCTAACCCGTGTCCGGTCTGATTCAGAATGAGTTTTCCGCCACCGGCGCTCTAGCCGTCTCAACGATTGTTTCATCACCCTCAGCTCCGGGGAAAACCACGGGGCTGTCCGGGCTCCATGCAATTGGAGAGGGCGCTTCGGAGCCAGACAGTCAATAGCCCTGGTTAACTCCGCATTCCAGCGTGCCACCAGGGAATCAACTGAAAGGCCATCAACTTGGGATAAAGCATCCCCTACCACTCTCTGGAAACCATTTGGATCCATTAAGTGGCGGGGGCGGACCATCCGAATCGGTCCCACCTCCCTGCGGAGGGGAAGGGTTGCGGAGAAGTCCAGTTGCACCAGGAAGACATCTGAAGGGTGCCACCACTGAGCAGGCCCTCTGCCTGGTTCCCTGTAACTTCACTTCTGGCAATCAGGGAACCAGAGCTGGACCTCAGTGTCTGGGGTTAGAGATGCTCCTTCAGGTCTACAGGGTCAAGACTGTTTAGAGCTTTAAAGGTCAGCACCAACACTTTGAATGATGCTCAGAAACAAACTCTGAGCCGATGTAGATCCTTTAAGACCAGTGTTATATGCTCCTGGCAACTGCTTCCAGTCACCAGTTGAGCTGCCGCTTTCTGGATTAATTGTAGTTTCCGAGTCACTTTCAAAGGCAGCCCCACCACTGTGAGCAGGTTGGGGGCCTCCTTCGGGCTTGTTTTATACAAAGGAAAGTAAGTCAAACTGCATCCTGCCCAAAGGCCTGGCGGAACAGCTCCGTCTTGCAGGCCCTGCGGAAAGATGTCAAATCCCGCAGGGCCCTGGTCTCTTGTGGGAGAGCAGTCCACCAGGCCGGGGCCACGGCTGAAAAGGCCCTGGCTCTAGTCAAGGCCAGTCTAATTTCCCTGGGGCCCAGGATCTTCAAGGGGTTGTTAGCAGAAAGAGGCTGAAAGAGGATCAGTCTCTTGCATCGTTCCTGAGGAGCTCAGAAGCCTAAAGAAGCTGCAGGTTCCCTGTGAGGGAGGGAGGGAGGGAGGGAGGGAGGGAGGGAGGGAGGGAGAAGTAAAAGGAGCCTCAGAGAAGCTGCAGGGATTCCTCTGCCCTAGATATTCTCCAGCCCCTGCAGAAGCCCAAATGGGGCATATATTAAAAATTTATATCCCCCAATCTGGTGGGCTTCTCACAGCCACCCAGTGCGGCTAAGAGCATATAGGAAAACAGAACAAAACATCAAACAGAAAAAACAGAAATATCCTATACAGGCAACAAACAAACCAATAATAAGAATAGCAACAACAACATGTTTACAGTTATACCCAAATTAAAATAACCACTGCCCCCAACTAAACAATTAACCAACACCAACCCGATGAAAACAAAATAGAGGAACCAAAATCAGAACCGTTTAAAGCATTTTAGCCAGTTGCCCCAACCCAAGAGATGTTCCAGCAATGTCCCAGTGGCCTCCCAGGAGCCTCTTTTGGCTGTTCAAGGTGAGCCTGGGCTCCACCCCCTTGGCCAGGTGGAATGGGCTTTGCACCCAGGCCTCATGGCATGGGGGGCACAGTAGTGACCTGAAAGTGCTTCCCATTGAACGCAGTGGTTTTTATATCTAGATAGGGCTCCTCTGCCTATTCCTCCTCTTCTGGCAACATATTGGTGCATGCTCCAGGTGAGAGACTTTGGAGAAGACCTCTTCCCTGCCTTCCTCCAAGTCAAGACCTTCTTGCATTGTATGTTCTCCTGTCTTTTCTGCTTGCTGGAGGGAGGAGTTCCCTCCAGCCCCCACCCATCCATTTCTCCTTCTCCACCCCAACCCCCTGGAACTCAGCCAACCTCTCCCAGCCTCAGAGGTGGGGAGCCCCAGCTCAGGTCCTTTCTAGCACCACAAATCCAGCTTCTTTGGAACTATTTTGCAGGACTCAGAAGTTTAAACAAGCTGCAGGTTTTGGGGGGTGAGGGAGAAGCAAAGGCGGCCTCAGAGCCCCTCCAGGGATTTTCTTCCCCGGATATATTGGGAGGGGAAGCCCACCCCCAGTTTCCACAGTAAAACCTCCCCCCTTTATCTTATTCCTTGCTTCCACTCTCCATCCCTCCAAGTCCCTCTCTCCTGGAACTCACCAGATGTCTCTGAGGGTCCTGGGAGGCAACGCTCAGAGGTTGCTTGGAGGGATGCAGGAGACAGCCTGACCAGGTCAACCGTCCATCTTCCTCCTTCCATCCTCGCTTGGATTGAAGAACTCAGAAGTTCCCGAAGAAGAAAAGAGAGCCTCAGAGGCCCTGCAGTCAGTTTCCTGCCCAAGACATTTTCCTGGTGAATGTGAAGCCATGCATGAAAAGTGGAGTCATGCCTGAAAGAGGATCTTCTTCCCACCACCATTAAAAACATTTATTTCCTTTCCCCCATCCCCACTTTAGGGGAAGGGGCTGTAGTTCGAGGGCAGACCATCTCCTCAGCAGGCAGGAAGCCCCAGATTCAGTCCCCAGGCAGCGCTGAGAAACCACGTCTGAAAACCCGGAAGAGCAATTGCTGCCGGTCCGTGTGGACAATAGTAGCCCAGGTGGAGCAAGGGTATGACTGTGTAGGCAGCTCAGTGCGCTTGGAGCCCCCAGTTCTGCTGCAGCAGTTGCTGGTGGTGAGAAACTGATGACATTTTATGGTCAGTGGTTCTCCTCTTCCCATCCTTAAAGTCTTCCCTCCTCCATCTCTCAGCACCTTGGTTCCTTCCTAGGGCTGGTCTGCTATACAGAGAGACTGCGCCCTCCTTGGGGGCTTTCCTCCTGAACCCCCCCCCCCAGACAGGGAAGGCATCGAAGATAAAAGAGCCCATGCCGTGTACAGCTGAAATGAGTTTCCAGTTGACCCTGCCCTCCCCCCCTCTTTTACCATAACATGAATGTCTCCCTCTTCCCAGAGCCATCCTCCCTCCTTTCCTTTGGGGGGGGGGTTTCTAGCCCACCCTAAAACTGCCTCTTCCCCCGCCTGCTCTCCTCCTGGGGCGCCCCTGCACCCCTTAAAGCCTTTTGCACTCATCGCAGCTCTTGGGGGGCTGAATTGGGGGGGGGGGCAACCCCACCCATGCGCCCTCCCACCGCTGCCCCTTTGCAAAACTGCCCTCTCCCGGAAGGCTTCTCTCCTGCAAAGGAGCTGCCCTGACACGGGAGCCCCCTTCCCCCCCCCAAAAAAATATATCCCTATTTTTCCTACCTTGCAAAAGGCACAGTCTTCCGCGCTGCAAAATCTCCTCCCTCGCAGCTTGTCAAATGTGACAAAGGGAGGAGGAAGTGACGCTTTTCCCCTCCCCCCCAGCAAGTCCTCTGTCATAATATAATCGCTGCTTTTAACCCTTAAAGAACCAGCGTCTCTCCCACCCCCACCCAAACTGCGTGGTGCTGGAGACATTGCGGATTCTGCTTATGGGGACCCCTCAAAGCGCCCCCCTCCCTCACAAGGTTATTGAGAAGATATAAAGGGCGGGAGGGGCACGGAAAAACACTATAAGGATGTGCGGTTTTGGTCACAGCTTAGCCCACCTCACAGGGTTGTTGTTGCAAAAGTAACAGGCGAGAAGAGAAGCCAGCAAGAAGTGGCTGGTGCAAATGTATCATTTCAGCTTCACAGACCCAGCAGAGACACAAAACCGGTGCCAAGCTCACCCTGCTCCATCACAATCGCTTAGCTGCAAAATTACACAGTCCTGATCCTTTACAGGGGGAAGAAAACACCGAAAAAGTAAAAATATATACAATTGACTTGCAGGCAAAGAAGGCAGAGAGCTTTAAAAACTTGGGGGGGGGCACGACAGGGGTCTAAGAGCCATCCGGCTGCTGGTTCCAGAAGGCAAGGATGGTCCGATGGATTCATTCCCAGGGGTTTGTCCTGACCATATGTGATTTTGACTTTAAACACCTATCACCGAAATGTAACCCCTGCAAAAGTTGTGTGTTGAACTGTGCACCCCATACAATAGTTTATTGTCACAACTCTCAGCACCCTTAACCAGCAAAACAAGCTCCCAGAAATCTTAGGGGGTTTCATGGGGCTTTGGATATGTCGAGTGAATGTGGCCTAGCAGATTTGTGCTGTGTGTGTGTGTGTGTGTGTGTGTGACATCACTGGGCCTCCAAACACACGTTGGAAAGAGGCACACATTGATTAAAATTGTGCATCATAAAGTGGTACTTCAGGTTAAGTACTTAATTCGTTCTGGAGGTCCGTTCTTAACCTGAAACTGTTCTGAACCTGAAGCACCACTTTAGCTAATGGGGCCTCCTGCTGCCGCCGTGCCTCTGGAGCACAATTTCTGTTCTCATCCTGAAGCAAAGTTCTTAACCTGATGCAATATTTCTTGGTTAGCGGAGTCTGTAACCTGAAGCGTATGTAACGTGAAGCGTATGTAACCCAAGGTACCACTGTAAAATCACAGGTGCAGTCAGCTCTCTATCCTAGTACAGTCATACCTCGGGATGAATACGCTTCAGCTTAAATATTTTCAGGTTGCGCTCCGCAGCGACCTGGAAGTAACGGAGCGCGTTACTTCCACGTTTCGCCGCTCACATATGCGCATGTGCTCAAAATGATGTCAAACATGCGCGGAAGCGGCGAAAAGATAAAAACTCAATTATATAAAATACATTTTGGGGTTTTGAATCAATAGTCAGATAGTGGATCTTATTCTAATTTCCCCAGCTAAAAACCTTGCAAATTTTGATGTCACCTGCTCATCTTGGTCTGCTGAGAGAGAAAAAACAGTGACAGTGGCTGGGAGACCCGGAATGGACAATAAAATAGGGGTGATAACCTCACTCTTCAAATATTTATAAAGAATGCAAACCAGAAGGACATGCGCCACTGATTCGGTACTGCCATCTCCACAGGGACATAATCGTTTTTCGTGTGGAATTTGTTGGAATTGTCCCTCAAGTACAACCGAAGGCAGTATATTCAATCTTGTGAGAGTAAATGCGCATCTATATTTTATAATTGCTACATTATGCAGATAGGGTGCAGGAGAGTAAAAATGGGTATATCTTTGCCACTGATGTTTTTCCTACCGCAACCTTGGGCAGTAGGAATGTTGTCCCAATGTTGTCATTCCAGCGTGGTTCAGGGCGGACCTGAAGTCACAAGATGAAGTCCCGTCCTCCTCAACTCAGCTCCTCCTCCATCCCACTTCAAGATAAACAACAGGCCTTTCCTTTCCGTTGGTTGGAAGAATCAACTTCAAACATTCACCATTTTCTTCCTTGTCTTAGACGGGAAGGGTTTTTCTCTCCAACATTCGGGGACCACTGCTATTCATGTGCCCTTGTGTAATTCCTCTCACCTCTATGGTAGCATATTTTTTTTTGTTTAGCCAATGTCCTTCCTCTTAAAAATAGGTTGTATGTCAACACCTCCTTAAATCCACACTCCTTTTTGGTGGTGGTGGGGTTAAGCTCTAGTTTCCCAACGACATCGGTCAAAACAAGGTTCTCCCCACCTTCACTCCTTTCAAACCACATATAGCTTCTAGTGTCCAAATCTCCTCCAGTGCACAGCCAATAAAATCCAATTATAAGCTTTTGATGGCGGTCCGAGGGGGTTGCATCATGGCAAAGGTGATTACCCAACTCCTCCATCTGCCCCCATGCTGATCTGCACGGGAGTGAGCTGTTGAGGCGACCGGGGTCAGCCTGCTCCCTCGGGTCAGCCTGCTCCCTCGTACCCCAGGTTTCCAGGAATGTTTAAACCCTTTCGTTCCCTACCCCTTCATTTGTGCCTGCCTCCAATGTCGAGGGAGCTACCGCCATGGTGCAAGACCAGAACCGGAAACTCAAGGTCAAAGAATAATACAAATGTAGTGTTGGAAGGGACCACAAGAATCATCTAGTCCTGGGGTAAAGGTAAAGGGACCCCTGACCGTTAAGTCTAGTTGCGGATAACTCTGGGGCTGCGGCGCTCATCTCGCTTTACTGGCCAAGGGAGCCAGCGTACAGCTTCCAGGTCATGTGGCCAGCATGACTAAGCCGCTTCTGGCGAACCACAGCAGTGCACGGAAACGCCGTTTACCTTCCCGCCAGAGCAGTACCTATTTATCTACTTGCACTTTGATGTGCTTTTGAACTGCTAGGTTGGCAGGAGCAGGGACCGAGCAACGGCAGCTCACCCCGTCGCGGGGATTCAAACCGCCGACCTTCTGATAGGAAAGCCCTAGGTTCTGTGGATTAGACCACAGCGCCACCTGCGTCCCAGTCCAGTGGTGGTCAACCTTTTTATACTTACCGTCCTTTATTAATGGTAAAATTTCCTTACCGCCCACCAGGACTTGATGGAAGGAGGATTCAGAACCCCCTACTGCCCAGTTAGAATCCTGAAATGCCCAGTAGTGTGCGGTAGGGACCAGGTCCACAATCCCTGATCTAGTCCAACCCCCTGCAATGCAGGAAAAACAACCCAACCTCTGCTGAAAAACCTAAAAAAATGAAGGAGAGTTCACCACCTTCCAAGGTAGCTCATCTCACTTGCAGTCAGAAATTTCTTCCTAAAGCTTAGGATTAGATATATTTTTACTCCTTGCATAAAATACAGATGCAGGAAGAGTCGGAAAGCCAGAAAGTAATTGTAATCTCTGTATTTACGTGGATTTAAATGAAAGAAGTGAAAGAAGCTCTCTTACATAACTGGAAAAAAATATTACAAAAAGACAATACCAATAAAGAGTACAAATTAAGAAGGGGGGAAGGAAAAGAAAACTTAAACTATCTATTGTTATTATTAAGATAAAGATAAAGAATATGACATAAATTTGAGATTGCAATTTCATGTTACAGTAAAAAAAAATCTCATTATCATTAAACCCAACCTCCCATTTATTCCTTAGTTCTATCTAAATAACTTTACTGCCATACCAAAATATTATTCTTTATATTATTTTTACAGTTTTTTGTTGTTTAGTCGTTTAGTCGTGTCCGACTCTTCGTGACCCTCTGGACCAGAGCACGCCAGGCACTCCTGTCTTCCACTGCCTCCCGCAGTTTGGTCAAACTCATGCTAGTAGCTTAAAAAACACTGTCCAGCCATCTCGTTCTCTGTCGTCCCCTTCTCCTTGTGCCCTCCATCTTTCCCAACATCAGGGTCTTTTCCAGGGAGTCTTCTCTTCTCATGAGGTGGCCAAAGTCTTGGAGCCTCAACTTTACGACCTGTCCTTCTAATGAGCACTCAGGGCTGATTTCCTTAAGAATGGATAGGTTTGATCTTCTTGCAGTCCATGGGACTCTCAAGATTCTCCTCCAGCACCATAATTCAAAAGCATCAATTCTTCGGCGATCAGCCTTCTTTATGGTCCAGCTCTCACTTCCATACATCACTACTAGGAAAACCATAGCTTTAACTATATGGACCTTTATTGGCAAGGTGATTTCTCTGCTTTTTAAGATGCTGTCTAAGTTTGCCATCGCTTTTCTCCCAAGAAGCAGGCGTCTTTTAATTTTGTGACTGCTGTCACCATCTGCAGTGATCATGGAGCCCAAGAAAGTAAAATCTCTCACTGCCTCCATTTCTTCTCCTTCTATTTGCCAGGAGGTGATGGGCCCAGTGGCCATGATCTTCGTTTTTTTGATGTTCAGCTTCAGACCATATTTTGCGCTCTCCTCTTTCACCCTCATTAAAAGGTTCTTTAATTCCTCTTCACTTTCTGCCATCAAGGTTGTGTCATCTGCATATCCGAGGTTGTTGATATTTCTTCCGGCAATCTTAATTCCAGCTAGGGATTCATCCAGCCCAGCCTTTCGCATGATGAATTCTGCATAGAAGTTAAATAAGCAGGGAGACAATATACAGCCTTGTCGTACTCCTTTCCCAATTTTGAACCAATCAGTTGTTCCATATCCAGTTCTAACTGTCACTTCTTGTCCCATGTAGAGATTTCTCAGGAGACAGATGAGGTGATCAGGCACTCCCATTTCTTTAAGAATTTGCCATAGTTTGCTGTGGTCGACACAGTCAAAGGTTTTTGCATAGTCAATGAAGCAGAAGTAGATGTCTTTCTGGAACTCTCTAGCTTTCTCCATAATCCAGCGCATGTTTGCAATTTGGTCTCTGGATCCTCTGCCTCTTCTAAATCCAGCTTGCACTTCTGGGAGTTCTCGGTCCACATACTGCTTGAGCCTTCCTTGTAGAATTTTAAGCATAACCTTGCTAGCGTGTGAAATGAGTGCAATTGTGCGGTAGTTGGAGCATTCTTTGGCACTGCCCTTCTTTGGGATTGGGATGTAGACTGATCTTCTCCAATCCTCTGGCCACTGCTGAGTTTTCCAAACTTGCTGGCATATTGAGTGTAGCACCTTAACAGCATCATCTTTTAAAATTTTAAATAGTTCAGCTGAAATGTCATCACTTCCACTGGCCTTGTTATTAGCAGTGCTTTCTAAGGCCCATATGACTTCACTCTCCAGGATGTCTCAAGGTCAGCAACTACACTACCGGGGGTGTACGAGACATCCATTTCTTTCTGGTATAGTTCCTCTGTGTATTCTTGCCACCTCCTCTTGATGTCTTCTGCTTCTGTTAGGTCCTTATTATTTTTGTCCTTTATTATTACACAGTTTAGTAATATTTATATACGCAATTAATAAAGACTGCTAAGATCACTCTAAAGTAGCTACAGATTTTAACATGGAATAGTTTTGTTTAAGATATATTCTAAAGGCCTCCCATTTTGATACAAATTCAGCTCTCGGTTTATTTTTTCCTGATAAGCTATCTAGTTCAGCATATTCAGTCAATTTTTGAATCCACTCCTGACTGGAAGGAATTATGTTGCTTTTCCACCTTGATGGCTATAAGGACTTTCGCTGCCACTGTTGCATACAGAAAAATACCTTTAATTTGTTTTGGAATATCTGAGTCAGTGATCCCCAACAAATGTGCCTCTGGCTTTCTATTACAGTGGTACCTCTTGTTACAGACACCTCAGGTTACAGATGCTTCAGGTTAGACTCCACTAACTCAGAAATAGTACCTCGGTTAAGAACTTTGTTTCAGGATGAGAACAGAAATCGCGCGGTAGCAGCAGGAGGCCACATTAGCTAAAGTGGTACCTCAGGTTAAGAACAGTTTCAGGTTAAGAACGGACCTCCAGAACAAATTAAGTTCTTAACCCAAGGTCCCACTGTAAAGGAAAGTCTTAACATTTTTTCTAATTCTGAATGGATTTCCTCCCAAAATTTCTTTCTTTTGCTACATTGCCACCATATATGAGACAGTGAGCCTGTTTGATCTCCACATCTCCAACAGTTACTTTTGGCTCCTTTGTACATTTTGGCTAATTTCCATGGAGTCAAATACCACTGGTGCTGCATTTTTAAAAAGTTTTCCCTTATGGCATAGCACGTGGTAAATTTCCAATTATTCTTCCACAGATTTTCCCATTGGGACATTGTTATAACATACCCAAAGTCTTGAGACCACTTTATCATGGCTGATGTAACTTCTTCCTCCCCGACTTCCCAGTGGAGGAGGAGGCGATAAGCTTTAGAGAGAGTTTTACTTTTTGAGTGTATTATGTTGGATTCAAATCTTGAGGTTCTTGGTGAACTATTTTTTTCTACTTTAAATTTTTGAATAATTGATAATATTGGAACCTATCTGTAATAATATCTCTTAATTCCTCGAAACTTTTAAATCTCAGTCGGTTATCTTCTTTTAAAATTATTTTATAAGCAGGCCAATTTCACAACATATTTTTCTTCTTCACCACTGTGGCCTCTGCTGGAGAGGCCCACCATGGGATTTTAGGCTCCAACTGATCTTTGTATTTCTCCCAAACTTTAAGAAGTGATCTCCTTACAATATGATTTGAGAAATCTCTGTGTATTTTTGCCTTCCCATAAATTCAATAAGCGTGCTAACCCCAGCGGTTATTATGTCCCTCCAAATCCAATAAACCTATATCTTGCAAATTAGCAGTGCTCAACTTAAAGTGCTTTCCTCATTACAAGAATCTAAATACTTCCCCCCTCTAGATTCACTTATGCAAAATGAGTTGTGAAATCTGACCAAATCTTTTCCCACATTCCAAGTATATATATGGTTTATCCCATGTGAGTTCTTTTATGAGAAGTAAGCTTAGATCCCTGTGCAAATCTCTTTCCACACTCCAAACATTTATATGGTTTCTCCCCTGTGTGAATTCTTTTATGAGAAGTAAGCGTAGATCCCTGTGCAAATCTCTTTCCACACTCCAAACATTTATATGGTTTCTCCCCTGTGTGAATTCTTTTATGAGAAGTAAGGCCAAATCCATGTGCAAATCTCTTTCCACAGTCCAAACATTTATATGGTTTCTCCCCTGTGTGAGTTCTTTGGTGCGATGTAAGGCTTGTGCTGTGACTGAAGTTCTTTCCACACTCAAAACAGGTATATGGTTTCACCCCTGTGTGAATTCTTTGATGACATTTAAGCTGTGAGCTTTGAGTGAAGCTCTTTCCACACTCAAAACATGCATACGGTTTTTCACCTCTGTGAATTTTCTGATGTATATGAAGGCCCGCATCATGCCGGAAGCTCTTTCCACACTCAAAGCACTTATATGGCTTCTCTCCTGTATGGATTCTGCGATGGCAAACAAGGTATGTGCAGTTACTAAAGCTCTTTCCACATGTCACACATTTATATGGTTTTTCCCCTGTATGGATTCGCTCATGCACAGTAAGGTGTGAACTCTGACTGAAGCTCTTCCCACACTCAAAGCATTTATACGGCTTCTCACCAGTGTGAGTTCTCTTGTGTGAAGTAAGGTGTGAACTCTGACTGAAGCACTTTCCACATTCCAAGCATTTATATGGTTTCTCCCCTGTGTGGGTTCTCTTATGTGAAGTAAGGTTAGCCCTGTGAGCAAAGCTCCTTCCGCACTCCGAACATTTATAGGATTTCTCCCCAGTGTGAATTCTTTGATGCAATGTAAGACTTGAGCCGTGAGCGAAGCTCAATCCGCACTCTAAACATTTATACGGCTTCTCCCCTGTGTGGATTTTTTGATGCATTGCAAGGCTTGAGCTGTGACGGAAGCTCAATCCGCACTCTAAACATTTATACGGCTTCTCCCCTGTGTGAATTCTTTGATGATCTACAAGGCCTGAGCTGTAAGTGAAGGCCTTTCCACACTCTAGACAGGCATATGGTTTCTCCTCACTGTGGACTTTGTGATGTTTTTTAAGGTATGAATGGCGATTGAAACTCTTTCCACATTCTAGGCATCCATATGATTCCTGTCCTGCATGAATTCTTTCATGTGATTTTAGGCCAGAGCTGTCATTGAAGTTCTTCCCACACACCAAGCATTTACACGGTTTCTCCTCTGTGTGGATTCTGCAGTGTGAATTGAACCTAGATTTACTTTTGAATGTTTTGCCACATAAAGGTCTCTCATTTGTTCTCTTCCCCTTCTGATGTTTTTTCTGGACTGGGATTCGATGGCCGTTATCAGTCTGCATAAGAAGACCATCATTCCTCCCAATCTCTTCTTGCTTTTTCTCTTGTGGTCTTGTTTCCTCTTGATCTCGAAAGGTCCTTCCTTTGACTTCATGCTTATTTCTTTCTGATGAGACCCGAGAACAATGACTGTCGTGTTCATCACCTGCTAAAGTTAAGGGAAGATGACAATTAAAAATGTAATCCAAATCACAATCCTAGTGAGACTTTCTGTAACATCTGATGATGATGGTGATGGTGATTTTATTATTCATACCCTGCCCATCTGGCTGGGTTTCCCCAGCCACGCTGGGCAGCTTACAGCATATATAAAACATCAAACTGCCCAATACAGATGTCTTCTAAAAGTAACATAGTTCTTTATCTCCTTGATAACTGAAGGGTGCCACCACTGAGCAGGCCCACTGCCTGGTTCCCTGTACCTTCACTTCTGGCAAGGAGGGAACCAGAGCCGGACCTCAGTGTCTGGGGTTAGAGATGCTCCTTCAGGTCTACAGGGTCAAGACTGTTTAGAGCTTTAAAGGTCATCACCAACACTTTGAATAATGCTCAGAAAGAAACTCTGAGCCAATGTCGATCCTTTAAGACCAGTGTTCTATGCTCCTGGCAACTGCTTCCAGTCACCAGTTGAGCTGCCGCTTTCTGGATTAATTATAGTTTCCGAGTCACTTTCAAAGGCAGCACCACCTACAGTGCATTGTAGCAATCCAAGCGGGAGATAATCAAAGCATGTACCACAGTCTGTGTGCAGGTAGGGTCTCAGCCTGTGTACCAGATGGAGCTGGTAGACAGCAGCCCCCAAATCCTGGCTATGCCCAAGTCACCATTAGAAAACATTCATTTCCTGCCTATCTTTAATCTCTGCCAGTCCAGAGCTGTGGCCCTGCAGCCCTCCTTGTTTTCTTGCCCAGGGAGCTTCCTCACCCCCCAACATCTCCCCAGGTCCCCATCTCCATTCCTTGGAACTCACCAGATCTCTCTAAAGGTCCTGGGAGGGAACATTCAAAGGTGGTGGGAGACAGCGTGACCAGGTCAACCGTCCATCTTCCTCCTTCCATCCTCGCTAGGTTTGCAGAATAATAAATAAATAAATAAATAAATAAATACTTTTTTATTTATACTCCACCCTTCCTGGTTCAGAAAACCGGGCTCAATGCAGCTAACAACAAATTTAAAACACTTGATAGATGCAACAAAAAACAGCATAAAATACAGTATAAAATGTGAATAACAATAAATTCAGAATTCAAAAATCAATTTAGGTGGAAATCCATCCACCTGAACATTAGATGATCACCAGGGCTAGCTGGCTAAGTTAGTCCTATTTGGGCCAGCGAGGAGACCAGGGGAGAATTAGCTGTGGGATCCCAGAGCGGGTAATCTTCATAAAAAGGGAAGGTGGAGGGAAGGAAGGGGAATAAAAGATCAGGCTAAGTTCAAATTGAAAGCCAGGTGGAATGGCTCTGTCTTACAGGCCCCGCAGAAGGAAGTTAAATCCTGCAGGGCCCTGGGCTCATGGGACAGAGCATTCCACCAGGTTGGAGCCATCACTAAGAAGGCCCTGGCCCTGGTGGAGGATAATCTGACTTCCTTAGGGCCCAAACTATGATTATTCATGGGCCTTAAGGTCTTTTGCGGGGCATACCAGGAGAGGCATACCAGGAGAATCAGACTCTTTCATCCTTCCTGAGGAGCTCAGAAGGCAAAACAAGCGGCATTTTCCTGAGACGGAAAAGGAAGTATAGGAAGTCTCAGCAGCCCTGCAGGGAATTCTCCTGCCCTAGATATTCTCCTGCCGCTGGACATCCCCTCTGCAACAGTCCCCAACAGTTTTTAAACATGTTTTTCTGATTCCAAATTAATCTGTCTGCTTCCTCCATCTTTCTTAAGGCCGGCATGGTACACTCAGTAGTGACCTGAAAGTATATCCTGTTGAACTCAGTGGAGCTTACATATGAGTAAATCTGCAATGGACTGCTGTGCAAGCACTCACTCCCCTGAATGAGTGCTTGAGGGCCCTGCTTTTGCCACTTACCATCTGTTAGGATATTTCCGTTCCACCTTAAAGGGAGCAGGCTTTGTAAGCAACAGAGTCTGCGCATGTCCTGATCACAGGATGTTTTGGTTCAGATATTCCTTTCGTTTTTAGTCAGATGGTCAGAGGCGCTGACTGAGAATGGATGTGTTTTCTTTTGTTCTGTTAAACGCTAAATAAGGTCTGTAAATTATGCTCTTCTACTCTTCTGTGATGCAAGCTTTTGGCTGTGTTTCTGCTGAAAGAGGGTGCACCAGCCTAGGAATGCAGGCTAGGAATTTCTAAGGCTTTGTGCCCCTAACTGTTGGATCTGCGTGACTACGGGAGGCCGATGGAATCTCCGAACTCCGGCTTGGGGGCCATGATGGACGTTATCTCCCTGGCAGTTTCCCAACAACAAGGTTTCGGGCCCAGATTCACGGCACCTACAGGAGAGTAAAGCTGCAACAGACTGCGTTTGAGGTATGTGGGGAAAGCGAAAGGAAGGGACGTTTTCCTGTTTTACCTCGGCAAAGAGCCTTTGATCTCCGGCAAGGCTAAATTGGCCTGGGAGCTCAGCCAAAGAGGCTTCGTGATTAATGGGCTGCCGAGATAAGGAGTCTTTGAAGGCATAGGGCTCACGGCTCAAAGCAAAAGCTGGAATGGAATTTTTCCAAGCTTCTGGAGATGCTGAATCCCCTAAGTTACATGGGCAGAATTATGACACCTGGGCAAAATGGTGTGAGAGTCTACTGCGTCAGTTTGGGGTCTGGCATGTTGTTTCTGAAGCCCCCCCAGTTCCTCTGACAGAGAGATGGAAATCGCAGAATTCGAAAGCGATTGACATAATAGTCTTATCCGTATCTCTTGAGGAAATTAAGACGCTGGCTGGCAACACCACTGCACGTGCAATGTGGACTGCTTTGAAAAAAGCTCGCAAGCCAGTAATCCCAGCCCAGAGTTTGACTGCATCGGAGGTCCTAGCTGTTTCCCAGAATGCGGGTGATTGCAGGGATGCTGAGGGCACCGGTTGCAAGCTGCAGGGGGAGCTGACCGTCACGTCATCCCAGACAGCATTCCAGCCTCCAGGGGGAGCCAAGGAGTCGGCAGCTGAGAGCTCTGTTTCTCATGGGAACCAAGGCCATCGCCTTTGCAGAGGCCGGAAAGGCAAAGGTAAACAGAGCCACAGGCAGACGTCTGCAGATGGCCAGGAGCAGAGGGAGGGTGAAAAGCCCACGCAGCTGCAAAAGCCCACGCCAGTGGAAAGCAGGGTTTTGCTTGCTGGCACAGCTTCACCAAAGGCTAAAGGCACGTCTGCTGACCAGAAGCAGGGGGGCAAGCTGCAAAAGCCCACGCCAGTGGAAAGCAAGGCGTTGCTTGCTGGCACAGCTTCACCAAAGGCTAAAGGCAAGTCTGCTGGCCAGGAGCAGCAGGGGGGCAAGCTGCAAAAGCCCACACCAGTGCAAAACAAGGGTTTGCTTGCTGTAAAGACTGCTCCAACAGCCAAAGGCAGGTTTATTGTGGATTCAGGTGCCACGCGCCACGTTTCCAAGGACAGGCATCTCTTTATCTCCTTCAAGCCTCAGGAAGGTGAGATCCACCTGGCTGATGGAAGGACGTTGCAAATTGCAGGAGAAGGGACTGTGAAACTTGCAAGTCTGCACACTACCATCAGTAATGTACTTTATGTTCCAGGAGCGGCGAGCAACTTGTTGAGTGTCCCGCAGCTTACTGGGCGTGGTTTTCAGATTTCCTTCAAGAGGAGCGTCTGTGTCATCAG
Source organism: Podarcis liolepis (assembly GCF_965112155.1). NCBI lineage: Eukaryota > Metazoa > Chordata > Lepidosauria > Squamata > Lacertidae > Podarcis > Podarcis liolepis. The sequence goes on from NC_139555.1 coordinate 123,454,792, forward strand.
TAAAGGCAAAGAGGACTATTTGCATGCAAAGTTTATGGATGGTTTGTTCCATATAACTTATGATGACACTGTTGTTGCATCTAATGCTGATTCTTGTTGTGTTGCACAAACTAACAAAGTTCTTCATGCAGGTTGCATTCATGATGCGCATCAAAGGTTTTGTCACCTCTCTTGGAAGGCACTGGCCAAGATGCCAGAGGTGGTTGAAGGTTTGAACATCAAACCTTGTAAATTTCACATGAAATGTGTATCTTGTGCAGAGAACAAGGTGAAGGTTGCTCCAAAAGGCAAGGAGTCTAGCAGGCAGGCTTCCAAACCCTACCAGCTAGTGCATGCGGACCTGGTTGGTCCACTTGCGCCCTCTATAGGAGGAGCAAGGTACTTCATGATTCTGATTGATTCTTTTTCCAGGTTCATTCATGTGTTTTTGCTCGAACAGAAATCGCAAGCGTTTCCGAAGTTTAAGGCATTCTGTGCTTGGTTGCAGAATGTGCACGGTAAACGAATTTCTTGCTTGTTTACTGATCGGGGCGGGGAGTTCACTTCTCAGCAGTTTGAAGCTTTCCTGACTGAGAAGGGAATCCAGCATGACATGTCAACGCCCAGATCGCCATGGATGAATGGACTTGCGGAGAGAGCAAATCAAACATTGCTGCAAGGGATAAAAACCTTGTTGCATGATGCCAATCTCCCTGATAAGTTTTGGGGGGAAGCTTTGGGGAATTTGGTTTACAGTTATAATCGCAGATTGTCATCACCCATTGGTTGTACCCCCTATGAGAAGATGTTTGGCAAGAAACCCAACACCAAACACATGAGAATTTTTGGTTCGGACATGTGGGTACGCACACAACAAACCAACAAGCTTGGGAAGCGTGGGGCACATGGTTTGTTCATGGGGTACGAAAAAGGTGCATACAGGGTATGGATGACTGACTCTAAGTCCATTAAGTTCACAAGGAGTGTTGAGTACAATCCTAAGTGGGGGGAAAATGTGGGAATTTTCCAGAGTTACCCAGAGGAGGATGAAGGTGATGTCAAGCAAGCAGCTAAAGATGAGAAAGCTGCTGATGATGAGGATGAGGATGAGGATGATGATGAGGATGATGACGAGGATGATGATCAGAGTTCGGATTCCAGTTCAGTGGGCGGCGCTGCTGCTGCTGTCAGTGACAGTGATGACACAGCAGACTACAAGAGCGCACAGGCCTCAGTCAGACCATCTGATGCGTCTGACAATGAACTGGAAGAACCACTGTTCACCATTGGTCATTTTTCTCCTAAGAAAGAGGAGATGAGTCCAGAAGACTTGCGTCTAGTACGCAGATCTGAAAGGGCGACCAAAGGCAGACCTCCAAAGAGGTATGCTGATGAGTTTGCTAAGACAGCAACTGCTGTTCTTAGTAGCTCAGAGAAGGTATGGGAACCTTCAAGCTTCAAAGAGGTTCAGGAGTTAACCTCTAAAGATGCTGAGCCTTGGCTTAATGCCATGAAGGCTGAAGTTGATTCCTTGAACAGGAACCAAACTTGGGAATTGGTACCGGTAGTCCCAGGAATGAGACTGGTTGGCAGCAAATGGGTCTTCAAGGCCAAGACAGACCAGAATGGCAAGGTAGTCAGACACAAAGCCAGATTGGTTGCCAGAGGTTTTTCACAGGTACCAGGACAGGATTACCACGAGACCTACTCTCCCACAGTCAAATATGAGAGCATTCGGCTGATGCTCAAGGTCGCTGCGGAGGAGAAACTGCATGTTTCCCACCACGACATTAATACAGCTTTTTTGTACGGGATTTTGGGGGAGGAGCTGTACATGCTTCCACCTGATGGGATGGAGATACAGAAGGGAATGGTCTGTAAACTGCGGAAATCCTTATATGGTCTCAAGCAGAGTGCCCGGTGTTGGAACACAAAACTCACTGAGACATTGCTTTCTCTAGGTTTTCACCAGGGCAAAGCTGATCCATGTGTGTTTGTCAAAGAGGAGGGGCAAAACAAACTGTATTGTTTATGTTTTGTTGATGATCTTCTGATGTTTTGGAAGAATCAGGCTTTTTATCAAAGCACCCTAGCTCAGCTGAAGGAGCACTTTGACATGAAGGATCTTGGTGAGGTATCCAACTATCTTTCTCTGCAGGTGGAGAAGGACCAAGCAGGTAATTTTCTGGTACACCAAACACAGAAAATTGCTGATGTGTTAACCAGGTTGAATTTGGTTGATGCAAACCCAGCAGACACACCGATGGTGACAGGTTACCAGGTAGACAGTACTGCTGAAGCGTTTTCTGACACAACGCTGTACAGATGCATTCTAGGCAAACTGAATTTCATTGCCAGATGTTCAAGACCTGACATAGCTGTAAGCTGTAATCTGCTTAGCAGACATGCCAACAATCCTACGATTCAGGATTGGAAAGCTCTGAAGCGCATAGCCCGCTATTTGAAAGGGACTATGCACTACAGGCTGAGGTTCACCAGTCAGAAGACTGGAGGTCTTGAAATCTTTGCTGATGCAAGTTTTGGAAGTGACACCACGGATGGTACAAGCACTTCTGGAGTATGCTACATGTACAACCACTGCCTGTTTGACTGGTTGTGCAAGAAGCAGACAACAGTGAGCCTAAGTTCCTGTGAAGCAGAACTCAATGCTCTGTCATTTTCACTCATGGATTGTGAATGGTTGATGCAACTGTTTAAGGACATCAGGGTGTCTGTGAAATGTCCTATACAAGTGTATCAAGACAATAGATCGTGTTTGGCTTTGCTGAACTCCGAGAGTTGCAAGCAGAGAACCAAGTACTTGCAGATTAAGCTACATCGTGCAAGAGAGTGTATTCAGAAAGGACTGATTCGGGTGTCCTACATGGCAGGAAATGAAATTCCTGCTGATCTGTTGTCTAAGGTTGTTAACAAAGAACAACTTAAGGTTTATGTACAAAGGTTGCAATTGGGTGAACCACAGGTACAACAGGTTACACGGAAAGGGGGAGGATGTTAGGATATTTCCGTTCCACCTTAAAGGGAGCAGGCTTTGTAAGCAACAGAGTCTGCGCATGTCCTGATCACAGGATGTTTTGGTTCAGATATTCCTTTCGTTTTTAGTCAGATGGTCAGAGGCGCTGACTGAGAATGGATGTGTTTTCTTTTGTTCTGTTAAACGCTAAATAAGGTCTGTAAATTATGCTCTTCTACTCTTCTGTGATGCAAGCTTTTGGCTGTGTTTCTGCTGAAAGAGGGTGCACCAGCCTAGGAATGCAGGCTAGGAATTTCTAAGGCTTTGTGCCCCTAACTGTTGGATCTGCGTGACTACGGGAGGCCGATGGAATCTCCGAACTCCGGCTTGGGGGCCATGATGGACGTTATCTCCCTGGCAGTTGCCCAACACCATCTGGCTTGGGGCGGGGCCTGGGGCCTCATAAGGACTGTGTGCTGCTTGCTGCCTGCTGCCCAGGAGGACTCCCCTGAGTGAGTGCTTGAGGGCCCTGCTTTTGCCACTTACCATCTGGCCTGGGGCGGGGCCTGAAACCTCACAAGGACTGCTTGGTGCTTGCTGCCTGCTGCCCAGGAGGACTCCCCTGAGTGAGTGCTTGAGGGCCCTGCTCTTGCCACTTACCATCTGGCCTGGGGCGGGGCCTGAAGCCTCATAAGGACTGTGTGCTGCTTGCTGCCTGCTGCCCAGGAAGACTCCCTTGAGTGAGTGCCTGAGGGCCCTGCTTTTGCCACTTACCACCTGGCCCAGGGCGGGGCCTGACAGGCCTCACTAGGACAGTTGTTACTGCCGGAGAGGCACAGAGTGTTTTTAAAATGTTTTTAAAAATTTTCTTTGGATTTTTTGTATGTGGGGGGTGGGGGTGGGATGGATGTTGGTTGGGCTTGGGGAATTATTATTTTTTTTATTTTGATGTTTTTGTAATTTTTACATTTTTTTGTTTGTATTGTTTTATTGGTTTTGTTTGTTTGTTTAAGGTGTTATTTTGTTTTTAGGGGGAGGGGTCAGGGCTGCCGGGGAGTGGGCCCCAGCCCACAAAATGGCTGGGGCATGTTCCACAGGGGGGGATGCACTGGGACAACCGATCTCAGTGATCACGGGTAGGAGGAGGAGTTACGCTAAGACCAGACCATGTCATTACAGAGGAGGCAGGTTTAGTCGTTGTCTGAGGACTATCCCTGCCTCCGGGTCTGGTCCTGACCGGATGGATACTAGAATCAGCAAGGGATACCCACATGACCTGAAGGTGCTGCTGTGCAATGCCAGGTCAATGATTCATAAGACCACTGCCATCCATGACTTGATCATGGATGGAGGATTTGACCTGGCATGTGTAACAGAGACTTGGTTGGATGAAGCAGATGGGCCTGTCCTTGCCGCTGCTTGTCCACCAGGTTTCTCTTACGCACAGCAACCCAGGTCACGTGGGCGGGGAGGGGGGGTTGCAGTGATTTTTAGGAAGTCATTAGTTTGCACCAGGCGTCCTATTGGGAAGACCCAGTTTTCTGAGTGCATGTTCTGGAAGTTGGGCAATAGGGGCAGTACAGGATTCCTTTTGGTGTACCGACCTCCCCGCTGCACCAAGGATTCCCTGCCCGAGCTGCTTCAGGTCGTGGCGGATGTTCTCCTGGAGACACCTAGCCTGGTCGTCCTAGGGGATTTTAACATCCATGCCGACACGACCTTACAAGGGGCCGCTCGGGACTTCGTGGAAAGCATGGCCTCCATGGGGCTGTCCCTGAATAAGTCTGGCCCAACCCATAGCCGTGGACATGCCTTGGACCTGGTGTTTACCTCTATGGATGTTGGTGATCTGACACTAAGTAAAAGCGAAACGAAAGAAGTGCCATGGTCAGATCACTTCCTGGTGCAACTGGACTTCTCTGCGACCCATCCCCTCTGCAGGGAGGTGGGACCAATTCGGATGGTCCGCCCCCGCCACTTAATGGATCCAAATGGTTTCCAGAGAGTGGTAGGGGATGCTTTATCCCATGTTGATGGCCTTTCAGCTGATTCCCTGGTGGCCCGCTGGAATGTGGAGTTAACCAGGGCTATTGACTGTTTGGCTCCGAAGCGCCCTCTCCGATTGCATGGAGCCCGGACAGCCCCGTGGTTTTCCACGGATCTGAGGGCAATGAAACAATCGTTGAGACGGCTAGAGCGCCGGTGGCGGATAACTCATTCCGAATCTGACCGGACACAGGTTAGAGCTCAACGTCGAGCCTACCAAGTGGCGATAGCGACGGCGAATAAGAATTTCTTCACCGCCTCTATTGCATCTGCAGAAAACAGCAGCAGGAGACTTTTTCAGGTGGTTCACAATTTAGCGGAACCACCTGCAACATCGGGGTCCAGTACGGGCCACATGTTCTCCTGCAATGATTTTGCAAAGTTTTTTGCAGATAAAATCGCCCAGATTCGGGAAGAAGTAGACTCCACCGTGGGAGCAGGGCCGGGGCGGGAGAGTGCTAGAGCTCTGTCTAGTCAAGTTGAGTGGGATCAATTTCAATCTGTTACCTCCGAGGATGTGGACAGGCTGCTTGGACGAGTGAAACCAACCACCTGTCTCCTGGATCCTTGCCCATCCTGGCTTATAAAAGCTAGCCGGGAAGGACTGGGCGATGGGCTTCGTGGGGTGGTGAATGCTTCCCTCCGTGAGGGAGCCTTTCCAGACCCGCTGAAAGGGGCGGTTATTAAACCGCTTCTTAAAAAACCATCTTTAGATGCGGCCACGATGGCCAACTATCGCCCAGTCTCAAATCTTCCATTCCTGGGCAAGGTGATTGAGCGAGCGGTTGCCGAACAACTCCAGGCACGCCTGGAAGAAGCGGACCATTTGGATCCCTTCCAGTCGGGATTCAGGCCTCATCATGGGACTGAAACTGCCTTGGTCGCACTGGTTGATGATCTCCGGTGGGCTAGGGACAAAGGTGAGAGCTGTTTCCTAGTTCTGCTGGATCTCTCAGCGGCGTTTGATACCATCGACCATAGCATCCTTCTGGACCGTCTTGAGGGGCTGGGAGCTGGGGGCACTGTTATACAGTGGTTCCGCTCCTTCCTCCTGGGCCGTGTTCAGAAAGTGGTGGTGGGGGATGAGTGTTCAGACCCCTGGGCTCTCACTTGTGGGGTGCCTCAGGGTTCTGTCCTCTCCCCCATGTTTTTCAACATCTACATGCGGCCGCTGGGAGAGATCATCAGGAGGTTTGGGCTGGGTGTTCATCAGTATGCGGATGACACCCAGCTCTACCTCTCTTTTAAATCAGAACCAGTGAAGGCGGTGAAGGTCCTGTGTGAGTGTCTGGAGGCGGTTGGAGGATGGATGGCGGCTAACAGATTGAGGTTGAATCCTGACAAGACAGAAGTACTGTTTTGGGGGGACAGGAGGCGGGCAGGTGTGGAGGATTCCCTGGTCCTGAATGGGGTAACTGTGCCCCTGAAGGACCAGGTGCGCAGCCTGGGAGTCATTTTGGACTCACAGCTGTCCATGGAGGCACAGGTCAAATCTGTGTCCAGGGCAGCTGTTTACCAGCTCCATCTGGTACGTAGGCTGAGACCCTATCTGCCTGCGGACTGTCTCGCCAGAGTGGTGCATGCTCTGGTTATCTCCCGCTTGGACTACTGCAATGCACTCTACGTGGGGCTACCTTTGAAGGTGACTCGGAAACTACAACTAATCCAGAATGCGGCAGCTAGACTGGTGACTGGGAGCGGCCGCCGAGACCATATAACACCGGTCTTGAAAGACCTACATTGGCTCCCAGTACGTTTCCGAGCACAATTCAAAGTGTTGGTGCTGACCTTTAAAGCCCTAAACGGCCTCGGTCCAGTATACCTGAAGGAGCGTCTCCACCCCCATCAGTCTGCCCGGACGCTGAGGTCCAGCGCCGAGGGCCTTCTGGCAGTTCCCTCATTGCGAGAAGCAAAGCTACAGGGAACCAGGCAGAGGGCCTTCTCGGTAGTGGCGCCCGCCCTGTGGAACGCCCTTCCAGCAGATGTCAAAGCGATAAACAACTACCTGACATTCAGGAGACATCTTAAGGCAGCCCTGTTCAGGGAAGTTTTTAACGTGTGATATTTTACTGTATTTTTGGTTGTTATGGAAGCCGCCCAGAGTGGCTGGGGAGGCCCAGCCAGATGGGCGGGGTATAAATAATAAATTATTATTATTATTATTATTATTCTCCCTCTTCTGACACACAGAAACCCATTGGTCCTCTTCCCCTCCCTTATTCCAGTCAAGACCTTCTTGCCTTTTCTCCCCCCTGTGTCTTTTCTGCTCACTTGGGGGGGGTTTCCCTCCCCCCCCATCCATCCATCCTCCCCCCCCAACCCCCTGTAACTCAGGCAGAAGCAAAGGGAGCCTGCAGGGATTTATCTTGCCACAGAATTTCCTTGTTTCCACTCCCCAAACCTCCATGCCCCCATCTCCATTCCCTGCCACTCACCAGATCTCTCTGAGGGTCCTGGAGGGGAACGGTCAGAGGTTGTGGGAGACAGCCTGACCAGGTCAACCGTCCATCTTCCCCCTTCCATCCTCGCTAGGATCGCAGGATCAGCTTCTTCTATCCTTCCTGAGGAGCTCAGAAGCTGCAGGTTCCTGGGAGGGAGGAAGAAGCAAAGGCAGCCTCAGAGGCCCTGCAGGCATTTTCCCGCCCAAGATATTTTCCTGGTGAATGATAAGCCTGCCTAGGTGTGGAGCTCCCATGATAAAAGAGGAGTGTCCCCCCTCCTGAACCCCACCATGCGAGGAAAGTGGAGTCACGCCTGAAAGAGGATCTTCTTCCACCAACATTCAAAACATTCCTTTTTTGGCTCCCTTCTCTCTCTCTGCCAGCCTGGAGCTGTGACCTGGCTGCCTCCCTCCATTCCACCTCCTCCCCCAGCCCCACTTTAGGGGAAGGGGCTGCAGCTCAAGAGCGGAGCATCTCCTAAGCAGGCAGAAAGTCCCCCATCCAAGACCCCCCCCCTTTGGTCTAATCCTGCCCTCTCTACTCGACCCCTTTCTCTCCAAAACATCCATGCCTCCCTCCTCCTCTCCCCAGAGCCATCCTGCCCCCTTTCCTTTGTGGGGTTTCCTACCCCACCCTACAACTCCCTCCCCCCCCCCCCGCCTCGCCTTCTTGCCTTGCTCTCCTCCTGGGGCGCCCCTGCAGCCCTCGAGGTCCTTTGCTCTCCCCACAGCTCTTTCGAGGCTCAGTTGTGGGGTGCAACCCCGTGCATGCTCCTCTCCCGGAAGGCTTCTCTCCTGCTCTGACACGGGAGCCCCCCCCCCAAATATATCCCTCTTTCTTCCTACCTTGCAAAAGGCACCGTCTTCCGCGCTGCAGAATCTCCTCCCTCGCAGCTGTTCAAATGTGACAAACGGAGGAGGAAGCGACGCTTCCCTCTCCCCCAGGAAGTCCTCTCTAGCAATATAATCGCTGCCTTTAACCCTTGAAGAGCCAGTATTCACCCCACCCCACCCCACCCTGGGGACATTGCAGATTCTGCTTCTTTGTACCCCATAAAAGAGGGTTGCTACCTTTCTTCCGGCGAAATACAAGGCGGTTGGGGGTGATTCCTCCCACCCCCCAATTTGTTGCTGACCCGACTTGGAAGCAACCCATTACAATCTGTCGCAGCCCAACACGATGCCCCATCTTGCATTTCTCTCTCTCATCAGCATTCCAACAATTTCCTCTCCAACAATTTCATTTGCTCAACAGAACTTTCCCTCCGGTTGACAGAAGCGATTCCTTGGATCCCAGATATGAATGCTGTCAATTTAGGGTGCTTCCTAACCAAGTTGGATTTGTGAAAGTTTTATTTATGGCTGAGTAATACATGCACTTTATTGGTAACTGTTGGGTTGATTATATTTATTTTCTCATCTTGTTTCCAGTTCATAAATAGGTTCTTAAATAGTATTCTTACAATTCATTCTGTTCTATTCTAAACAACAGCTCAGCTCTTGCGGAGTTCCTAGCACATGTATGCTTTTATTTAAAAGAAAGGTTTCCATTTTATTTACTGCTTTCCAATCCAGCTCAGCCCCTGGCCTCTCAAGATCTTCCCTCCAAAACTTCGGAGGGGCTCCTCTCCACTCCCACTGGTTGCCCCCCATGGCTCTTCTCACCTCTGCAGCTTTGCCAGCTATGCCCCCTTCGGGACAGAGGTGACTTGGCAACTGAACTCCAGGCTCTGGCAAGTTCCAGCCTGAATAATTGCAATGTCTTCTACAGTGGTACCTCAGGTTAAGTACTTAATTCATTCCAGAGATCCGTTCTTAACCTGAAACGGTTCTTAACCTGAAGCACCACTTTAGCTAATGCGGCCTCCCGCTGCTGCTGCTGCACCGCCAGACCACAATTTCTGTTCTCATCCTGAAGCAAAGTTCTTAACCCAAGGTACTATTTCTGGGTTAGCAGAGTCTGTAACCTGAAGCGTATGTAACCTGAAGCATCTGAGTAAATGGTGAATGTCATATCCTTGAGACCACAAGCCCTTCCTTCAGATACACTTTCCTCCCCTCCTTCCTCTCTCCCCATATACACACAGGTACACAGGGATTGTTTATTGTGAATTTATTCCTTAAACTATTAACGTCCATAGTATCCGCATTTTTGTACTTTTTATCATTCTGTATATAAATATTCAACATTGAATAAACATCTACAGTGGTACCTTGGGTTAAGAACTTAATTTGTTCCGGAGGTCCGTTCTTAACCTGAAACTGTTCTTAACCTGAGGTACCACTTTAGCTAATGGGGCCTGCCGCTGCCGCCGCCACACAATTTCTGTTCTCATCCTGAAGCTAAGTTCTTAACCTGAGGTACTATTTCTGACTTCGCAGAGTATGTAACCTGAAGCGTCTGTAACCTGAGGTACCACTGTATTTTTTTAAAAGGCAGTTTTCTTCACTTTCTTCCTAAAATGGAACTGTTTACTGCTTTAATTCTGCCCTGTTCCAAAAGTTTCCATTAGAGCTTTCAGGAAAGCTATGAAGAATTTACATGACTAGAAGTGCGTTAAGATTTTCAAAATGAAAACACTTAGGGGAACTCAATTTCCCCCTTCCCTTTTTTAAAAAAGATAATCCAAAATGGTTAAGAATATAGCATTTTTGCTTATTCTATAAAGATGGACAGAAGCTGATGGTGTTAATCTGAATCAGTTGGCCTGCTTGTAACTAACAATATGTTGGAATGTTGCTTCAAGGCGTTGCTTCCTCCTGCAGTGGTTTATAAGCAAGGAATTTTATTATTTCTGAGTATGCATGTGTTTTTGTGCATGTGCATTTATAGGTATACCTGATTATTTTCCACCTTTCCAGTGAAAGGTAACTACAACAGCACACATGTAACAAAACGTATTACTCTGACCCCCATGATAATGCTCAAATATCATGCTTTAATTCATCTAGAAGTTACAAGGAAAAGGTGGGACACACCTGGAGGAAAGAAGGGAAATGCCTCATTACCAACTACAATCAAATTACCCAACTGCTACAAAACAAAAGCAATGAATCCTGGTCCGCTTTCAATAACTGTTTTGCAGGATCTGACCCAAGGTCCATGGATGGCACCATCTTGTACCCAAGAGCACCAGCCAGAAACCTGCAGGAGTTCAGAAGCAGTACATGATGCTCAGGCCTGTCCCTGCCTTTCCATTATTAAATTAAAAATAAATTAAATCCTTTGATTTAATTAATTTTTATAATGAAATATTTTTAGATTGTGTAACTATTTTACTGTTTGATTATTTGATTGTTGTTAGCCGCCCTGAGCCCGGCTTCGGCTGGGGTGAGCGGGATATAAATAAAATTTATTATTATTATTATTATTATTATTATTATTATTATTATTATTATTATTATTAACATGCTTCCTTAGATAAGAGTGTGACCATATTAGGCCATCCTTTGGTCTGTTTTCAAAGATGAGATGAGCAAGAGTGGTGGAGACTGCCACTCCAATAGGCTTCAGAGAATCAGAGAATCATAGAATCATAGAGTTGGAAGAGACCACAAGGGCCATCGAGTCCAACCCCCTGCCAAGCAGGAAACACCATCAGAGCACTCCTGACATAGGGGAAGAGGAAGGGAGTATGGACCTAGAATTGCGGTGGTTTGAGATGGGACACACCGCAGAAGGAAGGAAGGAGCTGGGAAATAGTGGATCAACAGGAGCAAGATAGCAGGTGCTCCAGCCCTGAACAGAGGCAGGAGTCTGTTGTGTTAGAAATATCACAGCAGCCAAGCGACACGATGTCTCTAGTATACTGGAGTCCCCTCCTTCCCCTACAACCAGGCGTGCCCTTTGTGTCACAGAGCAGAGAGCCAAACAGAGAGATTCCATTAGCGGCCCCCGTAGACAACAGGAAGGGACTCGAGGCCAGGAAATAACTGCTGGGGGCAGGAACACACACTCTAGGCAACAGCTCAGGTTTTTGAGGACGTACATTCCATGTTTCTGTGTGTTTTTGTTGATTTAAATGAAAGAAGCGAAAGAAGCTCTCAGCACCACTGATTTTACCAGGCAAGCCAGCCAGCCCTGTAGTTGACTGCACCTTCATGACAGCAGGTGTACGATTTCTCCCATGTGAAATCTTGTATGAATTCCATGAAGTTTAGCAACAGTGGTGCTCTAATTAAAATGCTTTCCGCATTACAAGCGGAAAGCATTATTTCGCTTATGCAAAATGAGTTGTGAAATCTTACCAAATCTTTTCCCACATTCCTAGCATATATATGGTTTATCCCATGTGAGTTCTTTTATGAGAAGTAAGCGTAGATCCATGTGCAAATCTCTTTCCACACTCCAAACATTTATATGGTTTCTCCCCTGTGTGAATTCTTTGGTGTGATGTAAGGCTTGTGCTGTGACTGAAGTTCTTTCCACACTCAAAGCAGGTATATGGTTTCACCCCTGTGTGAATTCTTTGATGGCATTCAAGGCTGGAGCTGTGAGTGAAGCTCTTTCCACACTCAAAACATGCATACGGTTTTTCACCTTTGTGAGTTTTTTGATGTGATGTAAGGCTTGTACCCTGGCTGAAGCTCTTTCCACACTCAAAGCACTTATATGGCTTTTCTCCTGTATGGATTCTGCGATGGCAAACAAGGTATGTGCAGTTACTAAAGCTCTTTCCACATGTCACACATTTATATGGTTTTTCCCCTGTATGGATTCGCTCATGCACAGAAAGGTGTGAACTCTGACTGAAGCTCTTCCCACACTCAAAGCATTTATACGGCTTCTCACCAGTGTGAGTTCTCTTATGTGAACTAAGGTGTGAACTCTGACTGAAGCTCTTTCCACATTCCAAGCATTTATATGGTTTCTCCCCTGTGTGGGTTCTCTTATGTGAAGTAAGGCTACATTCATGGGCAAAGCTCCTTCCGCACTCCGTACATTTATAAGATTTCTCTCCTGTGTGAATTCTTTGGTGAGATATAAGACTTGAGCCGTGAGCGAAGCTCATTCCGCACTCCAAACATTTATATGGCTTCTCCCCTGTGTGGATTTTTTGATGTGATGCAAGGCTTGAGCTGTGACAGAAGGTCTTTCCACAGTCCAAACAGGTATATGGTTTCTCCTTCCTGTGGATTTTTTGATGTGATTTAAGGCATCTGCTGCGACTGAAGCTCTTTCCACACTCAAAGCACCTATGTGATTTTTCCCTGCTGTGGACTTCCTGGTGTATTTTAAGGTTTGAGTGGCGCTTGAAACTCTTTCCACATTCTAGGCATTTGTATGATTCCTGTCCTGCGTGAATTCTTTCATGTGATTTTAGGCCTGAGCGGTCACTGAAGCTCTTTCCACACACCAAGCATTTACACAGTGTCTCCTCGGAGTGGATTCTGCAGTGTGGGCTGAGGCTCGATTTACCTTTGAACGTTTTGCCACACGAAGGGCTATCATTTGTTCTCTTCGCTTCATGCTTATTTCTTTCTGATGAGCCCCGAGAACCATTATTGCCCTGGTCATCACCTGCTAAAATTAAGGGAAAACAGCAAACATTAAAAACTTCCCAATACAGGGCTGCCTTCGGACGTCTTCTAAAAGCTACGTAGTTCTTTATCTCCTTGACATCTGACGGGAGGGTGTTCCACAGGGCTGGTTCCACTACTTCACTTCTTACTGTGACGAAACCAGCAGAAGACCCTCAGAGTTGGACCTCATTGTCCGGGCAGAAGGATGGAGGTGGAGATGCTCATTCAGGTCTACAGGGCCGGGGCCGTTTAGAGCTTTAAAGGTCAGCACCAACACTTTGAATTGTGCTTGGAAACATACTCTGAGCCAATGTAGATCCTTTAAGACCGGTGTTATATGCTCCTGGCAACTGCTCCCAGTCACCAGTTGAGCTGCTGCTTTCTGGATTAATTGTAGTTTCTGAGTCACCTTCAAAGGAACCCCCACCTAGAGTGCATTGTAGCAATCCAAGCAGGAGATAACCAAGGCATGTACCACAGTCTGTGTGCAGGTAGGGACTTAGCCTGTGTACCAGATCGAGCTGGTAGACAACAGCCCCAAAACTCTGACTATGCCATGTCACCATTAAAAAACATTCATGTCCTTTCTTTCTACCTTTTATCTCTGCTAGCCTTCCTCGTTTTCTTGCCAGGGGGGCTTCCTCAACCCCAACATTTCCCCAGGTCCCCATCTCCATTCCCTGAGACTCACCAGATCTCTCTCTGCTTCATGCTGTGGCCACAGACATGTGATCTGATGGTGAATTTGGGGTGACCCAATGCAAAAATCCTGAGAATCCATGTGGATCCATATTTTTAACCACATTTTTGCACCATTGCAGCCCCAGGCAACAGCGGGTGCATGATTTTTGGGGAGCAGGCTGTAGCCATGGACATGCTATGTGATCTGATGGTAAATTTGGGGTGACCCAATGCAAAAATCCTGAGAATCCATGTGGATCCATGCTTTTTAACCACATTTTTGCACCATTGCAGCCCCAGGCAACAGTGGGTGCGTGTTTTTTGGGGGGGGGGCAGGCTGTAGCCATGGACATGCTATGTGCTCTGATGGTGAATTTGGGGTGACCCAATGCAAAGATCCTGAGGATCCATGTGGATCCATTCTTTGTAACCACATTTTAAGTGGGGAGGGAAGGAAAAACACAGAAGGGACAAGGAGCACGAGAGGGGTGTGCAGAGAAGCAGCTGGCTAAGAATGCAGGAGAGGGGTATAACGGGAGGGAGGAAAGGAAGGCAAAAGTTTCCCCCCCACCCAAGCACCCAAGCCAGCCAGCTCGCTCTCTCTCTCTCCCCCCCCCCACCTGCATGTTTTCAGCAGCACCGGAGCACAGAGAGGAAGGAACGGAGCACAGAGAGGAAGGAACGACACTCTGCTTTCCCCTCTGCTTGCTTGGAGGGGAGGAGCTTTCCCTGCTCTTTGTTCTGTTTGAGCAAACACAGCAACGAAACAGAAAAGGGTGGGCAGTAATGCAGGAAAGCAGCAGCTTCCTCTTTTCAGGTTTCCCTTCTCCGTGACTGCACAATTTGATTTTTGCCTGATTTTTCGGCTCCAGGGACCACACATTCGCTCAATAACATGCACAGACATTTCCCCTTCCTTTTTAGGAGAAAAAATCTGTGTGTTATAGAGAGAAAAATACGGTAAGTCAAACTGCATCCTGCCCAAAGGCCTGGCGGAAGAGCTCCATCTTGCAGGCCCTGTGGAAAGATGTCAAATCCCACAAGGTACTGGTCTCTTGTGGGAGAGTGGTCCACCAGGCCGGGGCCACGGCTGAAAAGGCCCTGGCTCTAGTCAAGGCCAGTCTAATTTCCCTGGGGCCTGGGATCTTCAAGGTGTTGTTGTTAGCAGAAAGAGGGTCAAAGAGGATCAGCCTCTTTCATCCTTCCTGAGGAGCTCAGAAGCTTAAAGAAGCTGCAGGTTCCTTGGGAGGGAGGGAGGGAGGGAGGGAGGAGTAAAAGGAGCCTCAGAGAAGCTGCAGGGATTGCTCTGCCCTAGATATTCTCCAGCCCCTGCAGAAGCCCAAATGGGGCATATATTAAAAATTTATATCCCCCAATCTGGTGGGCTTCTCACAGCCACCCAGTGCGGTTAACAGCATATAGAAAAACAGAACAAAACATCAAACAGAAAAAACAGAAATATCCTATACAGGCAACAAACAAACCAATAATAAGAATAGCAACAACAACATGTTTACACCTATACCCAAATTAAAATAACCACCGACCCCCAACTAAACAATTAACCAACACCAACCCGATGAAAACAAAATAGAGGAACCAAAATCAGAACCGTTTAAAGCATTTTAGCCAGTTGCCCCAACCCAAGAGGTGTTACAGCAATGTCCCAGTGGCCTCCCAGGAGCCTCTTTTGGCTGTTCAAGGTGAGACTGGGCTCCACCCCCTTGGCCAGGTGGAATGGGCTTTGCACCCAGGCCTCATGGCATGGGGGGCACAGTAGTGACCTGAAAGTAGATCCCATTGAACGCAGTGGTTTTTATATCTATATAGGGCTCCTCTGCCTAGTCCTCCTCTTCTGGCAACATATTGGTGCATGCTCCAGGGGATAGACTTTGGAGAAGACCTCTTCCCTGCCTTCCTGCAAGTCAAGACCTTCTTGCATTGTATGTTCTCCTGTCTTTCCTGATTGCTGGAGGGAGGAGTTCCCTCCAGCCCCCACCCATCCATTTCTCCTTCTCCACTCCCGACCCCCTGGAACTCAGCGAACCTCTCCCAGCCTCAGAGGTGGGGAGCCCCAGCTCAGGTCCTTTCTAGCCCCACAAATCCAGCTTCTTTGGAACTATATTGCAGGACTCAGAATTTTAAACAAGCTGCAGGTTTTGGGGGGTGAGGGGGAAGCAAAGGCAGCCTCAGAGCCCCTCCAGGGATTTTCTTCCCCGGATATATTGGGAGGGGAAGCCCACCCCCAGTTTCCACAGTAAAACCTCCCCCCTTTATCTTATTCCTTGCTTCCACTCTCCATCCCTCCAAGTCCCTATCTCCACTCCCCTGGAACTCACCAGATGTCTCTGAGGGTCCTGGGAGGCAACGCTCAGAGGTTGCTTGGAGGGATGCAGGAGACAGCCTGACCAGGTCAACCGTCCATCTTCCTCCTTCCATCCTCTCTTGGATTGAAGAGCTCAGAAGTTCCCGAAGAAGAAAAGAGAGCCTCAGAGGCCCTGCAGTCAGTTTCCTGCCCAAGACATTTTCCTGGTGAATGTGAAGCCATGCATGAAAAGTGGAGTCATGCCTGAAAGTGGATCTTCTTACCCCCACCATTAAAAACATTTATTTCCTTTCCCCCATCCCCACTTTAGGGGAAGGGGCTGTAGTTCGAGGGCAGACCATCTCCTCAGCAGGCAGGAAGCCCCAGATTCAGTCCCCAGGCAGGGCTGAGAAACCACGTCTGAAAACCCGGAAGAGCAATTGCTGCCGGTCCGTGTGGACAATAGTAGCCCAGGTGGAGCAAGGGTATGACTGTGTAGGCAGCGGACTGCGCTTGGCGCCCCCAGTTCTGCTGCTGCACAAGTTGCTGGTGGTGAGAAACTGATGACATTTTATGGCCAGTGGTTCTCCTCTTCCCATCCTTAAAGTCTTCCCTCCTCCATCTCTCCCAGCACCTTGGTTCCTTCCTAGGGCTGGTCTGCTATACAGAGAGACTGCGCCCTCCTTGGGGGCTTTCCTCCTGAACCCCCCCCCCCCAGACAGGGAAGGCATCGAAGATAAAAGAGCCCATGCCGTTGTAGAGCTGAAATGAGTTTCCAGCTGACCCTGGCCCCCTCCCCCCTCTTTCCCCATAACATGAATGTCTCCCTCTTCCCAGAGCCATCCTGCTTCCTTTCCTTTGGGGGGGGGTTCCTAGCCCACCCTAAAACTGCCTCTTCCCCCGCCTGCTCTCCTCCTGGGGCGCCCCTGCACCCCTTAAAGCCTTTTGCACTCATCGCAGCTCTTGGGGGGCTGAATTGGGGGGTGCAACCCCACGCATGCGCCCTCCCACCGCTGCCCCTTTGCAAAACTGCCCTCTCCTGGAGGGCTTCTCTCCTGCAAAGCAGCTGCTCTCACACGGGAGCCCCCTCCGCCCCCCCCCAATATATCCCTATTTTTCCTACCTTGCAAAAAGCACCGTCTTCCGCGCTGCAAAATCTCCTCCCTCGCAGCTGTTCAAATGTGACAAACGGAGGAAGTGACGCTTTTCCTCTCCCCCCAGGAAGTCCTCTCTCATAATATAATCGCTGCTTTTAACCCTTAAAGAACCAGCGTCTCTCCCACCCCCACCCAAACTGCGTGGTGCTGGAGACATAGCGGATTCTGCTTATGGGGACCCCTCAAAGCGCCCCCCTCCCTCACAAGGTTACTGAGAAGATATAAAGGGCGGGAGGGACACAGAAAAACACTATAAGGATGTGCAGTTTTGGTCACAGCTTAGCCCACCTCACAGGGTGGTTGTTGTTGCAAAAGTAACAGGCGAGAAGAGAATCCAGCAAGAAGTGGCTGGTGCAAATGTTTCATTTCAGCTTCACAGACCCAGCAGAGACACAAAACCGGTGCCAAGCTCACCCTGCTCCATCACAATCGCTTAGCTGCAAAATTGCACAGTCCTGATCCTTTGCAGGGGGAAGAAAACACCGAAAAAGGAAAAATATATACAATTGACTTGCAGGCACAGAAGGCAGATAGCTTTAAAAACGGGGGGGGGGGGGACATGACGGGGGTTTAAGAGCCCTCCGGCTGCTGGTTCCAGAAGGCAAGGATGGTCCGATGCATTCATTCCCAGGGGTTTGTCCTGACCATATGTGATTTCGACTTTACACACCTACCACCGAAATGTAACCCCTGCAAAAGTTGTGTGTCGAACTGTGCACCCCATACAATAGTTTATTGTCACAACTCTCAGCACCCTAAACCAGCAAAACAAGGGGGGTGGCCTAACAGGTGTGTGTGTGTGTGTGTGTGTGTGTGTGTGTGTGTGTGTGTGTGGCATCACTGGGCCTCCAAACACACGTTGGAAATAGGCACACATTGATCAAAATGGTGCAGCATAAAATCACAGGTGCAGTCAGCTCTCTATCCTTCCACGTTCCACTGCTCGCGTATGCGCAGGCGCTCAAAATGATGTCACGCACATGCGCAGGAGCAGCGAAAAGATAAAAACTCAATTATATAAAATACATGTTGGGGGTTTGAATGAATAGTCAGATACTGGATCTTATTCAGGCATGGACTTCGGAAAAACCAAAGGAGGGGGGCTGTGTGTATATGTGAACAAATGCTGGTCCAATAATTCGAAGACTGTGGGCAGTCACTGTTCACCGGATTTGGAATATGTGGCTGTTAAATGTAGACCAGCCTATCTCCCTAGGGAGTTCACAGCTGTTATGTTAACTGGTGTGTACGTGCCACCAGATGCCAATGCCAACTTGGCTTTGGGATGCCTGCAGGACCTTATCAGCAGCCAGCAAGACAAGTATCCTGAAGCTGTGCACATCATTGCGGGAGACTTCAACCATGTTGAACTTAAAACAGTGCTCCCAACGCTCTATCAGCATGTGAAATGTCCCACAAGAGGGGACAAGACACTGGATAAAGTTTATTCGAATGTAAATCACGGCTATAGGGCTTTACAGCTGCCACACTTGGGCCAGTCCGACCATATGTCTCTGTTCTTGGTACCAGCATATATCACACTCAGGAAACGGGCTCCCACAATATTAAAATCTGTTAAAATCTGGCCTGAAGGTGCTATTCACCAGCTGCAGGACTGTTTTGAGAGAACCAATTGGGATATTTTCGATAGTTCAGACCTGGAGGAGCACACGGCGGCAGTTCTGTGCTATATCAATCACTGCACAGACACTGTCACAGTAAATAAATCCATCCGGTTTTACCCCAATCAGAAACCCTGGATGAATAGAGAGGTCCAGTGCCTGTTGCGGGAGAGGAACAGGGCTTTCAGGTCAGGCGAGGTGCAGCTTTACAGTGTAGCAAGAGCAAACTTGAGGAGGGGTATTCGACGGGCAAAATTGGATTATAGGCTGAGGATTGAGGATAATTTAAGGAGCAACAACACAAGACAGATGTGGCAGGGGATTCAGCATATTACCAACTACAAACCTAACCTTGGTGCTGTCGACGGTGACCCCTTGCTGGCAGAGGAGCTTAACCTCTTCTTTGCTCGCTTCGAGAAGGAGCCACCTGAGACGCCGGTATTACAGCCACCAGCCCATAGGGGCCCCTCATTCACGGTAGAGGAACATGAGGTGAGACAGGTTTTGAGGATGGCGAATCCGAGGAAGGCGGCTGGACCTGATGGCATCACTGGAAAGGTGTTGAAGGGCTGTGCGGATCAGCTGGCGAGGGTCTTTACTAAGATCTTCAATAAGTCCTTACACCAGTCTATTGTCCCACCCTGCCTGAAGTCGTCAACTATTGTCCCTCTGCCTAAAAAATCCACAATCAGTAGTTTGAATGACTATAGACCAGTTGCACTGACTCCAATCATCATGAAGTGTTTTGAGAAACTGGTGCGCCGTCACATTATTTCCTGTCTTCCATCAACTTTTGACAACTACCAGTTTGCATACAGAGCAAATAGATCCACAGAAGACGCCATCAATACCACTCTCCATGTTGCTCTGTCCCATCTGGAGCAGCCGGGGAGTTATGTGAGGCTGCTGTTTGTGGATTTTAGCTCTGCTTTTAACACTATCCTCCCCCATAGACTGGTGTCCAAGCTAGAGGCGATTGGACTCTCCAACTCCACCTGTCTCTGGGTTTTGGATTTTTTGTCAGAACGTTCCCAGAGGGTTAGAGTAGGGTCACACATGTCCACAGCCCTTAGCCTTAACACCGGCTCACCACAGGGTTGTGTGTTGAGTCCCCTGCTCTACACTCTCTATACGTATGACTGTACAGCCATCTATTCCAGCAACAAAATCATCAAGTTTGCTGATGACACTACGGTGGTAGGGCTCATTTCAGGAGGGGATGAGTCCGCCTATCGAGACGAGGTGGAGCGGCTCTGTGTTTGGTGTGGAGAGAACAATCTGGCTCTTAATACGGCTAAGACCAAGGAATTGGTGGTGGATTACAGGGAAAAAAAGGCGGACATTCAGCCCTTGTATATCAACGGGGAACGGGTGGAAAGGGTGGCGGATTTCAGGTTTTTGGGAGTAGCTATCGATCAGAGCATGACTTGGAGCGCACATACCACTGCTCTGGTGAAGAAGGCCCAGCAGAGAATTTATTTCCTCAGACTTTTAAAGAAGAACAATCTGAGTGAGAGACTGCTGGTGTCCTTCTACCGAGGCTCCATAGAGAGCATTCTTACATACTGTATTTGTGCTTGGTTCTCCAGTTGTACAGCTAGGGAGAGGAAGGTGCTCCAGAAGGTCATAACCACAGCCCAAAGGATTATTGGTCATCCTCTCCCATCTTTGGAAGAACTGTACAGTTCCCGTTGTCTTAGGAAAGCAAATAACATCCTGCAGGATTCATCTCACCCGGGACACTGTCTGTTTGCACTACTGCCTTCTGGCAGGAGATATAGAAACATCAAGTCAAAGACAAATAGACTGAAAAACAGTTTCTATCCAAGAGCTGTGGCCTTTTTGAATGCTGTAACTCGATAGTGTGACCTGGGAGTTTGATGGGTGTGGTGTGGGTGTGGCTGGAATGTGGTTGGTTTGGTTGTTGTTGTTGTTTTGCTTTTGTTGTTTTAAGGGATGGCATCCAATTTCGTTGCACTTTGTGCAATGTTGCACTTGTGTAATGACAATAAAGAATCTATTCTATTCTATTCTATTCTATTCTATTCTATTCTATTCTATTCTATTCTATTCTATTCTAATTGCCCCAGCTAAAAACCTTGCAACCTTTGATGTGACCTGTTCATCTTGGTCTGCTGAGAGAAAAAACACTGTGACAGGGGCTGGGTGACCCGGAATGGACAATAAAATAGGGGTGATAACCTCACTCTCCAAATCTTTATAAAGAGTTCAAACAGGAAGGACATGTGCCACTGATTCAGTACTGCCATCTCCACAGGGACATAGCCATTTTTCGTGTGGAATTTGTTGGAATCGTCCCTCAAGTACAACCGAAGGCAGTATATTCAACCTTGTGAGAGTAAATGCACATCTATATTTTATAATTGCTAAGTTACGCAGATAGGGTGCAGGAGAGTCAAAATGGGTATATCTCTGCCGCTCTGTTTTTCCTACTGCGACCTTGGGCAGTAGGAATGATGTCCCAATGTTGTCATTCCAGCGTGGTTCAGGGCGGACCTGAAGTCACAAGATGAAGTCCCGTCCTCCTCAACTCAGCTCTCCCTCCATCCCACTTCAAGATAAACAACAGGCCTCTCCTTTCAGCTGATCAACAACTTTCAAACATTCACCATTTTCTTCCTTTGCCTTAGACAAGCATTCAGGGACCACTGCTTTTCACGTGCCCTTGTGAAATTCCTCTCAGCTCCATGGTAGCATTTTGCTGTTTAGTCAATGTCCTTCCTCTTAAAAATAGGTTGTATGTCAACACCTTCTTAAACCCACACTCTTTTTTTGGTGGTAGTGGGGTTAAGCTCTAGTTTCCCAACGACATCGGTCAGAACAACAAGGTTCTCCCCACCTTGACTCCTTTCAAACCACACACAGCTTTAAATCTTTTAAATGTCAAAGTACACAGTACATCGAACCATCCACACTTGTAACTCTACAAACTTTGTGTTTGGAGAGGCTTGCCAAATCATAAACTTAGGGACTTCCAATAACATGCAGCTGGATAGTGCAAAGTTCTAGTGTCCACATCTCCTCCAGTGCACGCCATTACTTAATGCCAATTAAAATCCAATAATAAGGAGAACCTCCACTTTTGATGGTGGTCCAAGGGGCTTGCATCATGGCAAAGGTGGTGACCCAACTCCTCCATCTGCCCCCATGCTGATCTACAAGGGAGCGAGCCGTTGAGGCGACCTTCGGTCAGCCTGCTCCCTCGTACCCCAGGAGGTTTCCAGGAATGCTTAAACCTTTTCGCTCCCTACCCCTTCATTTGTGCCTCCCTCCAATTTTGAGAGAGCTGTCGCCATAGTGCAAGACCAGAACCGGAAACTCCAGGTCAAAGAATAATACAAATGTAGGGTTGGAAGGGACCACACGAATCATCTAGTCCAGGGGTAAGGGTAAAGGGACCCCTGACCATTAGGTCCAGTCGCGGATGACTCTGGGGTTGCGGCGCTCATCTCGCTTTACTGGCCGAGGGAGCCGGCGTACAGCTTCTGGGTCATGTGGCCAGCATGACTAAGCCGCTTCTGGCGAACCAGAGCAGCGCACGGAATCACCGTTTACCTTCCCACCAGAGCAGTACCTATTTATCTACTTGCACTTTGATGTGCTTTCAAACTGCTAGGTTGGCAGGAGCAGGGACTGAGCAACGGCAGCTCACCCCATCGCAGGGTTTCGAACCGCCGACGTTCTGATCGGAAAGCCCTAGGTTCTGTGAATTAGACCACAGCGCCACCCACGTTCCAGTCCAGGGGTAGTCAACATTTTTATACCTACTGCCCTCTAATGCAGTGTTTCCCAACCTTTTTTGGGCAAAGGCACACTTGTTTCATGAAAAAAATCTCGAGGCACACCACCATGCCAGATGGGGAAAGGTCACTTTTTACTTCTGTAAAAAAAAAAAAAATAGTAACAGCATAGAATGTAATGGTTATCTCTTTGATGTCTGATGGGAGGGCATTCCACAGGGCGGGCGCCACTACCGAGAAGGCCCTCTGCCTGGTTCCCTGTAACCTCACTTTTCACAGTGAGGGAATTGCCAGAAGGCCCTTGGCACTGGATCTCAGTGTCTGGGCTGAACGATGGTGGCGGAGACGCTACTTCAGGTATACTGGACCGAAACCGCTTAGGGCTTTAAAGGTCAGCACCAACACTTTGAATTGTGCTCGGAAAGGTACTGGGAGCCAATGTAGGTCTTTCAAGACTGTCGTTACGTGGTCTCGGCGGCAGGTAGCAGCGCTCACAGCTTACGGACTGCACCGTGTAACAGGTGTCTGGCCCAGCAGCCTAAGGCGGACAAGCCACTGAAACAGGCATTCAGAATCCATTCATTTCATAAAACCTGCAGGGCTCAATCTCTGTGTTTGTGTATGTGTGTGTTTCTGTTTTGCCCAAGGGTCTGGGGGTGGGAGAGAGCTCTTTAGCATGATGCTTTTAAAACAATTAAATTATCAACAAACAAACCTGATGATACAAATAGCAAGGTCAGGTGCTACCGGGGGGGGGAGAAGGGGGCCTACTCGGAAGTAAATACTGCGTCCAGGCGCAATTAGCGCTGATTTAAGGTGCACCAAGACTGCCTAAAAACCTCACCAAAGATATGCAACAAAGCGCTTCGTTGCAGAGGGGAGAGTTTGTGCACCGTGGAGGCTGGAGGGCTTCTATTCTACATGTGGGGGTTGGGGGGGCGAGGAAAATGTGCTCCGTTGGGGGGCGGGGAAGGCAAGAAAAGGAGCTGAGCTCTAACTATAGGCTCCCACGCTTGAGCAGGCCCGACTCGGTGGGAGCCTATAGTTAGAGCTCAGCTCCTTTTCTTGCCTTCCCCGCCCCCCCACGGAGCACATTTTCCTCGCCCCCCCACGCTTGAGCAGGCCCTCCTCCTGGAGGAGGAGGAGGAGGAGGAAGAGGAGGAGATTCCCATCCACGGCGTGGCCTCCCGCGCTCCTGAACGGGAAACCTCTGCAGCCCAAGACTCTCCGCGAGGCAGCTCCTCCCTTCCTGCCTTGAGCCGCCGCCAGCCGCGCCCCCCTCCCCAGTTATCTGCTGCCTGCCAAGCCCTGCCCCTCTTCATTGTCCTCCCCTTCTGTTTATACACAAAGACCCCCCATCTTCTTCCGCCTTCCCCTTCCTCCATCCCTCGCTTTTTTTCCTCTCTTTCCTTTTTTTAAAAAAATATTTTCTCTTCCCCTTCTTTTTTTCCACCCTTTCTTTTTTTCTATTTCTCCCCCTCCCCACCCTCCTGCCTTCCTGGGTTAAAGGATTTGAGCAATGGGTCTGGAGGTGGAGCTCGTCGGAGGATTAGCCCGACTCGCCCGCCTCCCTCCCACGGCACACCAGGCAACGTCCGGTGGCACACTAGTGTGCCGCTGAACACCGGTTGGGAAACACTGCTCTAATGCATCTTTCTTAATGGTACAATTTCCTTACCACCCACCAGGACTTAATGGAAGGAGGATTCAGCTTGTGCCGTAGAACCCTCTACCGCCTAATTAGAATCCTGAAATGCCCACTAGTGTGCGGTAGGGACCAGGTCGACAATCCCTGATCTAGTCCAACCCCCTGCAATGCAGGAAAAACAACCCGACCTCTGCTGAAAAACCTAAAAAAATGGAGAGTTCACCACCTTCCAAGGTAGCTCATCTCACTTGCAGTCAGAAATTTCTTCCTAAAGTTTAGGTTTAGATGTATTTTTACTCCTTACATAAAATACAGATGCAGGAAGAGTCGGAAGGCCAGGAAGTAAGTGTAATCTCTGTATTTACGTGGATTTAAATGAAAGAAGTAAAAGAAAACTTACACTATTGTTATTATTAAGATAAAGAGTAATACATAAATTTGAGATTGCAATTTCATGTTACAATAAAAAAAATCTCATTATCATTAAATATATATCATTAATATATATTCTAAAGGCCTCCCATTTTGATACAAATTCAACTCTCGGTTTATTTTTTCCTGATAAGCTATCTAATTCAGCATATTCAGTCAATTTTTGAATCTACTCCTGTCTGGAAGGAACTTCTTCCTCCCCGACTTCCCAGTGGAGGAGGAGGCGATAAGCTTTAGAGAGAGTTTTACTTTTTGAGTGTATTACGTTGGATTCAAATCTTGAGGTTTCCTTGGCAAACTCTTTTTTTCTACTTTAAATTTTTCGAATATTGGATAATATTGGAACCAATCTGTCATAATATCTCTCAATTCCTCAAAACCTTTAACTTTCAGTTGGTTATCTTCTTTTAAACTTATTTTATAAGTAGGCCAATTTCACAACATTTTTTTTTTCTTCACCACTGTGGCCTCTGCTGGAGAGTCCCACCACGGGATTTTAGGCTCCAACTGATCTTTGTATTTCTCCCAAACTTTAAGAAGTGATCTCCTTATAATATGATTTGAGAAATCTCTGTGTATTTTTGCCTTTCCATAAATTCAATAAGCGTGCCAAGCCCAACGATTCTTATGTCCCTCCAAATCCAATAAACCTATATCTTGCAAATTAGCGGTGCTCTAATTAAACTGCTTTCTTCATTACAAGAATCTAAATACTTCCCCCCTCTTGATTCACTTATGCAAAATGAGTCGTTAAATTTGACCTAATATTTTCCCACATTCCAAGTATATATATGGTTTATCCCATGTGAGTTCTTTGATGAGAAGTAAGCTTAGATCCCTGTGCAAATCTCTTTCCACACTCCAAACATTTATATGGTTTCTCCCGTGTGAGTTTTCTTATGAGAAGTAAGGTTAGCACTGTGAGCAAATCTCTTTCCACACTCCAAACATTTATATGGTTTCTCCCCTGTATGAACTCTTTGATGAGATCTAAGGCTTGAGCTGTGACTGAAGTTCTTTCCACACTCAAAACAGGAATATGGTTTCTCCCCTGTGTGAATTCTCTGATGATATGTAAGGCTTGAGCTTTGAGTGAAGCTCTTTCCACACTCAAAACATGCATACGGTTTTTCACCTCTGTGAATTTTTTGATGTATATGAAGGCTTGTAGCCTGGCTGAAGCTCTTTCCACACTCAAAGCACTTATATGGCTTCTCTCCTGTATGGATTTTGCGATGGCTAACAAGGTATGTGGAATCACTAAAGCTCTTTCCACATGTCACACATATATATGGTTTTTCCCCTGTATGGATTCGCTCATGCACAGTACGGTGTGAACTCTGACTGAAGCTCTTCCCACACTCAAAGCATTTATACGGCTTCTCACCAGTGTGAGTTCTCTTATGTGAACTAAGGTGTGAACTCTGACTGAAGGTCTTTCCACATTCCAAGCATTTATATGGTTTCTCCCCTGTGTGGGTTCTCTTATGTGAAGTAAGGCTAGCACTGTGAGCAAAGCTCCTTCCGCACTCCGAACATTTATAAGATTTCTCCCCAGTGTGAATTCTTTGATGTATTGTAAGATTTGAGTTGTAACCAAAGCTCATTCCGCACTCCAAACATTTATACGGCTTCTCTCCTGTGTGGATTTTTTGATGAACAAGAAGACCTTGGCTATGAGAGAAGCTCTTTCCACATTCAAAACAGGTATACGGTTTCTCCCCTGTATGAATTTTTTGATGATACACAAGGCCTGAGCTGCAAGTGAAGCTTTTTCCACACTCAAAACAGGTATACGGCTTCTCCCCTGTGTGGGTTTTTTGATGCGATGCAAGGCTTGAGCTGTGACGGAAGGTCTTTCCACAGTCAAAACAGGTATACGGTTTCTCCCCTGTGTGAAGTTTTTGATGTTCTGTAAGGTTTCTCCTGCGACTGAAGCTCTTTCCACACTCAGAGCACCTATGTGGTTTCTCCCTGCTGTGGACTTTCTGATGTCTTGTAAGGTTTGAGTGGCACTTGAAACTCTTTCCACATTCTAGGCATTGGTATGATTCCTGTCCTGCGTGAATTCTTTCATGTGATTTTAGGCCTGAGCTGTCACTGAAGCTGTTTCCACACACCAAGCATTTACACAGTGTCTCCTCGGAGTGGATTTTGCAGTGTGGGCTGAGGCTCGATTTACCTTTGAACGTTTTGCCACACGAAGGGCTATCATTTGTTCTCTTCGCTTCATGCTTATTTCTTTCTGATGAGCCCCGAGAACCATTATTGTCCTGGTCATCACCTGCTAAAATTAAGGGAAAACAGCAAACATTAAAAACTTCCCAATACAGGGCTGCCTTCGGACGTCTTCTAAAAGCTACGTAGTTCTTTATCTCCTTGACATCTGAAGGGAGGGTGTTCCACAGGGCTAGTTCCACTACTTCACTTCTTACTGTGACGAAACCAGCAGATGACCCTCAGAGTTGGACCTCAGTGTCCGAGCAGAACGATGGAGGGGGAGATGCTCATTCAGGTCTACAGGGCCGAGGCCGTTTTGAGCTTTAAAGGTCAGCACCAACACTTTGAATTGTGCTTGGAAACATACTCTGAGCCAATGTAGATCCTTTAAGACCAGTGCTATATGCTCCTGGCAACTGCTCCCAGTCACCAGTTGAGCTGCTGCTTTCTGGATTAATTGTAGTTTCTGAGTCACCTTCAAAGGCAGCCCCACCTAGAGCGCATTGTAGCAATCCAAGCGGGAGATAACCATAGCATGTAGCACAGTCTGTGTGCAGGTAGGGACTTAGCCTGTGATGGAGCTGGTGGACAACAGTCCCAAAACTCTGACTATGCCCATGTCACCATTAAAAAACATTCATGTCCTTTCTTTCTACCTTTTATCTCTGCTAGCCCGGAGCTCTGGCCTTGCAGCTTTCCTCGTTTTCTTGCCAGGTGGGCTTCCTCAATCCCAACATTTCCCCAGGTCCCCATCTCCATTCCCTGGAACTCACCAGATCTCTCTGAGGGTCCTGGGAGAGAACAGTCAGAGGCGGTGGGAGACAGCCTGACCAGGTCAACTGTCCATCTTCCGCCTTCCATCCTCGCTAGATCTGCAGGAGAATAAATAAAATAAATGATAATAATAATAATAATAATAATTTTTGTATCCTGCCTTCTGCGGCCGAGGCAGGGCCCATAGTGGCTAGCATCATAAAAACAACACAATATGCATAAAAACAGACATCAATTAATTAAAATACATCTTAAAATTAATTCAGACAAGTTAAAATCTAAGCAGTTGGCAATTATCAGATTGGAATTGAGGTTAATACTTGCCAGGACCAACTGTTTCCACTGATCATACAAGGACCTGTGAGCAGGTTGGGGACCTCCTTCGGGCTTGTTTTATACAAAGGAAAGTAAGTCAAACTCCATGCTGCCCAAAGGCCTGGCGGAACAGCTCCGTCTTGCAGGCCCTGCGGAAAGATGTCCAATCCCGCAGGGCCCTGGTCTCTTGTGGGAGAGCGGTCCACCAGGCCGGGGCCACGGCTGAAAAGGCCCTGGCTCTAGTCAAGGCCAGTCTAATTTCCCTGGGGCCCGGGATCTTCAAGGCGTTGTTGTTAGCAGAAAGAGGGTCAAAGAGGATCAGCCTCTTTCATCCTTCCTGAGGAGCTCAGAAGCCTAAAGAAGCTGCAGGTTCCTTGGGAGGGAGGGAGGAGTAAAAGGAGCCTCAGATAAGCTGCAGGGATTCCTATGCCCTAGATATTCTCCTGCCCCTGCAGAAGCCCAAATGGGGCATATATGTAAAATTTATATCCCCCAATCTGGTGGGCTTCTCACAGCCACCCAGTGCGGCTAAGAGCATATATAAAAACAGAACAAAACATCAAACATAAAAAACAGAAATATCCTATACAGCAACAAACAAACCAATAATAAGAATAGCAACACTAACATGTTTACAGTTATACCCAAATTAAAATAACCACTAACCCCAAATAAACATTTAACCAACACCAACTCAACGAAAACAAAATAGAGGAACCAAAACTGTTTTTAACATTATAAAACATTTTTGTCATTTGCCCCCAACCCAAGAGATGTTCCAGCAATGTCCCAGTGGCCTCCCAGGAGCCTCTTTAGGCTGTTCAAGGTGAGTCTGGGCTCCACCCCCTAGGCCAGGTGGAAATGGGCCTTGCAGCAGAGCGCAGGTCTTCCTTCCAGCCCTCAGGGAATGGTAGGCATATTAGTGACCTGAAAGCAGATCCTAAGGGGACTGTGGAAGCCTCATTATGCGTGGAGCTCCCAGTCACAGTTTCCATGGTAAAAGTGGGGTGTCTTCCTCCTGATCCCCCACCAGAGACGAAAGGAGTCACGCATGAAAATGAATCTTGTACACATCACCATTAAACCATTCCTTTCCTTTGTTTTTACCTTTTATCTCTGCCAGTCCAGAGCTCTGGCCCTGCAGCCCTCCTTGTTTTCTTGCCAGGGGAGCTTCTTCACCCCCCACATCTCCCAAGGTCCCCATCTCCATTCCCTGCCACTCACCAGATCTCTCTGAGGGTCCTGGGAGGGAAAGTTTGGAGGCTGTTGGGAGGAATGAAGGAGACAACCTGACCAGGTCAACCGTCCATCTTCCCCCTTCCATCCTCGCTAGGATCGCAGGATCAGCCTCTTCCATCCTTCCTGAGGAGCTCAGAAGCTGCAGGTTCCTGGGAGGGAGGAAGAAGCAAAGGCAGCCTCAGAGGCCCTGCAGGCATTTCCCCGCCCAAGATATTTTCCTGGTGAATGATAAGCCTGCCTAGGTGTGGAGCTCCCGTGATAAAAGAGGAGTGTTCCCCCTCCTGAACCCCACCATGCGAGGAAAGTGGAGTCACGCCTGAAAGAGGATCTTCTTCCACCAACATTCAAAACATTCCTTTTTTGGCTCCCTTCTCTCTCTCTGCCAGCCTGGAGCTGTGACCGGGCTGCCTCCCTCCATTCCACCTCCTCCCCCAGCCCCACTTTAGGGGAAGGGGCTGTAGCTCAAGAGCGGAGCATCTCCTAAGCAGGCAGAAAGTCCCCGATCCGAGACCCCCCCCCCCTTTGGTCTAATCCTGCCCTCTCTACTCGACCCCTTTCTCTCCAAAACATCCATGCCTCCGTCCTCCTCTCCCCAGAGCCATCCTGCCCCCTTTCCTTTTTTGGGGGGGTTCCTACCCCACCCTAAAACTCCCTCCCCCCCCGCCTCGCCTTCTTGCCTTGCTCTCCTCCTGGGGCGCCCCTGCAGCCCTCGAGGTCCTTTGCCCTCCCCGCAGCTCTTTCGGGGCTCAGTTGTGGGGTGCAACCCCATGCATGCTCCTCTCCCGGAGGGCTTATCTCCTGCTCTGGCACGGGAGCCCCCTCCGCCCCCCCCCCCAAATATATCCCTCTTTCTTCCTACCTTGCAAAAGGCTCTGCCGAATCTCTTCCCTCGCAGCTTTTCAAATGTAACAAAGGTAGGAAGTGACGCTTCCCCTCTTCCCCAGGAAGTCCTCTCTAGCAATATAATCGCTGCCTTTAACTCTTGAACAGCCAGTGTTCCGCCCCCGCCCCCCCGCAAAAAAAAACCTGTAATGCGCTGGGGTCATTGCAGATTCTGCTTCCTGGGACCCCATAAAGTAGGGTTACTACCTTTGTTCTGGCAAAATACAGGGCAGTTGGGGGTGATTCCCCCCCTCCCCCAATCTGTTGCTGAAATTATTTCAAAGCAATCCATTACAATCTGATACGGAAGGGGGGGCATGTCTTCTTCTTCACCTTCTTCGCTACAATATATCCATTTATTTCCAATTGCCAATGTCAAAAGGGACTAAAATCTATAAAATTCATAGAAAATCAACGTGCCAATTTGCTCAATTTCTCTAGGACCCCATGACACCTCCCCTGTCCTCCATAATCCCTCAAGCAAGGTTGCAAGACCCTAATCCGGTCAAATCGCTCTGCCAAGCCCTTCCTCCGGGGGATGCCAGGTGGCAGACTATGCATACATGGACCATTGTCTTCTCAGGATGTGCTTATCTGCGCATATCTCCAGCTCTGCATATTCCCCCCTCCCTCCTCCATATGTTAATCCGGTGTAACCCAACCTCTTCCTAATGTATTCGTGATGTAATCTGTGTAACCCAACCTCTTCTTAATGTATTCATGATGTAACTGGGATGTATTTAGCACTGTATTCTGGGACATGGAGGGAAATTTCAAAAGTTCATGCCACCCCTTTCTCGCTGTTCAATCTCGCCTTGAACCTGTTGCGCAATAAACTTGGATCTTCTGCAGTTTGCTCCTGTCTCCGGCTGAGCTCATTTTTCTTCCGCAGGGACCCGCGGACCTAGTCCGACGACCTGGGTGGCAGAGTAGCCCCGCACCCAGATTTTACCATAACAAATCTTTTGCAGCCTAATAGGATGCCCCCTCTGAAATTTCTCTATTTTTCTCTCATCGTTCCAACAATTTCCTCCATCACTTCTCCAACAACAGAATTTCATTTTCCAGAAGGTGGAAGGAGCAACAAGGGGATCATCTATCTTGGGCCTGATCCTGACCTATTTTTCTTTTAAAAAATTAATAGTATAATGTACCGGTTAGCACTGAAATCTGGAGAAATTATTCAGAATGCATACAAAATATTCCTATATTTTCTATATCACTAATAATAATAATAATAATAATAATAATAATAATAATAATAATAATAATAATAATTTATTTACATGCCGCCTATCTTGACTGTGTTCCTCCCGGCACGCTAGGTGGCTTCCAATCCACTCTTTTTGTGGGAGGACGACAAACTGAGCACTTGTTCAGCCCAGGGCTATTTTTCCAGAAAAAGAGGCACCAGAACTCTCCATGAACCCTCCCTCGTTCTCTCTTATAATGGCAATGGCACCTAGCTGAGAGGAGCCGTGACTAAGATCCCGCATGTTCTAGCTGGGGAAAAAAGCCCTGGTTCAGCCATATGTGTTGGGCCACTGGGATCCCGAGAGAGCCCCATGGTTGTCGAGAAGGCTATGAAGTCCCACACAGGCACCTGAAGAAGTGTGCATGCACACAAAAGCTCATACCAATAACAAACTTAGTTGGCCTTGTTACCGGAAATATCTGAGGGCTCCCTTGGACAAAAACAAAGACATCAACCAGGATAACTTGGAGCAAAACAGCAGTCTGTAGGCTTGGCCTTTATTGAACTGTTGCAACAGGGTGTTCCCCTCACTTGCAAGAGAGAGGAAAGACCCAGAAAGATGGTGTGCAAGACCTTATAAAAACTTTTGAAATTCCCCTCCTCTAGGACAAGCCCACCCCCAGAAACTTCATGCATACATTACAGAAAGGAGGGGTTGACATCATGCATACATTACAGAAGGGGTTGACATCATGCATACATCACAGAAAGGAGGGGTTGAGGGAGGAGTTGTGGTGGTAACCTGAGTGTCCTGTCACCTGACTGGTTCCTCCTTTCCCCCTCCCCATGAGTCACTTCCAGGAGACAAAGGGGAGTTTGCAGTTTCCTGCCCCCAGAGGGAAGATCTGATTATTGTCCTTTGTTTCAGTCCATGCTGAATCCACTCCCATATGCAAGTTCTTTGTGATCCTGATTGTCTTCTGTCTGGGATTATCAGGGTTGACATAGCAACTGGGCAGGGCTCCTGTGGATGTGCTGGGATGGTGAAGGGATTATGGTTGACCAGAACCAAGCCCCCCCCCCTTTGATAGTCCTTGTCACATGGAGTAAAATAAAATGGAACAGTGCAAATCCGATGTATGGTTGATTTTTCTATGAATTTATAACAGGAATGTGGCGTATGTAGTGTGTGAGTGTGAGTGTGTGTGAAGTTTGTACAAACAGAATGATTGGGGTGGGGGGGTTCCTGCTACAGCCTCTAAGGTGCTTCTGGAAGGAATTTGTTTGTTGGTTTCGACTACGGCAGACCAACACGGCTACCTCCCTGTAACTAGGCCTATTTGAAGCAGCCTCAGCATGGATGCCACGCCAAACACCATCATGAGGGGGTTCTCCAAAACGACCACATCCCTCAGCTCAGTGAGGGAAGATGAAGGGCAGCATGGTGCTGTAATAAACGAAAATCTGCCCTTATTCCCTTATGAGGGACACAAGAGCCCTTATAAAGTCCTTTTGTAGGTTCTCCATCGGTCGGAGAAAAGAACAGAGGCCAACCAGAGAATATTGAGAAGCAAAGCAGCCAGTAAGCCTGATCTTTCTTGAACTGTTGCAACAGGGTGCCCCCTTCACACGCAGGAGGACCCAGAACCAAGGTGTGTCCGCCCTTATATAGACATTTTAAATTGCCCGCCTTGGAGTCCAAGACCACCCCCAGAAACATCATACCTACATCACAGAAAGGGCGGTCAACAGCAGAAATCTGAGTGTTTTGTTTACCTCCTGTCTGGCAAGTTACCTGTTAATGCTTGCTTGATTGGATACCCTGGAGAGCCTGGCCAGTCTTTTGTAATGATACTTAGTTCCTGACTGGAAAGAGAAGCTGCTGAATTGCAACTCATGACCAAACTTAAAACCATGGAGAGACCTGGTCTGAACAGAGACATTGGATTCTTATCTCATTATACATGACTAAGCCATTTTTCACCTTCTCACCCCTTGCCTTTTCCTGTAAGACCTATTGCAGTCGTTAAGAGTCGTCAACAGGCTCATCTCAGCTACCTGCCAATTACCCATTCCCACCACCCTTCTGAGTAATACCCCTCCCCACCTTCTCACTATATAGAAGGA
This sequence comes from Podarcis liolepis, assembly GCF_965112155.1. NCBI lineage: Eukaryota > Metazoa > Chordata > Lepidosauria > Squamata > Lacertidae > Podarcis > Podarcis liolepis. The sequence goes on from NC_139555.1 coordinate 123,488,112, forward strand.
TCTGGCAACTTCTGTTTCAGTGTATCTGAAGAAGTGTGCATGCACACGAAAGCTCATACCAAGAACTAACTTAGTTGGTCTTTAAGGTGCTACTGGAAGGATTTTTTTATTTTGACTTAGTTCCTGAGGCAGTTCACAGGCTCACACTATTCATACACAGACATACCCTTAAGAGAGGATTTGTGAAGGAAAAGACAATGGGGAGGCTTTTCCATTTTCCTTTGACTTTGCAGAGAAAACATTTGGTCAGTTTGGGAGTAAAAAATGGCTCCAGGGCTGTTTTCCTGTGCTGCTTCAGACATGTGGTTTATATATTTATGTACATGTTTGCTTGGTACATTTATGAACATTTATTATATATATAAGACCTTAATTTTTTTTTTTCAGTGCCCTCAACCCAATCTCTGCTCTCTCTGGTCAAAACACCACAAACAATCCCTCAGACCAAGAGGCAGTGCGGATTGTCCTGGTAAGGCAGATGGAATAGTTAGATGGAATATTGTGGCAGACAGCAAGAGAGAATCCAAATTGCTTCCTCGGCGAAGGAGATACTCAATTTCCCCCTTTGCGCAGCCATCAAGGGGCTTCCTTAAAACACCAGCCATCTGACTGGTGTTAAAACACCAGCCATCTGACTGGTGTTGACTGAACAGAGAAGTATTAAATGTTCAAAATAAACAGCAGCGGTCCCAATCCACCCCTGCAAAGCTTTTCTTTCCAAGTGCTCTCTCTGTGTAGAGAGAGCTGCTTATCCTTCTGTCTGAGCTCTAGAGGAAGCAGCTATTTTCCTTGAGACCCCCCCCAGTCCTTCCTTCAAGTAACCTCCTCCCCCCTGTCCCCAAATACGCACAGGCACACAATGATTGCTTATTGTAGAAATTCCTTTATTTCTTTAGCTATTAGTGTCTACTGTATTTCAAAATCAAAATTTTAACACACACACACACACACTTTTAAGTAACTTTTCTTCACTTTGGTATGAACACCAAATCCAGTTCTCAAAATGGAGCCATGCATTGCTTCAATTCTTCCCTGGCCTAAAAACCAGAGGCACCCGATGGTATGACCAGAAGTGGGTTAAAATTTCCAAAATGAAAACACTTATTGAACTGGATTCCCCCCTTCCTTCCTGTGATAATCCATTAGATATATTTTAACACATTGCCTAGACAGCTGCCAATTGAGTTAATCTAAATTAGCTGGCACTAATTGTGCCTGTAATGAACTCCAGGCACGCAGGCCTCCGACTCCTACCAAAGTTTATCCTGAAGATTTGTAAGCTTCAAAGAACCCTGGCTAAAATGGAAGGGGCGGTTCTAAGAGTTTATTTACAGATCCCTCCGTTGAGCAAAGAAACAACCAAAATTTCGAGAAGCCCTTAAACATCTTAAGGTTTTAAAAGATCAGACCGGTTAAATCTGCAAAACGGGGAACTCTATGGATTCTGTGATCCCCTTAATAATACAGGAATAAGTCCTACTCCTTTGTCATCCATGTGCAAGGAGAATGTGGGACACTGCTGGAACAAAGAAAGGGAATGCACAATCACTAAAAACATTTCTAAACTACTATTACAAAACAAATCAATTAATCCTGGCCCTCTTTACGTAATGAGCTAGTTCACTGGAAACGACCAAGGGTCTTTGTGAAGGAGCCATCTTGTCTCCAGGAGCACCAGCCAAAAGCCTGCTGGAGTTGACAAGCAGCTCGTGAACATGGCCTGTCCATGTTCTTTTTCCAGATTAGATACTTTCATACAGAGTATGAAAATATTAGTCCTTCCTTTTGTCTATATTCAAAGCTGCTATATTCAACATCCTCCAGTTCTTTTGCGACTTGCTCAGCTTCTTGAATTCCTCTTTTGAGAAAAGAACAGAAGGACGACTCACAGGATTTGAAATGTTGTCACAATGGCCTGCAGGGGCTTTTGAGATGCACTACAGACACCCAAGAAAGAAACAGGTCTTGAGCTTTGCTGCCGGCTAGAACAGACACACCCTCTTATATTTTCAGAGAAAAATATGAATACTTTTAACTTGGTGTGAGTTTGTTGTGGCTTCTTGCTTCTATGAATTCTTTGAATGGTTATAAACCAAATTTTCCACTATATTGCAAGCATCTTTATGGTTTCTTTCCCTCGTGGATTTTGAGATGAGAACGAAGGGCTGAGCTGCAAGTAAAGCTCTTTCCACATTCAAAACAAGAATACGGCTTTTCCCCTCTGTGAATTCGCAGATGTATGCTAAGGCTTGAACTCTGGCCAAAGCTCTTTCCACATTCAAAACATGCATACGGCCTTTCTCCTCTGTGAATTTTTTTATGTATATGAAGGCTTATACCCTGGCTGAAGCTCTTTCCACACTCAAAGCACTCGTATGGCTTCTCCCCTGTATGGATCCTGCGATGGCAAATAAGTTCTGTGCTAGTACAGAAACCCTTTCCACACATCACACACTTATATGGTTTTTCACCTGTATGGTATCTCACATGCACTTTAAGGTGTGAACTCTGACTGAAGCTCTTTCCACACTCTGAGCATTTATATGGCTTCTCACCGGTATGAGTTCTCCGATGTGAACTGAGATGTGCACTCTGACGGAAACGCTTTCCACATTCCAAGCATTTATATGGTTTCTCTCCTGTGTGGGTTCTCTTGTGTAAAGTAAGGCTAATTAGATGGGCAAAGTTTCTTCCGCACTCCAAACAGCTATATGATTTTTCTCCGGTGTGGATTTTTTGATGTGATGTAAGGCTTGAACCATAAGCGAAGCTCATTCCGCACTCCAGACATTTATACGGCTTCTCCCCTGTGTGGATTTTTTGATGAGTTAGAAGACCTTGGCTATTACGGAAGCTCTTTCCACAGTCAAAACAGGTATACGGTTTCTCCCCTGTGTGAATTTTTTTATGATATACAAGGCCTGAGTTGTTACTGAAGGCCTTTCCACACTCTAGACAGGCATATGATTTCTTCCCAGTGTGAATGTTTTGATGTTTTTTAAGGTGTGAGCGGCAACGGAAGCCTTTTCCACATTCCAAGCATTTATAGGGTTTCCCTGGCCTGTGAATTTCATAATGTCTATTGCAGGAGCTGCTACGATAAAAGCCCTTTCCACACTCTGAGCATCTAAATGGTTTTTCTCCTGTGTGGATTCGCTCGTGTTCAGTAAGTCGTGAACGCTCAAGGAAGCACTTTCCACACTCCAAGCATTTGTGTGCTTTCTCCTCCGTGTGGATTCTGCAATGTGAGTTGAGGGCAGATTTGCTTCTGAACGCTTTGCCACATGATGGGCACTGATTTGTTTTCTCTCCCTGGCGGTGTTTCTCCTGGACTGGGATTTGATGACCGACATCAGGCTGCGCAATAATGCCTTTATCCTGCTTGGTTACTTCTGATGGGACCTGGGAACAACGACTGTCCTGTCCACCACCTGCTGAAACCAAGAGAAGATCCAAATTAAGAGCATAATCCCCATTACAATCCCAGCAAGACTTGCAAGTCCCTCAAGGGCTGGTTGTTGCAAAATGCAAACTGAGAAGGAGTCTTTTCAGTCCATCATCTGCCAAAGGAGGACAAAGTAAAGCAAAGCTTTTTAAAAATGGCAAACTCTCCCCGGTGCCATTTTTCTCTCTCTTCCTAATAAATGCATTATAATATTAATTCCAGAATGGCCATTAATTCTGAGATGATCGTGGGCCTTTGACGTGCTTCGCCTAGTGGGGGGTGGGACTGATTCAACATCCCAGCTAAGCTCCTACAAAGAAAGCTTGCAGGAGAGATGCTGTGGGCTGTGGAAACGGACACAGATTCACACCCCAATGGATCAAACCAATCCTGGATTAATCATAAAATCAGAGAGTTGGAAGGGACCACGAGGGTCATCTAGTCCAACCCCCTGCAATACTGCAATCTATTGTCCAAGGTGGGGCTACCAACTAGGCTGTGGGAGCCTCCCCATGTGTGGAGCTCCCACTCGCAGTTTCCATGGTAAAAGTGGGGTGTCTTCTTCCTGATCCCCACCAGAGAAAAAAGGAGGACTCATGCCTGAAAATGAATCTTCTACACATCACCATTAAATCATTCCTTTCCTTTCTTCTTCCCTTTTATCTCTGCTAGCCTGGAGCTTTGGCCCTGCAGCCTTCCTCGTTTTATTGCCAAAGGAGCTTCCTCACTCCCAACATCTCCCCAGGTCCCCATCTCCATTCCCTGCCACTCACCAGATCTCTCTGAGGGTCCTGGAGAGAATCGGTCAAAGGTTGTGGGAGACAGCCTGACCAGGTCAACTGTCCATCTTCCCCCTTCCATCCTCGCTAGGATTGCGGGATCAGCCTCTTTTATCCTTGCTGAGGAGCTCAGAAGGCATTTTCCTGGGACGGAAAAATAAGCCAAAGGAGCCTCTGAGGACCTGCAGGGAGTCTCCTGCCCCTGAAGAAGGCCAAATGGGGCATCCCCTCTGCAACAGTCCCCAACAGAATCTTCTTTGCACCACCATTAAAAAACATTCCTCTCCTTTCTTTCCACCGTTTGTCTCTACCCTGGCCCTGCAGCCTTCCTTGTTTTCTTGCCAGAGGAGCTTTCTCACTCCCAACATCTCCCTATGTCCCCCTCTCCATTCCCTGCAACTCACCAGATCTCTCTGAGGGTCCTGGGAGGGAAAGCTTGGAGGTCGTTGGGAGGGATGCAGGAGGCAGCCGGACCAGGTCAACGGTCCATCTTCCCCCTTCCATCCTCGCTAGGTTCGCAGGATCAGCTTCTTCTATCCTTCCTGAGGAGCTCAGAAGCTGCAGGTTCCTGGGAGGGAGGAAGAAGCAAAGGGAGCTTCAGAGGGCCTGCAGGCATTTTCCCGCCCAAGATATTTTCCTGGCGAATGATAAGCCTGCCTAGGTGTGGAGCTCCCATGATAAAAGAGGAGTGTCCCCCCTCCTGAACCCCACCATGCGAGGAAAGTGGAGTCATGCCTGAAAGAAGATATTCTTCCCACCACCTTTAAAAACACCCCTTTCCTTTTCCCTCTGCCATCCTGGAGCTGTAACACGGCTGCCTCCCTTCCATTCCTACTCCTCTCTTTCCCCTCACTGGCAGCGGGCATCCAGGGTTTCAGCCTGAGGACATTCCCCCAGCCCTGATGTGTGGCCCAGTCTGTAGAGCATCCAACTCTTAATCTCAGGAGCATGGGGCTTGAGCTCCATGTTGGGCCAAACTTTCCTGCATTGCAGGGGTTGAGCTAGATGACCCTCCAGGTCCCTTCCAACCAGGCAATTCTATCATGCTTCTTGCAGACCCCAGGAGGTGAGCCAGAGACTTTCTGCACGCAGAGCAGAGGCTCCACCACCAGTCCTTTTCTTATGTGTGCTAGCAGGGACCAAATCCTGGGTGGTCTCCTGCCCTCCCCACCCAGCACAGACCCCCCCCCTGCTTTCCCAACCAGCACCTCCCCCCTCCTCCAAGATTCCCTTTCTGGAACTGCCCCTTTCCTAACCTTGGGGCGGGGGGGGGGAAGCAGTATCTCCTGCGCGCAGCACAACCGCCTCCCTCGCAGCTTTTCAAACGTGGGTGGAGGGGACACGCTCTCTCTCTCTCTCTCTTGCGCGCACGCTTCTGCCCCTCCCTGGAAGTCCCCTCTAACTGCGCCTGGGTGGGGACCTGGGGGATTTCCAAAATGCAAACGTGTCTTGCTTGCTTGCTCTCTGGCTTGTGAAGAAAAGAAAACGTCACAGAGATATTTATGGGAAGTGGAGAGAAGGAGCCTGCGGCGCGTAGGGGACGGAAAGGTGCAATAAAATGGGAGTGGGAGCTGCGGGGCGGGAGAAGGAGGATTTGCATTTGGGAGAGGGGCGGGGGCGGTTGACGTCAAGGAGGGAAGAGCCCGCCCCCCACCCGCAGTCCGAGCGTTGCTGAAGCTCTTTCCATACTCCAAACTTTTATATGGCTTTTCACCAATATGAGTTCTGGCGGAAACTCTTTCCATATTCCAAGCATCTTGCGTAAAGTAAGGCTAATTCCATGGGCAAAGTTCCTTCCGCACTCCAAACATCTATATGATTTCTCTCCTGTGTGGATTATTTGATGCGATATAAGTTTTGAGCCATAGATGGCTCCTTTGCACAGACCCTTGGCCGTTTTCAGTGCGCTAGGATTCATGGCATTTGTTTAGAAATGTTTTTAGTCATTGTGCATTGCCTTCCTTTGTCCCAACGGCGTCCCACATTCTCCTTGCAACTTGTAGATGGATGACAAACGAGTAGGACTTATTCCTGCGTCATAAAGGAGATCACGGAATCCATGCAATTCCCTGCTTTTAGTTGCTTCTTTGCACAACAGAGGGATCCCTGAATAAACTCTTAGATTAGAATCTCCCCTTATATTTCAGCCAGGTCCCCTCCCCTTCCTCTTTGCCGTCTTAGAGGAGACTTCCGAGGGAGGGGCAGGAACGTGAAAGAGCGCGCGTCCCCTTCTCCATCTGAAAAACTGGGATGAATGCGATTGTGCTGCGCGCAGGAGATGCTGTTTCCGCCCGCCCAAGGTTAGGAAAAGAGGGGAAGGAAAGGGACGGTTCCAGAAAGGGGGTCTTGGAGGGGGGAGGGGGGGAGATGCATGGGACCATCCCCAAAAAATTCTGCTCAAAGAAAGTTGCAGTGGGCGCGAAGGATGGTCGTGCAGCGGCTCCCCAGGAAACGAGGCTAGGCTGGAGAAACGGATTTGGGAGGGAAGGCGCGGGAGGATGCGCATCCGACGGAAGGCGAAGCAGGATGGCTCTGGGAGGAAGGAGGAAGGCAGGTGCTGGTTGGGAAAGGAGGGGGGGTCTGTGCTGGGTGGGGAGGGCAGGAGACCACCCAGGATTTGGTCCCTTCTAGCACGCATAAGAAAAGGACTGGTGGTGGAGCCTCTGCTCTGCGTGCATAAAGTCTCTGGCTCACCTCCTGGGGTCTCCAGGTAGCATCATAGAATTGCCTGGTTGGAAGGGACCTTGAGGGTCATCTAGCTCAACCCCCTGCAATGCAGGAAAGTTTGGCTCAACGTGGGGCTCAAACCCCATGACCCTGAGATTAAGAGTCGGATGCTCTACGGACTGAGGGCTGGGGGAATGTCCTCTGGCTGAAACCCTGAACCCCTGCTGCCAGTGTATCTGAAGAAGTGTGCATGCACACGAAAGCTCATACCAAGAACTAACTTAGTTGGTCTTTAAGGTGCTGCTGGAAGGAATTTTTTTACCCTGCTGCCAGTGAGGGGAAAGAGAGGAGGAGGAATGGAGGCAGCCGTGTTACAGCTCCAGGATGGCAGAGGGAAAAGGAAAGGGGTGTTTTTAAAGGTGGTGGGAAGAAGATCTTCTTTCAGGCTTGACTCCACTTTCCTCACATGGCAAGGTTCAGGAGCCAGGCGCTCCTCTTTTATTATGGAAACGGCATATGGGAGCTCCACACCTGTTGTTGTTGTTTAGTCGTTTAGTCGTGTCCGACTCTTCGTGACCCCATGGACCAGAGCACGCCAGGCACTCCTGTCTTCCACTGCCTCCCGGAGCTTGGTCAAACTCATGCTGGTAGCTTCAAGAACCTCTGTCATCCCCTTCTCCTTGTGCCCTCCATCTTTCCCAGCATCAGGGTCTTTTCCAGGGAGTCTTCTCTTCTCATGAGGTGGCCAAAGTATTGGAACCTCAGCTTCACGATCTGTCCTTCCAGTGAGCACTCAGGGCTGATTTCCTTCAGAATGGATAGGTTTGATCTTCTTGCAGTCCATGGGACTCTTAAGAGTTTCCTCCAGCACCATAATTCAAAAGCACCCAATTTTTTTGGCGATCAGCCTTCTTTATGGTCCAGCTCTCACTTCCATACATCACTAATGGGAAAACCATAGCTTTAACTATACGGACCTTTGTTGGCAAGGTTATGTCTCTACTTTTCACCCCTTTTACCCCTTCATGGATCACTGCCTTGCTGTGGCGAAGGGGCTTGAATAACTCAGAGAAGCTATGAACTATGCCGAGCAGGGCACCAAGATGAACAGGTCATAGTGGAGAGTTTTGACCAAACGTGATCCACCTGGAGGAGGAACCGGCAAGCCACTCCAGTATCCCTGCCAAGAAAACTCAATGGACAAAGACAACAGGCTCCACACCTAGGCTGCCTTATCATTCACCAGGAAAATATATTGGGCAGGAAAATGCCTGCAGGGCCTCTGAGTCTGCCTTTGTTTCTATCTCCCTCCCTCCCTCGAACCTGCAGCTTCTGAGATCTTCAATCCAAGAGAGGATGGAAGGAGGAAGATGGACGGTTGACCTGGTCCAGCTGTCTCCTGCATCCCTCCAAGCAACCTTTGAATGTTCCCTCCCAGGACCCTCAGAGATATCTGGTGAGATGGGGGCATGGAAGAATGCTGGGAGTGAGAAGTTTCCCTTGCAAGAAAACGAGGAAGGCTGCAGGGCCAGAGCTCCTGGCTGGCAGAGATTAAAGATAGGCAGGAAAGGAATGTTTTTAATGGTGGTGTGAAGAAGATCTTCTTTTAGGCATGACTCCAGGTTTCTTCTCTGGTGGGTCTCAGGAGAAAGACACCCCACTTTTACCATGGAAACTGTGAGTAGGAGCTCCACACATGGGGAGGCTCCCACAGCCTAGTTGGTAGCCCCACCTTGGACAAAAGATTCCTGCATTGCAGGGGGTTGGACTAGATGGCCCTCGTGGTCCCTTCCAACTCTACAATTTTATGGTTCATCCAGGATTGATTTGACCCACTGGGGTGAGAATCTGTGTCCATTTTCACAGCATCTCTCCTGCAAGAACCGTTTCAATATCTTCCATTGCTTACATCTCATAGACAAAGCGTGGGGCGATGTGACTCAGAGAACATTGAAGTCGGCATGGAAGGAATTGTGGCCGGCAGATGTTCCTGAAGCTGTATTTCAGGATGTTGAAGGAGATGCTCCTGTTGTTGAGGATATTGTGTCTCTGGGAAAGTCCATGGGCTTGCAGGTGAGTAGTGATGATGTGGAGGAGTTAGTGGAGGAGCACAAGACTGAGCTCACCACAGAAGAACTTCAAGACATTCTGACGGAGCAGCAACAGGCGGCAACTGAAGAATTGTCTTCCGAGGAGGAGGAGAGGAGAGAAAGTGTTTCTACTGCACCGATCCAAGAAATGTGTGCTAAATGGGCTGAAGTGCAAACTTTTGTTGAGAAATACCACCCTGATAAAGCTGCTGTAAGTCGTGCCACTAAGACCTTGCCTGTTGGAGTCTCTCCCCTCACAGTTCTTCCTTCAGGAACAGTTCCCTTATGAGGACTCCTAGGGTCGGAGGGTGGGGCATAGACTCAGCATCAGAGGTAGCTGAGATAATAGCAGTATGAATAGCCCTTATGCCATCTGCTGTAAAGGTGGTGAGTCAGTGCTAGACTGATTGCCGGCGTCCACTTAATTCTGTTGCCTGCAGTCACACCTAAGCTTGCATTAGAGAAGGTTTTGGAGAAGAATTGTTAAATACTGGGCCTACTAGTACCATTGTTGGAGGTAAATGACCACTTTCAGTATTATGGCCCACCTCAAACTACATAAAAAAATTCCTTCCAGTAGCACCTTAAAGACCAACTAAGTTAGTTCTTGGTATGAGCTTTCGTGTGCATGCACACTTCTTCAAGGTGCTACTGGAAGGAATTTTTTTATTTTGACTATGGCAGACCAACACGGCTACCTATCTGTAACTCAAACTACATGACAAACTTATATGCAAATCATAAGAGCTTGGAGGATGGAGTAGGACACAAAAAGGAGCGATCAGATCTGGTGGAACACTCTGTCACAAGAGACCAGGGCCCTACGGGACTTGACATCTTTCCGCAGGGCCTGCAAGACAGAGCTGTTCCACCAGGCCTTTGGCCAAGGCACAGCCTGACCCCCTCCTTTGGTAGTTCTTCACAGAACTCTAGCCCAATGGTTGCCATCAATTTGATTTGAACTGATTTTATAAGGAATTGATTTTAGAATGCTGTATTATTTTACTGTTGTTAGCCGCTCTGAGCCTGGCTTTGGCTGGGGAGGGTGGGATATAAATAAAAATTATTATTAGTAGTATTACTATTATTATTATTATTATTATTATTATTATGGAATGTCTCCCCATCCTTCCCCCCCCCCTTTTAGCCACCCTGAACAATTGCGAAGCCACAGCTCACGTGGTTTCCTTGCTCACCCTGAACTTTAAATCAGGGGTCAGCAAACTTTTCCAGCTGTGGGCCGGTCCACTGTCCCTCAGACCTTGTGGGGGGCCGGACTATATTTTGAAAAAAGAAATTGAATGAATTCCTATGCCCCACATATAACCCAGAGATGCATTTTTTTAAAAAAGCACGCATTCTACTCATGCAAAAACACCAGGCAGGTCCCACAAATAACCCAGAGATGCATTTTAAATAAAAGCACACATTCTACTCATGTAAAAACACGCTAAGCCGCTTCTGGCGAACCAGAGCAGCACATGGAAACGCCGTTTACCTTCCCGCCAGGGCAGTACCTATTTATCTACTTGCACTTTGACGTGCTTTCGAACTGCTAGGTTGGCAGGAGCTGGGACCGAGCAATGAGAGCTCACCCCGTCGCGGCGATTTGAACCGCCGACCTTCCGATCGCAAGTCCTAGACTGTGGTTTAGACCACAGCGCCACCCACGTCCCTTAGTTTGCCTACCCATGCTCTAAATCATTCCTGAACGATTTTTAAAGCACAGGAGCCAGTACCGATCCACGAAAGAATATAATTGCTCTTCTATATCCTCGGTAACTGTATTCCGTAATATTTTCTTGCAATGTTCCCAGTATATTGATTAAGCTCACTAGCCTGTAATTTCAGGTTATAAGCCAATAAAAACTCCCCTCACCCCAGTGGAAGAATGATACACAGTGCCATAATTTTTCCTTCTTCTTCCAGGATCTGATCATCTTTGAGGAGGTGGCTGTGTTTTTCACGGAGGAGGAATGGGCTCTGCTGGATCCAGGCCAAAGAGCTCTGCACAGGGAAGTCATGGAGGAGAATTATGGGATGCTGGCCTTTCTCAGTATGGACACCTTGTTTCCTTGACAGATAGGCACTGAAAGGATGGGATTACTTTATGTCCCGTTGATCCCTACGCTGTTGCTCTTATAAATGGTTGTGCTTCTTACTCCTTAATTTAAAGAAAACAAAAGAGATTATTGTGGACTTTAGGAAATGTAAATTGAATATTCAGCCACTTATTATTGAGGGGAAGTGCGTGCAACAGGTCTCGGTGCTTCGATTTCTGGGAATGGAGTTGAGAGAGGACCTAACCTGGGGAGAAAACAGCAAAGACCTGATGAAGAGAGCACAGCAGAGGTTATATTTTCTGAGAATCCTCCAGAAAAGCAATCTCTCAAAGGACCTGTTGATGGCATTTTACCATTGTACTGTGGAGAGTGTATTAACTTATGGTCTGTGCGTGTGGTTTGAGAGCTGCACGGTCAGGGGGGAAACAATGCTGTCCAGGGTTGTAAAGACTGCGGAGAGAATAATTGGGTGCACTCTTCCCACCTTGGATCAAATCTGTGCTGCCAGGTGCCATAAGAAAGCTGCAGAGATAGCGCAGGATAGTGCGTACCCCGGAAATGATCTCTTTCAGCTTTTGCCTTCTAGAAGAAGGTACAGGATTATAAAGACTAGGACTAGCTGCCTGAGAAACAGTTTCTACCCAAATGCAATTCTGGTTTTAAACGCAGTATAAGGAGTCTCTATAGGAGTATATTGTAATTTAAAATGGGGTTTCAGAGTTTTTAGGGGTTTTTGAATGTTTTGTGTAGATTTTTTCAATTTCATTGTTCTGTATGGAACAAGGACAATAAAGTTACCGTATGGTATTGCTCTGGGTGTTTGGGGAGTCTAGCTCAGTGGGAGAACAGCTGCTCTGCATGCAGAAGGTTCAGTTTCTAGTGGGAAAGGCCTTTCTCTGGCTCGTATCCTGGACATTCAGCTCCTAATCTGAGCAGCTGTGGCTGGTCTGGAGGTACAAAACGTCACCCCTGAGAGATGAGTTTCCTCTGGACTTGAGGGCTTTTTGATGCAAGCTCTTGAAATATGCCCATTCCACCCATCATCCGCCACTGTCCCTGGACCAAACACTACCCTCGCTGTTGCCACTGCTCCCAAGGGCCAGGCAAGGATAACTGGCTGAAGAGTCAGGAGATCTGCACTCCACCGCTGCTGCTGCTGCCTTTGGGGAAAACCCAGAGTTCAGTGTTTAGACCACCATCTTTGCAGGTAGAAATTCCTAGGTTCAGTCCTGTCCTTGTGATCACCAAAGTCCCGTTCTGAAACCCTGCAAAGGGATATGAAGGCACATCTGTCGAGTGGGATATTGGCCAGCATAGAATTCATATTGTCCTCCTGGAGGGCAGCATATTCAGAAGGTAAACTCAGTTTCAGGTGTGCATAAATAAAAGTGGGGAATGTAGACATGCAATAATAATATACCCATACAAACGGTCAAACAAGCGCAAAATCCTTTGTTTTCTGCTGGAAATTCAAAAATGTTTTCTTTTTCTCAACCCTCACCCCAGATGATGGGCAGAATAATGGGGGTTCTATGCTGTCGTCAGAAACCCCTGCGGCGGAATGGTTGCAAATCAAAGAAAACGTATAAAACATGGAAAAGAGAAATCCTCACTTTCTCAGGGTGCTAATGTCCTTTAACCCCAAATCCTGCAGGAAGATGAACAAGGAAACAGCCAGAGAATGTGTCTCACGTGTGGGAAAATATTTAGATGTAAATTACACCTAAACAGGCATTACAAGAACACACACAGGGGAGAAACCACTTAAGTGCATAGACTGTTGAAAGAGCTTCTGGTGCCCAATGCAGATTACAGAACACACACAGGGGAGAAACCAATTGAAACATTAGCGGGACTGATATAAACACATGCAGTAAGAAATAATGAAGGGGAAGGTAAGGGGAAATTAGTAAATATATCTGAACTGGTTGTGCGGAAATAAAAATCTTTTGTCTTTCTTGTTGAAATATTTGTAAAAGGTGAAAATGATTTTTTTTAAAAATAAAAAAATATAAGTTATGTTGGATATTTTGTTATGCTGGAGATCTAAAAAAGACTATTAAAAAGAACAAAACTTTGAACTCGAATAATACATTGCCTACTTTTTATGCCTTTTAAGAACGAATTTGTTTAGCGGTGTGGATGGGTACATGGAAAACTTTTCTGTGTGCAAAAGAACATGTCTAGGGGTGCTGAACTGAGTCTTTGACCTGGGTGAAAGAAAGCCTGGTTTCACCCGTGTTTGTCTGGCGGTCTCCACCCCAGTGGCGTAGCGTGGGGGGTGCAGGGGGGGCTGGCTGCACCGGGCGCAAGATCGGGGGGGGGGCATGCTCGCACTCGCAGCTCTCTGCCCCTACTCTAGGGGGCGCAAATTACTTGCCTTGCCCCGGGTGCTGACAACCCACGCTACGCCTCTGTCCACCCCCACCCCATATATTGTGCACCCCGTTCTTCCCAGCTTTTTTCCTTCTGGAATCCACTTGTTTGATGCATTACTCTCTTTTAATATTTTGTTGGAAGCCACCCAGAGTGACTGGGGAAGCACAGCCAGATGGGAAGGGTATAAATAATAAATTATTATCATATAATTCCTAATTGTCAGCAGGAGGCAGGCTGGCCTGTCTTTTTAAAATCAGGCGGCAGGTAATTGAGGCTGGGGGGGGGGGGCATCTCCCAAGCGCCCTCCCTCCTCCTCTCAGCTGTGATTGACATTGCCAATCTAAGCTTGGATTCCTCTTGCTGCTAAAGTTCCTTAGTTGTGTCTGTGAAGTGAATATTGTACAGGTATGAATTTATTATGATTATAATGGAAGTCAAAGAAATCGACACAATAAAAATAATGGAAGTTAGGGAATTCTGGGATAATATCTATAATGAATTCAAGAAATTATTCAGACTCACTTTTTAAAAAAACATCACAGAGATCTTTCTTTTAGGCATTTTACCATTAGAAATTAAAAAAGACACAAGACCACTGTTCATGTGTGCCACCACAGCAGCAAGTCTTCTTGTGGCAAGGAAGTGGGAAAACGAAACAATACCGACAATCACAGATTGGCAGATACTCCTGTTAGAATATTGACAACAAGCAAAACTGACGGGAAGAGTTAGGGGAGTATTGAACCAGAAAATGTTTGGAGAATGGAGAATATTTATAGAAGATCATATTGTACCAACCACACCATATTAGCAGAACCTGAGTGATACTTGTAAACACAACAAATACTGTTTGTGGAGTAGACGGGAACAATATTAAAGAATATAAAACTGTGCGGGGGAAACGACGACAGTATAAACAGTACAATGAGAATGATTGGAAGACTCGTTTTGTCAGAAGTCTTTTTTATTTAAGTGTTTATTTAACTATTAATTAGGAAGATTAAGGGTTTTTTATGCACGTAAATCTGCCTTTTCGTCTTTTTTCTGTATTTTCTTCTTTTTTCTTAAATTTTCTTTTTGTAGTTGAGATTGTAAATTCTCGGTATACGTGTGTAATTTAAATTAATAAAGATTTAAATAATAATAATAATGGAAGTACAAATACAAAAAAAAGGCAGCACAGTATATCTGCAAGAGACTTAAATCAGGTTAGGACCATGAGAAATGCCAATCTTCTAGAGATGGGAGTCCTGTGTACAGTGGTACCTCAGGTTAAGTACTTAGTTCGTTCCGGAGGTCCATTCTTAACCTGAAACTGTTCTTAACCTGAAGCACCACTTTAGCTAATTGTGCCTCCTGCTGCTGCTGCCGCCACACCGCTGGAGCACGATTTCTGTTCTCATCCTGAAGCAAAGTTCTTAACCTGAAGCACTATTTCTGGGTTAGCGGACTCTGTAACCTGAAGCGTCTGTAACATGAGGTACCACTGTATCTGTATTTGTTGTATGCATGATAAAAATCATATCAAACCATGCATGACCCTCCAGAGCCATTAGCACGTGCTATTTTTTCCAGTTAGCGCTAAACTTCAGACCAAATTAAAAGTTGCCAGTCCCATAAGCTTTTCCATTTGGGTGCAAATGAAATTCTGGCCATCAAAAGCATCCACGTTCAAAGTTCCTGGGAGCTGAACCCTTTCAGCTGATTGTGCCATAGATTTTGTAAACAAATCTGTGGTAAAGTTGGGATGGGATACAGTGGTACTTTGGTTTGTAACCGTTTTGGATTACAGTGGTGCCCCGCAAGACGAATGCCTCGCAAGACGGAAAACTCGCTAGACGAAAGAGTTTTCCGTTTTGGAGGTGCTTCGCAAAACGAATCTCCTATGGGCTTGCTTCGCAAGACGAAAATGTCTTGCGAGTTCCTGCTGGTTTTTTTCCTCCCCCCCTTTTTCTAAGCCGCTAAGCCGCTTATCAGCTGATCCGATCAGCAGATATGCTGCTAAAAGCGCTAATAGCGCTAATCCGTCAATGGGCTTGCTTCGCAAGATGAAAAAACCGCTAGACGAAGAGAATCACAGAACGGATTCTTTTTCGTCTTGCGAGGCACCACTGTACAACCATTTAGGATTACAACCATGTCAAACCCGGAAGTGTGTGTCCCTTTTTGGGGATTACAACCTTTTTTTAAAATTACACACACACCCCTTATTTTGGAGACCCCATTGGTGAAAGCGTGCCTTGGGTCACAACCTGTTTTAGTTTACAACCGGACCTCCAGAACGGATTATGGCTGTAAACCAAGGTACCACTGTATTTGAGTATTTTTGGCAATTTCTTCACAAACCATTTCCCACAATTTAAATACCTCTGGGCAGTCCCACCATAAAATTTCACTACATTCTGCTGCATTTCCAGAAGTGAAATCATCATCATCATCATAATTATTATTATTATCATTATCATTATTATTACCTTGATGGGACTCAAGGCAGTTTACATATAATAATAAGAATCACTAAAAACATAGGAAAAAACAATTTTTTTAAAAAAAAAAATAAACACTGATAGTGTGTGTACATCTAGCACATCCATTAAAACGAAACAAATAATTGCAATAAAAACAGCATGGTGACAGCTTTTCATTAAAACAGCACTTCCCAAAAGCCTGCTGGAAAGTCTTCACCTGCCTGCAGAAGGACAAGGAGGAGGGAGCCAGTCTAACTTCTCCAGGAAGGGAGTTCCAAAGATAGGGAGCAACCACTGAGAAGGCCCTCTCCAAGGAGCCTGTGAGGCTGGTGGAGCCAAGAGAAGGGCATCCCTTGAAGACCTCAGAACCTGGGCAGTTTCAAATGAGGGAACACAGTCATTTAGATAGCTTGGACATGAGTCATATATAGTTCAAAACCAGAACTTGTGCCCAAAACAGACTGGTACTCTTGGTGGAGCTGTTGTAACGAGGGAGTCGTATGTTCCCCAGGCTATAACCAGCCCCAGCTGAAAATCTTATAAATCTCTGAAAGTCACAAAATATGCTCTCTTGATGGTTTCTTGCAACACGCAGTCAGTAGCAGTGGTTACATAACTTTATGACCACTACTCCATAGCAATTGTTGTTATACAATTCCATTCACCATATACAGTGGTACCTCGGGTTAAGTACTTAATTCGTTCCAGAGGCCCGTTCTTAACCTGAAACTGTTCTTAATCTGAGGGACCACTTTAGCTAATGGGGCCTCCTGCTGACGCCGCTGCACAATTTCTGTTCTCATCCTGAAGCAAAGTTCTTAACCTGAGGTACTATTTCTGGGTTAGCGGAGTCTGTAACCTGAAGCATATGTAACCTGAAGCGTATGTAACCTGAGGTACCACTGTAGATCGGTTTATGAAGCATTTCTGTATCCTTCTGCTGTGCTGAAGAAGAATTCCACGTAACAGTGGGTATATCCGGAATCACTGTTCACTACGTCTGTTTGTGGACTACTTTGGCAGCGTTGGACGTCATAAAACAAAGCTTTACGGCTTGTTTTCACCAGATAAGAATCTGACCCATTGCTTCTTTCAGAAACTTGCATAGTCTACAAAGACTTTCAGAGACTTATAAGACTGTCATTTGGTTCTATGTTTTCAAGAGAATCCATCAAGAGTGCATATTTTGTGACTTTCAGAGATGTATAAGATTTCTGTTTATTTGGTTTTGCAGAGAGTGCATTTCATATATTTCATACTGTTCAGTGTTCTGTATAGATTATATAAAGGGTTTATATTGACATTTCATTGTACTTGGTCATTGTGTTGCCTTGGATATTACGATAATTGTTTGCAACACAGGGGTTTAACTGTTTGGTTACCAGCTGAAAATCTGGCTGCTGATATTTGAGTCAGTTGAAGTTTTGGAGCACTTTTCAAAGGCAGTGCCCATTCCAGTTATTGAACCTGGATGTAACTAAAGCATATGTCACTGTGGCCAAATCACTCCTCTTGTAACATAGAAATTAGCCATATTCTTTACATGTATAGGGTTTCTTTCCTCCAAGGGTTCTCAGATGTTGAAGAAGGCTGGTGCTCACATGGCTTTTTCCACACTTCGTACCTTCCCATAACTTTGCCACTGTGTCTTTTAGTGTTTAGGAAGTCTTCCAATGTCCACACCCCATGCAGTTTTACGGGTTTTCGCCTGTGTGAGTTTTCTGAAGTCCCGAAAGGCTTGCTTTGTCATCAAAGCTTTTCCCACACCATTTTTTCTCTCCTGTATGTATTCTCTGATGTCTAGCAAGCCTACTGTTTGCACTGAAACTCTTTCCACACACTGCGCATTTAAATGGTTTCTCGCCTGTGTGCGTTCTCTGATGTAAAGTAAGAGCACTGCTGTCAATAAAGCACTTTCCACACTCCATACATTTATACGGCTTCTTTCCCGTGTGTGTTTTTTGATGTCTGCTAAGGTTACTACTCAGACTGAAGCTTTTCCCGCACACCGTGCATTTAAAGGGTCTCTCCCCTGTGTGGGTCCTTTGATGTAAAGTAAGGCCACTGCTGTCGTTGAAGCACTTCCCACAGCTGACACATCTGTACGGCTTCTCCCCTGTGTGTGTTCTCTGATGTGTCGTCAGGCTACTGCTCTGACTAAAGCTTTTCCCACACTCCACACACTTAAACGGCTTCTCCTCTGTGTGCATTCTCTGATGTGAAGTAAAGCTACTACGAGCACTGAAGCTTTTCCCACACTCAATGCATGTATACGGTTTCTCCCCCGTGTGGATTCTCCGATGTGAAGTAAGGCTGCTGCTGCTACGGAAGCACTTTCCGCACTCGGTACACTGACATGGCTTTTCTCCCGTGTGTGTTCTTTGATGTAACATCAGGTTACCGCTCTGACTGAAGCTCTTTCCACACTCCTTGCATTTAAATGGCTTTTCCCCTCTGTGGATTCTCTGATGTTTAGTAAGGCTACTGACCTCAATGAAGCTCTTTCCACACTCGACGCATTTAAATGGTTTCTCCTCTGTGTGTGTTCTTTGGTGTAAAAGGAGGCTACTCCTCACACAAAAGCTCTTTCCACAATTCATGCAAGCATACGGTTTCTCCTCTGCATGGGTGGCTTGATGTCGAGTGAGGCTACTGCTGTCACTGAAGCACTTCCCGCACTCCATACATTTATACAGCTTCTCACCTGTATGTGTGTTTTTATGTCTAGTAAGGTTGCTTCTCAGATTGAAGCTCTTCCCACACTCGGTGCATGTATAAGGTTTCTCTCCTGTGTGGATTCTGCAATGTATATTTAAGTTCGATTGATGTCTAAATGTTTTCCCACACACCAGGCATGTTTTTCTGCTGTTCCTTTTGTGATCTTCCTGTTGGATCAGGGTTTCCTCGACAACAGCACTCTGGGAAGCAGGGACCTCCTCCCTCCTATCCTCTGAGTGGTTTCTCTCATCCCTTTTTGGTCCTCTTTGATTTCCAAGTATCTTTTTTCCTGCTTCATGCTCGGCTTTTTCCAGTGACACCAAATATTTTTCCATATATTTCTCACTGCTCAATGCAGCATTTCCTGGGGGTTGAGGAAAAAAATATACGTATGAACTTCAAGGTAGAAACATGGGATATTATCACAGGTTGACCCCAATTTGCTGCTTCTCTGATATTAATAATAATAATAATAATAATAATAATAATAATAATAATAATACTACCCCGCCCATCTGTCTGGATTTCCCCAGCCACTCTGGGCGGCTTCCAACAGAACACCAAAATACAATAACCTATTAAACAGTGAGGGAACAGCCAGAAGGCCATTGGAGTCAGTTATCAATGTCCAGTTTGTATGATGGGGGTGGAGACACTTCTTCAGGTATACAAAGCTGAAGCCATTTAGGGCTTTAAAGTTGGCACCAAACTTTGAATTGTGCTCGGAAACGTACTGGGAGCCAATATAGGTCTTTCAGGACCGGTGTTATGTGGTCTCGGCGGCCGCCCCCAGTCACCAGTCTAGCTGCCGCATTCTGGATTAGTTGTAGTTTCCAGGTCACCTTCAAAGGTAGCCCCACATAGAGCGCCAGGTCCAGCGCCGAGGGCCTTCTGGCGGTTCCCTAGCGAGAGGTCAAGTTACATGGAACCAGGCAGAGGGCTTTCTCAGTAACGGCACCCGCCCTGTGGAACACCCTTCCACCAGATGTCAAAGAGAAAAACAACTACCAGACTTTTAGAAGACATCTGAAGGCAGCCCTGTTTAGGGGAGTTTTTAATGTTTTTTTAATATTCTGTTGGGAGCCGCCCAAAGCAGCTGGGGAAACCTAGCCAAATAGGCGGGGTACAAATGATAAATGGGGAATATGCCCCAAACATCTTGCAATCAAGGAATGGGGGTAGGGCGGGGGGAATGTGTCCTTACCTAGAGAGGACTGTGTCTCATAATTCGGCTCCATGATCTTTGGTCTGGATCCAGCAGGACCCAATACCTCTTCGGTGAAATGCACAGCCACCTCTTTGACCCTGAAAAAAGAGAATATACAGATTTTTTCTTCTCCCTCTCTCCCAACACTAGAGCTCAGGAGCACCCCATGAAGCTGAACGTTGGAAGATTTAGGGAAAAGAAAGGAAGCACTTCTTCATGAAGCACAAACTATGGAACTTGCTCCCATCAGGAGGCAAACATGGCCAGGAACTCCCTTTTTTATTTAAGAGTCTGATGAAACTAAATATTATGGGAGGTATCATGTAAACACTCTATGAGTTCGCGTGGGCGTAGCCAGGATTTATTTCAGGGGGAATAAGCAGGGAATAAGGGGGCCAGAAGTGAGTTATCTGTGATGCAATTGGTCAGTTAGTTAAGCATTTTTATTTATTTACTTGATTTAGGGGGAACAGTTGCAGCCCCCTGGCTAAGCCTATGTGAGCTCTCTAAAAACAGCACAGGCCAGCATGTCAACCCTTACTTCAAGAAGACATCTGAAGGCAGTTCTGCTTAGGGAAGTTTTTAATGTTTGATCTTTTATTGCTTTTTTAGTAATATTCTGTTGGGAGCCACCCAGAGTGGCTAGGGAAACCCAACCACATGGGCGGGGTATAAATAAATTGTTCTTGTTGTCCTCACCCCACTCCCAAATGCTAATTCCTCTTCACCAATGCATCTGGTGATTAGTCGCACCAACAGGGTAAAGAACAGCTTCTATCCGCGGGCTGTTAGGCTGCTGAATGAAAAGATAACAACAGGGCAACTGACTTTCAGGTTTATTGGGTGTGCGTCAGTAAACGAGGGGAATTAAGACTAAGAGAGCTGAGTGGGGGGTGCTCATGTAATCTCACTGTATACAAGTTGTATAAGTGACAATACAGTGGTGCCCCGCAAGACGAATGCCTCGCAAGACGGAAAACCCGCTAGACGAAAGGGTTTTCCGTTTTTGAGCTGCTTCGCAAGACGATTTTCCCTATGGGCTTGCTTTGCAAGATGAAAACGTCTTGCGAGTGTTCTGATTTTTTCCCGCTTCCCCCCCTTTTTCTAAGCCGCTAATAGCCTTTTAGCCGCTAATCCGCTAAGCTTTAATAGCCGCTAAGCCTTTAATAGCCGCTAAGCCTTTAATAGCACTAATCCGCTAATAGGGTTGCTTCGCAAGAGGAAAAAACCGCTAGACGAAGAGACTCGCGGAACGGATTAATTTCGTCTTGCGAGGCACCACTGTAAAGTATTTCAATTTTCAATTTCAATCTGGTCCCCCTACCCAAGCTGAATATGCCCCTGGGGATATTGAGTGGCTTCCAAGAGGATTTTGCCGTGTGCAATTTCTGCAGCAGTTTGTCCCACACCTTGCAGCCGAATTGCATAGATCAGACCCCACACCCTGAGGCATGGGCGTAGCCAGGATTTATGTTGAGGGGGTGGGGAGCCGGAGACACACACACACACACACACACACACCCTGTCATCTTCCTCGGCCTGGCTATTGCCTAGCAGATTTGGAATGAAAAGTCTCCAACGGTGTTGTTTCAAATTGCTTCCTTTTGACCCCAAATTGCTCCTAAACCTATCTACAATTTTTGTGGCTTTAAAGATGAAAGGGAACTTTTTACAAATCATTTTAAAAGACAACTGGACTCCATGGCAGGTTTTGAATAAACATGCACAGATTTATTGAGGGTTAATATAGTAGACAGATAAGGCTGTATACAATTTTACAGTTACAGATAGGTAGCCGTGTTGGTCTGCCATAGTCAAAATAAAAAAATTCCTTCTAGTAGCACCTTAAAGACCAACTAAGTTAGTTCTTCGTATGAGCTTTCGTGTGCATGCAACGCATTCAACGTATTCAGATACGTTGAAAAACGTATCTGAAGAAGTGTGCATGCACATGAAAGCTCATACCAAGAACTAACTTAGTTGGTCTTTAAGGTGCTACTGGAAGGAATTTTACAATTTTACAGTATGCAGAGAATAATATGAGTTGAGAAATCAGAGAGAGGAGCTGAGGAAAGTCTGGGGGGAGGGGGGGAGGGTTTGTTGGGGAGGTGGGAGGAGAAAAAGGGGGAATAATGAAGATGATTTTTTAAAATAATTTGTTATGTTGAAATTGTTAATAATTTTTTTAAAAAAGCCACCTATCTACAATTTCTACTTCTAGTTAAGTATTTTTATTTATTTACTCGATTTAGGGGGGCGGGGCGCAGCTGCAACCCCTCCTGGCTATGCCTATGGAGTGGGGGGGTTCTTTCCTCCTTCCCCCTAACCCCCACGCCACCCCCATGCATTGCACCTCTTTGTCCTCTGCGCGCTCCAGCCTCCCTCTCGCCAAGACTCGTCCTCTCTCATTGCATATGGAGGGACTTCCAACAGCCCCACTCCCCTTGCCACGGCAGCTTCCTGCCTCTCTAGGAAACCACAGCTCGGCTCGGCTGTCCAGTGGGAGGACTGAGAGACAGGAGCTACTTGCACCCCCTTTCCTCTTGCTACTCCCTTGACGTTGTGCAGGGGTGAGCAAACCTTTGGGGGGGATCCACTGTCCTTCAGACCTTGTGGGGGACAGACTATTTTGGAGGGGGGAATGAACAAATTCCTATGCCCCACAAATATCCCAGAGATGCATTTTAAATAAAAGGACACATTCTACTCATGTAAAAAAACGCTGATTCCCGGACCCTCCGCTGGACGGATTTAGAAGGCGATTGGGCCGGATCCTGCCCCCGGGATTTAGTTTGCCTATCCATGCGCTGGAGGCTGCAGAAAGCAACGCTGGTGGGGGGGGGCACATCTGGCCAGGCTTTCCCCATCCTGCGCTGCGATTCCTCTGAACTGCAGGGGGTTGGACTAGATGGCCCTCGGTGTCCCTTCCAACTCTGCAATTCTACGATCATGCGACGTTTCCAGCTCTCTTCCTTCTCGGGAGATTTGGGGAGCCTGCAAAAGGACTCTCCAGCTGCAGCGCTTAAAAACAGCACAGGGGAAGATCGCAGGTGCCTCCGCCTCCTCCCCAGGCTGCTTCGCCTCCAGGAATGTGCCCTTTCCCTCCCAAGCTGAATAACACCCCCCACCCAGGGGAGACTGAGCTGTGCATGGGAGAGGGACCCAAAGGTGATCTTGCAATGCAAACGCTGCGCCACTTTGAAGATCCCCTATGATCCTTTGCACAGGGGCATTTCCAGCTCTCTCTCCACCATTTGGGGAACGTGCCCCCCCCCGCACCCTTAACTCTCCCTGCGCTAAAATACAACACCGGGATGTGTGGGGGCTGGATGAATCCTCAGCAAGCCTTCATGGAGGAACCGAGCGCCAGATGGACGCGAAAGGAGATGTACGGTATTTTTCTTCTTCCCCACATTAAATGGGGGGAAGTTGCAACCAGTGGTAGGCAAAGGGGAGGGGGGGCACTCGGTCCTCCACTGGGCGACTGACCCGGCCGGGCTCTGCTTCCCGGAGAAGCAGGAAATTGCCATTCAAAGGCGGCGGCGTTGCAGAAGCGCCCTGGGGAAGCGCGCGCGCAAAGGAGAGGCTGCAAAGCGCCGAGGTGCGACTTTTGTGGGGCAGTGAAAGGAAAGACGGGGGAGGGAACCCAAGGAGGGTTTGTTTGAGGGGTAATGAAGGAGAAACACCTCCCCCCCCCTCGCCACCGCCTCCCACGCGGAGCACTTTCCCCCGGGAAATGCACGGGGTGGGGTCGTGGATGATCCGCGCTGTGCACTTGCCTCGTGCGGCCCAGGGTGCTGCAGGATCGCCAATGCATGCAAGGACCCCCTCCCCCCTTTAAAAGCAACCCCCCCCCCAGCTCGGAAAAGAAAGGCGCAGCCTTCTGATGGGAGGGGGGAACATGCAGCCCGGACAGGAGAAACTCGCAATGGGGAAAACAGCCTTGCTGGGGGGGCGGGCGGGGTGTTAGAATTGCTGGTGAGGGTGGGGGAGTTGCACGAGACTTTTGCGCCCCCGGAGCTTTGAATGTCCGAGGTCATCAGAAAGCCTGATGGGTTTAAATGGGGGGGGGGGACGCCGCGCTGAGGTCTTGGCTTCTAGGGTGGTTTCAAAGAGCAATGCAATGGGTTTACTTTGGATCCCTGGATTTTTTGTTCTCAGGAAAAGACTCGGCCTGCTGTGTTTCCTGGAAAGACATTCTCAAAGCAGACTTGATGTCTTCGCTGGAAAGAGAAGAACCAATTCTCCCGGCCTCTGGGGAAGGAGAGAGATTGACAGGTACAGATTTTTGAATTTTCAAGGGAAAAGGCTATACATTGGTGCCTCGCAAGACGAAAAGAATCCGTTCTGTGATTCTCTTCGTCTAGACCATTGAAGGATTAGCGCTATTAGCGGCTTTAAGCGGTTTATCTGCTGATCGGATCAGCTGATAAGCAGCTTAGCGGCTTAGAAAGGGGGGGAGGGGGAAAAAAGCAGGAACTCGCAAGACATTGTCATCTTGCGAAGCAAGCCCATAGGAAATTCGTTTTGCGAAGCACCTCCAAAACGGAAAACTCTTTCATCTGTACAGAAAAGGGAAGAGCACAAAGTAGCAAACTTGGGTAGCGTTAATCTTGAGCCACTCCCTCCCTTTGGGGAAAACCCAGAGATCAGTGTTAGAACACAGTCTTTGGATGTAGAAATTCTAAGGTTCAGTCCTGTCTTTGTGCAGTGCAGTGGTTTTCAACCAGTGTGCCCTGGCATCCTGGGGTGCCTTGGGCAACACCCACCTCATTCTTTTTCTTTCCTTCCTTCCTTCCTTCCTTCCTTCCACCCACCTCATTCTTTTTCTTTCTTTCTTTCTTTCTTTCTTTCTTTCTTTCTTTCTTTCTTCCCTCCCTCCCTCCCTCCCAAAGGCTTGCACAGCTGTTTGTGGCAGCAGCCCTGGCTACAAGCTTCCCAGGTGAATGGTCCCTCTGGGGCTGGCCAGGGGGTGCTTCCCAGGCCTCTGTGGGGCAGTGTGAGGAGGCAGTGCAAGGAAGTGGGGCAGCTCAGAGACCTGGCCAGGCAACATCAGCTGCCCAGAGGTCTCCCAAGGAGAAGGGAGAGCAGAGGAGGGTGTTCAAAAAAGGGTGAGGGGCTGCCAGCTCTGCAGACAAGGGGTGGCAAAACTGGGCTCCTGAGCCCCACAGGGGTGCTGCAGAAAGATTGCATTTGGTTGGGAGAATTCTGGGCCCCAAAAAGGTTGAAAACCTCTGCTGCAGAAGGATCTGAAGGCAAGGGAACAGACTGCTGATGTAAAGTGGGACATTGACCAGGATAGAATTCATATTGTCCTCCTGGAGGGCAGCATATTCAGAAGGTAAACCCAACTTTTGGTGTCTGCAAATAACATTAAATAATGCACCCATATACACAAAGTTTGAAATCCTTTGTTTTCTGCTGGAAATTCAAAAACGTTTTCTTTTTCTCAAAATTCACCCCAGATGATGGGCGGAACAAAGGGAATTCTAGGGAGACATCTATGCTATCATCAGAAACTCCTGCAGCTGAAGAAGGAAAAGAGATGGTTGCAGATGAAAGTGGACTTAAAAAGCACGGAGAAGAGAAATCCTCACCGTCTCTGGAGGTTAATGCCCATGAACCCCAAATCCTGCAGGAAGATGGACAAGGAAGCAGCCAGAAAATATGTCCGGTGTGTGGGAAGATATTTAGATATGAATCAAACTTTAAAAGGCATTGCAGAAGCCACACAGGGGAGAAGCCATTTAAGTGCACTGAGTGTGGAAAGAGCTTGAGCTCAAGCTGGAGTCTTCTTACACATCTAAGAACCCACACAGGGGTGAAACCGTTTAAATGTGTGGACTGTGGAAAGAGTTTCAGCGAGAGCAGTACCCTCCTTACACATACGAGAACACACACTGGGGAGAAACCATTTAAATGCACGGAATGTGGGAAAACCTTCAGTAGGAACACTCACCTTACTTCCCATCAGAGAACTCACACGGGGGAGAAACCTTTTAAATGCATGGAGTGTGGAAAGAGCTATACTGTTAGTAGTGGCCTTACTCAACATCAAAGAACCCACACAGGAGAAAAACCATTTAAATGTACAGAGTGCGGAAAGGGTTTCAAGCAGCCCAGCCACCTTACTATACATTACAGAACACACACCGGGGAGAAGCCATTGAAATGCATGGATTGCGGGAAGAGATTCAGCCAGCTCATTAACCTGACTTCACATCAGAGAATACACACAGGGGATAAACCCTTTCAGTGCATGGAATGTGGGAAGAGCTTCACTGATAGTAGCGGCCTTGCTCAACATCAGAGAACTCACACAGGGGAGAAGCCCTTTAAATGTACCGAGTGCGGGAAAAGCTTCCAACGTCCCAGTCGCCTTACTCTACATTACAGAACCCACACCGGGGAGAAGCCATTTAAATGCCTGGAATGTGGGAAAAGCTTCAGCCAGCCCGGTCACCTTACTCTACATCAGACAACACACACACGGGAGAAACCATTTGAGTGTATGAAATGTGGGAAGCGCTTCGGGAAGAATGGAAGCCTTGCTTTGCATCACCAGACGCACACAGGAGGAACCATTTAGTTGCATGGAAAGTGCGAAAAACTACTGTAAGCTCACCCAGCTTACCTTACATTACATTAGAGAACACACAGGGGAGAAACCATTTGGAAACGGGGAATGTGGGAGAAAGTTTATTTACAGGAATAGACTATGCCTACAATAACACACACTGGAGAGAAACCCTTTAAATGCTTCATTGCGGAAATAACTTTTGTGACAGCATCAGTGTCATTCCTTAAGGCCTTTTTTTTGCCCTTGGCAACATTCAACGTCCCCCCGTCCATCCCTCTTGCTGCCTTCCCAAAGCCAGGTAAACAAGGCGCTGGGCTTTGGGAAGGAGGCATGAAGGCTCTGAGAGGGTCCTAAAGTCTTCCCACCTGTCAGGGTGCTGTCAGCAGCTCTTGGCCCAGGAAAATCAATAGGATCAATAGGAGTATAGCATCTAGATCAAGGGAAGTAATAGTGCCACTGTATTCTGCTCTGGTCAGACCTCACCTGGAGTACTGTGTCCAGTTCTGGGCACCACAGTTCAAGAAGGACACTGACAAACTGGAACGTGTCCAGAGGAGAGCAACCAAAATGGTCAAAGGCCTGGAAACGATGCCTTATGAGGAACGGCTAAGGGAGCTGGGCATGTTTAGCCTGGAGAAGAGGAGGTTAAGGGGTGATATGATAGCCATGTTCAAATATATAAAAGGATGTCACATAGAGGAGGGAGAAAGGTTGTTTTCTGCTGCTCCAGAGAAGCGGACACGGAGCAATGGATCCAAACTACAAGAAAGAAGATTCCACCTAAACATTAGGAAGAACTTCCTGACAGTAAGAGCTGTTTGACAGTGGAATTTGCTGCCCAGGAGTGTGGTGGAGTCTCCTACTTTGGAGGTCTTTAAGCAGAGGCAGAGAAGAAGGCAGAGACTCTATGATTCTATGGTCTTTAAGCAGAGGCTTGACAACCATATGTCAGGAGTGCTCTGATGGTGTTTCCTGCTTGGCAGGGGGTTGGACTCGATGGCCCTTGTGGTCTCTTCCAACTCTATGATTCTATGAAAGTATAAAGACAAGGAAAAGTTTCTTACAGTCCTTTCCCCTCCCCCCCCCAAGCTTACAGAGAGAGGCCATAGAACCCAGCCTCTTGGATAATGGCGTTGTCCCGAGTGAATCTCCACCCCCAGTCTCTCCCACTTCCTCACTCGTCATCATCATCACCTCCTCTACAGGTGCTGCTAAGTGCCCTCTGTCTTTGAGCTCTTTGCTCTCCTACCTTTAAGGCTCGCCGGGTTCTGGGAGATGGTGGGTCTGGAATGCTTTCTAGTAGCAACTGATCAGCCTGCTGCTGCTCTGCCTCTCCCATCATTTCCCAACTTTCCCCCTCATCTGCCTCTAAGCCGTTGTAACCTCAAACCCGTTGTAAATCTGTACAATGGTACCTCAGGTTACATGCGCTTCAGGTTACACACTCCGCTAACCCAGAAATAGTGCTTCAGGTTAAGAACTTTGCTTCAGGATAAGAACAGAAATCGGGCTCCGGCAGCAGCAGGAGGCCCCATTAGCGAAAGTGGTGCTTCAGGTTAAGAACAGTTTCAAGTTAACAACGGACCTCCGGAACAAAGTACTTAACCCGAGGTACCACTGTACTGTCTTCCTCCTCCCTGAAAGGGCCAGGATGGGGCCTCCACCACTCCTCCTCAGCCCAGCCCCTTACACCATCTCCTTCCCAAACTCTAGTAAGCATTTCCCCAGCTTAGGTAAGAAGGGGAGGAGGAGAAGAAGAAGAGTTTGAATTTGATATCCCGTTTTATCACTATCCGAAGGAGTCTCAAAGTGGCTCACAATCTCCTTTCCCTTCCTACCCCACAACAAACACTCTGTGAAGTGAGTGAGGCTGAGAGACTTCAGAGAAGTGTGACTGGCCCAAGGTCACCTAGCAGCTGCATGTGGAGGAGCGAGGAAGCGAACCCGGTTCACCAGATTACGAGTCCAGTGCTCTTAACCACTACACCACACCCTGCCAGAGCCTCTCACCTCCTTCCCAAATCCCAACACTTCACTTCCCCAGCTTTCAGATTTTGGACTCCCCTGCAATGTGACAAGGCAATGGGGGGTGCCTGTGGGTTGTGTAGAAGTACTTTTGCAGGAGACTGAGAAAGAGGTGGAAACTAGGGCGTTTTGGGGGTTCCCTTTATGCAAAGTTTGCTTCAGGATGCTTGACCTACAAAGGAGATAGAAACCCTAGATCAGAACTTTCCAAACTAAAGGGGTTTGCTTGCAAAACTGAATCACTCTGTTGCGAACTGATGCAGGTCCAAAAAGTGTGTCGCCAACATGAAAAGTTAGGAAAGCTCTGCCCTAGATCTTGGACGTAGACTTTCTTTGGATAAATAACAACAGTATTTGGAAGGAGTTTATACAAAATGTAGTTGCCTACTAATATTTACATATGTATTAGGATAGTAATATCAAATTTATAAAAGAATGTGTGAGTTAGGGTGCTTTTTGTATATTTTGGGGGGGGCTACCCATTTTTGTGCCTTTTTGTCTTCTCTTTTTCTTTGCATCACTTTATTTTCAATAAAATATTAATAAAAGAGAGAAAAGAGAATGATCACAATTTCTCTACATATGTACAAGTGCTTGTGTGAAAGAAATTGCACTCATGGATCTCTGCATCTAAACCCAGCAATAAGGACTCTTTATGTTTGCAGTCTCAGGAGCAGAAACCACCACCGTATGCTTAGGGTTCCCACAAAATTCTTAGTTTGAGTAGCCTACACAACTACACAGGGTTCCTCGCTTGCAGCGCCTTCAAAGGTTTAGTCTCTGGCATGCCCTGCTATGTGCAATTGCTATTATTATTATTAATAATACCCCACCCATCTGGCTGGGTTTCCCCAGCCACTCTAGGTAGCTTACAGCATCTATTAACTACTTTGCTATGCCTCTGGTGTCTCCCAGCAGGCCTATAGTGGAACTCCTCCTCTAGCTCTGCTACAGTGATTGAGCCACTTCATCTAAGTCAGACTTCCTCAACCTCAGCCCTCCAGATGTTTTTGGCCTACAACTTCCATGAACCCTACCTAGCAGGACCAGTGGTCAGGGATGATGGGAAACTGTAGTCTCAAAACATCTGGAGGGCCGAGGTTGAGGAATCCTGGTCTAAGTGAAGCCTGTGATTTGCTCCCAAGGTCCAGCTCCACTGATGGTTGGGACAACCAGTTACATGTTTAATCAAGCATTTAAAACTGAATCAGCACTGTGGCTCACCTGGTCATATAGCAGCATATTGGAGCGTGCTAATGTGGCAGCTAGACTTGTGACTGAGGAGCAGCCGCCGAGGCCATATAACACTGGTCCTGAAAGACGTACATTGGCTCCCGGTACGTTACCAAGCACATTTCAAAGTGTTGGTGCTGACCTTTAAAGTCCTAAAGAGCCTTGGCCCAGTATACCTGAAGGAGCGCCTCCACCTCCATCGTTCAGCCCGGACACTGAGGTCCAGCTCTGAGGGCCTTCTGGCGGTTCCCTCCCTGCGAGAAGTGAGATTACAGGGAACAAGGCAAAGGGCCTTCTCGGTAGTGGTGCCCACCCTGTGGAACGCCCTCCCATCAGATGTCAAAGAAATAAACAGCTATCTGACTTTTAGAAGCCATCTGAAGGCTGTTTAGGGAAGTTTTTAACGTTTGATGTTTTATCACTTTATTAATAATAATATTCTGTTGGGAGCCGCCCAGAGCAGCTGGGGAAGGAACCTTCAGCTGGTAAGCTCTTACTGCCCAACTAACCAGGATGTAAAAATCTTGTCATCGGTAATAATAACAATAACAACAACAATAATAATTTATTTGTACCCCGCCAATCTGGCTGGGCTTCCACAGCCACTCTGGGCGGCTTCCAACAAAGATTAAAAATACATTAAGATGTCACACATTAAAAACTTCCCTGAACAGGGCCGCCTTCAGATGTCTTCTAAAAGTCTGGTAGTTGTTGTTCTCTTTGACATCTGGTGGGAGGGCGTTCCACAGGGCGGGCGCCACTACTGAGAAGGCCCTCTGCCTGGTTCCCTGTAGCTTTGCTTCTTGCAGTGAGGGAACTGCAAGAACGCCCTCGGCGCTGGACCTCAGTGTCCAGGCAGAATGATGGGGGTGGAGACGCTCCTTCAGGTATACTGGGCCGAGGCTGTTTAGGGCCTTAAAGGTCAGCACCAACACTTTGATTTGTGCTTCGTAACGTACCGGGAGCCAACGTAGGTCTTTCAGGACTGGTGTTCTATGGTCTTGGCGGCCGCTCCCAGTCACCAGTCTAGCTGCCGCATTCTGGATTAGTTGTAGTTTCCAGGTCGCCTTCAAAGGTAGCCCCACGTAGATCGCATTGCAGTAGTCCAAGCAGGACCGTAATGGCAGGATCCCAAGGAGAGCTGGCTTCAGGCACCAGACCCGTGGGCACACCAACTCCACGTTACAAAGATGTCTGCAAGCGCCGCATGCAGACCTGCAACACCAATCCCTCCATGTGAGAATCCCTTTCAGACAACCGCAGTGCCTGCGGACAGTCAGGTTGTGCATCCATTGCAGCGACCACAGGAGGAATGACCTCTGGTGCAGAGAGAAGAGGCACCATGGTTCATCTGCAACAGCGCAACTGAGCAGCTTTATCTGCCCAAGCTGCAATGGAATAGATCTCTCCCCTATAAATCTCTGCAGCCACTGTAGGTTTTCTAACCTTCCAACAGCCGATTTCACCCCCAAAGGTGCACACCTCCCGAAACTGATGGATGCCAACTAAATACCATACCCACAATTAATGTACATAAGCTCCCAGTGGCTCTAATGTTCCTGGACACTTTTATGGCATCTGACAGGGTGGAATGGGGAATCCTCAAGGCTTTCTTGGCACAATTAGGACTTGGAAAACACTTTTGGAGTCTCAACCAAATGCGTTCCACTTTGTGGGCAGCCAGTTGCACAAATGGTACAGAGTATCTAATAATCAAAGTACTATAATCAAAGCCAATATGGAGTGACAGATTAGGACCTCCTGGAACACCGGCTGTGTCCTGTACAGCATCCTTAAAAACAGTATTCTTTTTCTGTGGTATCTGCAATCTGCTTTATTTAAAACACATCAGCAAAAGACCAATGAACGCATTTTAGTTTATGAAAGACATAAGTTTAACCCACAAAGTATCAAGGAAAATCAAAGGTGCATTATACATACAGTGGTACCTTGCAAGACGAATGCCTCGCAAGACGAAAGAGTTTTTCGAGTTGCTTCACAAGACAAATTTCCCTATGGGCTTGCTTCACAAGACGAAAAACGAAAACGTCCTTTTTCTTAAAACCGTTCAATGCATTCCTATGGGAAACCGTGCTTCGCAAGACGAAAAATTCGCAAGACGAAAAAACTTGCAGAACGAATTCATTCCGTTTTGCGAGGCACCACTGTAGAAACTATTAGGATGCCAAGATTATGTGAGAAAATGAAACTATATTCAAGTATTAGGTAAATAGGTTGTTATACATACGGGCTACATCAAGCAACTTAAAAGAAAAAAAATCTTATCCACTGCTAAATCCTACATTGGCTCTTCTAAATTTCCCCGGCCCTTTAGGTAAAGCTTCCTACATTTCCATTTTCCCCTGACTGCAAAGTATTAGAAGGGGGCTGAGATGACTGGCAGAATCCGAGACCAGGGAGAAGAGTCGGTGAAAGAAGATTGGAAGAAATTTAAAGACTACTTAAAGAAATATTGTAAAATTAATGAATGTTAGAAAGATGTTGGATAGAAACTAAGCGGTTTCCAGCTGTAATGCTTTAGGAGATATGAAAAAGGGATTATAAATGGGTAAAAGTTTAATGGTAAGGATTTGCTGAACTAACAAACTGAAATGGAATACAAAGAAGGGAAGTATGAGGAGGTTGGAGGAAATAAGGGTATGGAAGTTATGTTATTGAAAATTAATGTGTGTTTTTAACTGCTTATTATTTTGTATGTTTATTTTTTCTTATATTCAAAAATTTTTCTCAATAAATATCTTTAAAAACAAAACAAAACAAAGTATTAGAAGGGAACAGGCTTCTGTGGGTTTAAACGCAGGATAGCAGGAAGCAGTCTGGTGTCCAGGAATGAAGATCATGGATTGCCTCCCATTTTTCTTATTTACATTCTCAAAAAAACTCACGTGGTCCCAAACTTTGCCTCTTCACCTCTGCCATCCTTCCCATCACTTCCTGAAAGTTAGTTTCTACTCTCTCCAATACTTACTTACTTTACCTTCCTTCCTTCCTTCCCTCCCTCCTTGCTTCCTGCAACAATTCACATCTTGCAAAGGACAGGTATATCCCCATCCCAACTGAATCTTCATTTCCTGCCCCAGAAGTTCTGCTAGGTTTTACTGTATGCTTTGCCAAGTTTTGCTGGCTACAGGGAAATGTCAGCTTCCTTGAGACTTCCTGCTGAAGTGCCTGAGAAAGCTTTCATCCCTGTGCTTGTTCTTCATTTACAAACTCATCACTCCCAAACCCAAGAATCACAAAACAGAGAAACCAGTAGGAGAACACTTCAATCTCCCAGGACATTCTATAGAAGATCTCAAAGTAGCTGTTTTACTACAAAGGAATTTCAGAAATAGACTGGAAAGAGAAGCTGCTGAATTGCAACTCATTACCAAACTCAAAACCATGGAGAGACCTGGTCTGAACAAAGACATTGGATTCTTATTTCATTATACACGACTAAGCCATTTTTCACCTTCTCACCCCTTGCCTTTTCCTGTAAGACCTATTGCAGTCGTTAAGAGTCGTCAACAGGCTCATCTCAGCTATCTGCCAATCACCCATTCCCACCCCCCTTCTGAGTAATACCCCTCCCCATCTTCTCACTATATAGAAGGATCTGGCAACTTCTGTTTCAGTGTATCTGAAGAAGTGTGCATGCACACGAAAGCTCATACCAAGAACTAACTTAGTTGGTCTTTAAGGTGCTACTGGAAGGAATTTTTTTATTTTGACTATGGCAGACCAACACGGCTACCTATCTGTATCCCAAACCCTAGTTAACCTTCCTCTCCCCAATGTTTTCATAGAATCATAGCATCTCAACTCCCTGCAATGTTGGAATTTTGGATAAAGCACCAGACAGATGGTTATCCAGCCTCTGCTTAAAAACCGCCACAACCTCCCGAGGGAAACTGTTCCACTGTTGAAGAGCTTACTGTCAGAAAGTTTTTCCATATGTTTAGTCGGAATCTCCTTTATTGTAACTGGAAGCCATGGGTTAGAGTCCTACCTTCCAGAGCAGGAGAAAACAAGCTTGCTCCATCTCCCATGTGACAGCCGTTCAGATATTTGAAGATGGCTACCAGGCCTCCTCTCAGTCTCCTCTTTTCCAGGCTAAACATACCTAGCTCCTTCAACCATTCCTCACAAGGCTCGGCTTCCAGATCCTTGACCATCCCTTCTAAAATAAGCAGAAGACCCTACAATGTCTGCTCACTTCATTACTATGGGACTGCCTCTCCTGGTATGCCCTGCGGAGGACCTTAAGGTCCATGAATAACCATAGTTTAGAGGTCCCGAGCCCTAAGGAAGTCAGACTATCCTCCACCAGGGCCAGGGCCTTTTCACTGATTGCTCTGACCTGGTGGAATGCTCTGTCCCATGAGACCAGGGCTCTTCAGGATTTAACCTCCTTCTGTCGGGCCTGTAAGACAGAGCTATTCTGCCTGGAATTTAATTTGAATTCAGCCTGATCTTTTATTTCCCTTCCCTTCCCTTCCCCTTTTATGAAGATAACCCGCTCTGAGACCCCACAGCTAATTCTCCCCTGGCCTCCTCGCTGGCCCAAGTAGGACCAATTCAGCCAGCTAGCCCTGGAGATTATCTAATTGATTTTTGAATTTTATTGTTATTCTTGTTTTTATACTGTATTTTATGCTGCTTTTATAATTAAGTGTTTTAAAGTCTTTTAAATTTGTTTAGCTGCCCTGGGCCCGGTTTTTGAATTGGGAAGGGCAGGGTATAAATATCCTAGGGTCCAAATTCCCGGCCCGCAGGCTCCAGAGAAGCGCAAGATGCTATTACCTCTCTAGTGCAGAAGAAAGATTAAAGTCAGTCCTGTTGAATTCTCTCCAGGGAACGGGGAGGGACCACCACCTTTTCCTTAAGTTGCAGGATGACTGGGGCTGACCCTGATAAGAACTTGTCAAGCAGTTCTTTTGCAATCAATTGTGATCACAGTTCGCTATTCCACTACACCTATAATTGACATAGGAACGCTAGTAACAAAATGGTCAAACATTCTATTTTCTACAGTTCATAATACTTTTGCATGTATTACATTGCCGTTCATTTCTCTCAAATGTTACTGTTTACAGAACCGCTGGTCCAGCATCTAATTGATTGTAGGAAATGAAAGTGTGCTTAGATTTTCAGGTGTCGAATGACCTCTTTCTAACTTCCTTTCATTCTTACGGTGTTCCTGGGGTAGCTTCTTCCATGTGAAACAAGAGTGCTGTGTCACTGATACTCTTTTGAGGTTCAATTAATTTGTTGGGATTCCTGCTGGGTGCATTCTTTCGTGGAAGGTAACTCCTGTCCCTGAAGCGCTTTCCCCATTTCATACACTTATAGGTTTCCTTCTCTTTGTGGGTCCTTTGAGGAAGAGAAAGAGGAGTACTTTCTACAGTACGGCCTGTACCCTCAAGAAAACTCCACACTGGGCATTCTTTGATATAAAAGAAGGACATTGCTAACACTAAACTCTTTCTTCACTCTACATTCAAATGTGTTTACTGGTTGTGAAAATCGGACGCTGGACTAAATAGACTATGGGCCTGATCCACCAAGACACTTCTTTATGTGCTCATTATCCTCTGTGTGTCTTCTTCGATTTAAAGGAAGGCGACTGTTCACACTGAACCTTTCACATTCTCTGCATGTAAAAGCTTTCCCCCCAGAAAGCTGTGTCCCGTGATGCAAAGTGAGCTGAGCTTACAGAAGCTTTTTCCCACATCCAACACATCTAAATGGTTCCTTCTGTGTGTTTTTTGTGGTGTAAAGTTAGGCTTTTCTTCTTTGCGAAGCTCCTCCCACATTCTGCACATTTAAACGGCTTCTCCCCAGTGTGTGTTCTGCTATGAGAAATGAGGTTGCTGCTGTTACAAAACCTCTTCCCGCACTCCCTGCACTCAAAGGGTTTCTCCCCTGTGTGGGTCCTGCGGTGGGAAGCAAGGTTAATGAGCTGCCTGAAGCTCTTCCCACAGTCGAGGCATTTAAATGGCTTCTCCCCGGTGTGGATTCTATAATGTAGAGTAAGGCGGCTGGGCTGTTGGAAGCTCTTTCCGCACTCCGTGCATTTAAAGGGTTTCTCCCCTGTGTGGGTTCTCTGATGTTGAGCAAGGCCACTACTATCAGTGAAGCTCTTCCCGCATTCCATGCATTTAAAGGGTTTCTCCCCGGTGTGTATTCTCTGATGGGAAGTAAGGTTAACCAGCTGGCTGAAGTTCTTCCCGCATTCCATGCATTTGAATGGCTTCTCCCCAGTGTGCGTTCTGTAATGTATAGTAAGGTGGTTGGGCTGCTTGAAACCCTTTCCACACTCTGTACATTTAAATGGTTTCTCCCCTGTGTGGGTTCTCTGATGCTGAGTAAGGCCGCTGCTGTCGCCAAAGCACTTCCCACATTCCATGCATTTAAATAGCTTCTCCTCTGTGTGGATAATGCTATGTGAAGTCAGATTAATGAGCTGACTGAAGGTCCGTCCACACTCAAAGCACTTAAATGGCTTCTCCCTTGTGTGTGTTCTCTGATGCAAAGTAAGTTGCGTGTTCCTACTGAAGGTTTTCCCACATTCCGTGCATTTAAATGGTTTCTCCCCAGTGTGCGTTCTCGTATGCGTAAGGAGGGTACTGCTCTCACGGAAACTCTTTCCACACTCCATGCATTTAAACGGTTTCAGCCCGGTGTGGCTTCTTAGATGTTTAAGAAGGCTGCAGCTGGAGCTCAAACTCTTTCCACACTCAGTGCACTTAAATGGCTTCTCCCCCGTGTGGCTTCTGCAATGCCTATTTAACTTTGACTCGTATCTAAATATCTTCCCACACACAGGGCATATTTTCTGGCTGTTTCCTTGTCCATCTTCCTGCAGGATTTGGGGTTCACGGGCATTAACCTCCAGAGACGGTGAGGATTTCTCTTCTCCGTGCTTCTGAAGTTCACTTTCATCTGCAACCATCTCTTTTCCTTCTTCAGCTGCAGGAGTTTCTGACGATAGCATAGAATTCCCATCATCTGGGGTGGGGGTTGAAAAAAAGGAAACTTGTTTTGAATTTCCAGCAGAAAACAAAGGATTTCAAACTTTGTGTATATGGGTGCATTATTTAATGTTATTTGCAGACACCAAAAGCTGGGTTTACCTTCTGAATATGCAGCCCTCCAGGAGGACAATATAAACTCCATCCTGGCCAATATCCCACTTGACCTCAGCAGGCACAGATATGTCTGTTCCCTTGCCTTCAGATCCCTCTGCAGCAGAGATTTCCAACCTTTTTGGGGCCCATGGCTCCCTCAACCAACTGCAATCATTCTGCAGCCCCCCTGTGGGGCTCAGGAGCCCAGTTATGCCACCCCTTGCCTGCAGAGCTGGCAGCCCCTCACCCTTTTTTGAACCCCATCCCTTGTGGAGTGTTCCCTCAGCCTCCTCTCCTCTCCCTTCTCCTTGGGAGACCCCTGGGCAGCTGCTGTTGCCCGGCCAGGTTTCTGAGCTGCCCCACGTCCTTGCACTGCCTCCTCACACTGCCCCACAGGGGCCTGGGAAGCACCCCCTGGCCAGCCCCAGGGGGACCATTCACCTGGGAAGCTTGTAGCCAGGGCTGCTGCCACAAACAGCTGTGCAAGCCTTTGGGACGCAGAGACGCAAGAGGGCATCCGAGGAGGGAGGGAAGGAAAGAGGGACAGGGGCCAATGTTACCTGGGGAGCCCCTGAGCATCCTTCAAGACACCCCAGGGTGCCACAGCACACTGGTTGAAAACCACTGCTCTGCAGGCTTTCAGACTGGGACTCTGTTGAATGCAAGGACAGGACTGAACCTTCGGATTTCTACATCCAAAGACTGTGTTCTTGTTGAATGGTTTCTTTAAATTTTAGGTTCCGTTATTGTTTCACAAGGTGTCTATATCTTTAAGGGCCAGAGCAAACAACATGACCTAGTTTTACAGCTGTGAAGCAGGATACAGTGGTACCTCTGGTTAAGTACTTAATTCGTTCCAGAGGTCCGTTCTGAACCTGAAACTGTTCTTAACCTGAAGCACCACTTTAGTTAACGGGGCCTCCCGCTGCTGCTGCAACGCCAGAGCCCGGTTTCTGTTCTTATCCTGAAGCAAAGTTCTTAACCTCAAGCACTATTTCTGGGTTAGCGGAGTCTGTGACCTGAAGCATATGTAACCTGAAGCGTATGTAACCCGAGGTACCACTGTAGCAGGTGCTGTTAAGTTATGTTAATTAAGCTCTTGGGTACAGTATATTAAGAGCAGCATGAAGCTCTCTCAATACCCTGGTAGATGGGTTACACTTATTAATATAATGTAATTTAGTGTAAAATGAGTTTTTGTTTTCATTATTAAACCATGCAAAAGTTACCGTATTTTTCGCCCTATAGGACGCACTGGCCCATAGGACGCACCTAGGTTTTTTTTTTTGGGGGGGGGGAAATCAAGGGAAAAAATTTTATTCCCCCCCCCCCAGGTTTGCGCAGCCATCCCCAAGCTAGAAGAGGGAGACGGAGTGCTCCGTCTCCCTCTTCTGCCTTCAAGGACAGCTTGCCCCACTGTCCCCCGAGTTTGTGGGGCTGGCGGGGGGGAGAAGCAAGCTTGCTTCTTCCCCCCCTCCCCGCCAGCCTCCAGATCAGGTTGGGGAATAGCGGGGTGGCGGCGCTCCGCCACCCCGCTATCCCCCGAGCTTGTGGGGCTGCAGGCTGCTGCCCACAAGCCTTGCGAGCCCGTGGGACATCCCTCCGGGCTTGCAAGACTTGCGGATAGCTTCCTGAAGCCTGGAGAGCGAGAGGGGTCAGTGCGCACCGACCCCTCTCGCTCTCCAGGCTTCAGCGAAAGCCTGCATTCGCCCCATAGGACGCACACACATTTCCCCTTCATTTTTGGAGGGGGAAAAGTGCGTCCTATAGGGCGAAAAATACGGTACTTTTGCGTTTCTTGAATGTGTGGTCTCCCCAGCACGCCCTCTGCACCCCAACTAATCTGCGAAAAAGCTAACAGTACTAACACTGATCTCTGGGTTCTCCACCACCACCACCAAGCATAGCTGTCAATTTTTCTTGCGAGGAATCCCATTCGGAATAAGGGAATTTCCCTTTAAAAAAGGGAAACGTTGACAGCTATGCCAGTAAGGCAGGGTTGGCCCAAGGTCAATGCAACCCAGGTTTGCAGGTTTGTGTAATTCCCACTAGAACCTTTCCCATTATGGGTTTTAAAAAATCTGTACCTGCCATTCTCTCTCCTTCCTTAGAGACTTGGCAAACTGGTTCTTTTCCTTCCAACAAAGACATCCAAGTCCACTGGGAGAATTTCTTTCCAAGGCTAGATCTTTCTGGGAACAAAATATCCAGGGATCTTCTTAATCTGTATATGAAGAGGGATTGAGAAATGGAGGCACAGGTAGAATAAAAATCGTGCTAGGCAGAATGCTCCCTGCCCCCCTCAAAAAAAAGGACCTCATCTGGATTAAGTGATGCAAATTATGAACCTGAACATGTGTGAATTTGGAAAAGAGAATCTTCCTTTTCCAACGGAAGACAACAATGTTGTTGTTGTTTTTCCAGAATTTCTGCCCCCCATTAGGCATGCCATGAGCCTTGACAGTGATTCTGAGTCCAGGACTTGTAGCTAGGACGCAGCTGCTCCCAGCACTGCTCATAAACTACACTGGGAAGCTGCATTAGGGGTTCTGGACTAAAGGTAAAGGGGACCCCTGACCATTAGGTCCAGTCGTGGACGACTCTGGGGTTGCGGTGCTCATCTCGCTTTACTGGCCAAGGGAGCCGGCGTACAGCTTCTGGGTGATGTGGCCAGCATGACTAAGCCGCTTCTGGCGAACCAGAGCAGCGCACGGAAACGCCATTTACCTTCCCGACAGAGTGGTACCTATTTATCTACTTGCACTTTGATGTGCTTTCGAACTGCTAGGTTGGCAGGAGCAGGGACCGAGCAACGGGAGCTCAGCCCATCGCGGGGATTCGAACCACCAACCTTCTGATCGGCAAGTTCTAGGCTCTATGGTTTAACCCACAGTGCCACCCGCGTCCCTTCTGGACTAAAAGGCAGCTCCAATGGTAAAATTCTCTCTCTGCACATCATTCCCACTGATGAGAAGATGCAGACTGATACTCACTGTCTGGAGAGCCAGGAGAGGTTCCTTAGCTGGGCCTTGGGTTACCTGCCATCACCTCCTCTTGATTTTTCTTTTTGAGTTTTAAGTATTTATTAACATTCTTATGTTACATCAGTAAACATTATCATATTACATCACGAGGCTTATTATAATATAATTTTCAGCATGTATACATAATTTATACAGTGGTACCTCGGGTTAAGAACTTAATTCGTTCCGGAGGTCCGTTCTTAACCTGAAATTGTTCTTAATCTGAAGCACCACTTTAACTAATGGGGTCTCCTGCTGCCGCCGTACGATTTCTGTTCTCATCCTGAAGCAAAGTTCTTAACCTGAAGTAATATTTCTGGGTTAGCGGAGTCTGTAACCTGAAGCATCTGTAACCTGAAGCGTATGTAACCCGAGGTACCACTGTATACAAAGTTTATTTTAAAAGTAGCCCATAGATCAAGACCATAAGGGGAGGGAAACATAAGGGTCAGGCTGAGTCCAAACCAAAGGCCGGGCGGAACAGCTCTGTCTTGCAGGCCCTGCGGAAAGATGTCAAGTCCCGCAGGGCCCTGGTCTCTCATGACAGAGCGTTCCACCAAGTCGGGGCCAGTACTGAAAAGGCCCTGGCCCTATTTGCGACCAATCTAACCACCTTGCGACCTGGGACCTCCAAAATGCTGTCATTTGTGGACCTTAAGGTCCTCCGTGGGGCATACCAGGAGTGCTGGAAATAAGATAAAGTCCCTACCAGAGAAGATTGGCAGATCAAATTGATGGATTATGTTGGGACTGGCTGAAATGACCGGCAGAATCCGAGACCAAGGAAAAGAGGCGGTGGAAGAAGATTGGAAGAAATTTAAAATTTATCTTAAGAAATATTATAAAATTAATGAGTGCGAAAATGTTGAGGTTATAGGAAAAAGGGGATTACAGCTGTAAAAGATAAGTAATAGAGAAGAATAGGAGAAAATTACATAATTTTAAGAGGGAGGATTTGCTGAAACAATTTTGGAAACAGGGATGCAGAAAGGGGAGGTATGGGGAAGTCGGTGAAGTAGGGTTAAGGAAAAAAAGGGTCTGAAATTATACTTGTGTGTTTATGTCTTTGTTTGTTTGTATTGTCTATGGTTTGTGTTTATATAAATGTTGAAAAACCAATAAAAATTTTATTAAAAAAAACACAAATTGATGGATTATGCCAAAATGGCTAAAATGACCGGAAGACTCATAAATCAGGAAGACCAAAATGTTAACAAGGAATGGGGGAAATTTATAACTTATCTTAAAAACCATTGTAAACAGTTAAAATCCGTTAGTAGGATTGGAAAAACACTTGTAGTTTCATGGTGAATTTTGGACACAATGTAGAGGTAAAATATTTGGATTATTATAAAATATGCAGGAGGAAAGGACTAACAACAGGACCCACAAAGGGGAGGAGGGAAGCCCAGGAGATTCTTTGGAATCTTGTTTCTATGTTGTATATCTGATTGTAAAATTTTAATCTGAAAAAACAAATAAATAAATTTATATATAGTGGTACCTCGGGTTACATACGCTTCAGGTTACATAAGCTTCAGGTTGCAGACGCTGTTAACCCAGAAATAGTACCTCGGTTTAAGAACTTTGCTTCAGGATGAGAACAGAAATCATGCGGCAGCAGCAGGAGGCCCCATTAGCTAAAGTGGTACCTCAGGTTAAGAACAGTTTCAGGTTAAGAACGGACCTCCAGAACAAATTAAGTACTTAACCCGAGGTACCACTGCATATATATATATAAATGAAATTACAGGCTAATGAGCTTAACCAATATGCTGGGGAAGACAGGAGTGCCTGGCGTGCTCTGGTCCATGGGGTCACGAAGAGTCGGACACGACTAAACAACAACAACAACAATATGCTGGGAACATTGCGAAAAAGAATTGCTGAAGACAGCAAGGATTTAGAGGAGCATATCTGTTCTTTTGAGGGATAAATATTCGGAATCTGTGCTTTTAAAACGGATCAAGAATGACTTAGAGTTCAGGGTGAGCCATGAGAACACGTGAGCTGGGGCTACACAATTGTTCAGGGTGGCTAAAACAGAAAGGGATGGAGAGAAGTTCGAAAAGGATCTCTCGGAAATGACCCTTCATCATTTTGCGTATTTTTAAGCTGAAACATGGTCAACCCAGCAGGATTTTTTTGGGTTTCCTCCTCCATACTCCCAGCTCCAAGGGCAGGTGATAACAGCCTTCCACCAAATCACTACTAGGCCCTATAACTAGGTCAGCAAAGACCAAGAAAAAAAAAAATCATATTCAGCAGTCAAGACTGAACCCAGGCCGCCTGCTCTGCCGACCCCAATCCTCCTTCCCTTACCTGCTTGGAAATACTAATTTGTTCAAGTTGGTGCATTAAGAAATATATAGTATATATATAGCAGTAGTGTTGTGCTGTATTATTTATGCAAATTGGTTTTCTCTGGAGTTAAAGATCTCATTGGGACGAGCTGAGCTCGTATTTTGCACAATTTGCATACTGTTTGATAATGTGTGGTTTGCTGTGCCTAATAAAGGATATTTGATTTATGTGAATCCACCCCAGCGAGGCTGCTTCCCCCATAGCGGGTTCCTCCCTCTCTCTGGGCTGCATGTTCCCCCTTCCCCCGTTTTTTTCAGAGCTGGGGGGGGGGGGGAGAGAGAGAGGTTTTAAAAGGGGGTCTTGCATTGGCGATCCTGCAGCACTTTGGGCCGCACAGCACGGGTCACCCAGGACCCCGCCCCGTGCATTTCCCGGGGGAAAGTGCTCCGCGTGGGAGGCGCGTTTCCCCTTCATTCCCCCTCGTGCAAATCCTCCTTGGGTTCCCTCCCCCGTCTTTCCTCTCCCTACCCCACAAAAGCCTCACCTCGTCTCCTCCTCGCCTCCGCAGGAGCGTTTCCCTCTGCGGAAGAGGGAGCAGGGCGCTTCTCCAACGCCCCCAGCGCCGCCTTCGGATTGCAACTTCCTGCTTCCCTGGGAAACAAAGCCCGGCCGGGTCAGTTGTCCAGGGGAGGACCGAGTTCCCCCCTCCCTCTCTCTCTCTGCAACCCTTGCACGCGCCCCCCCCCCTTGCCTACTATTGCAATGCAACTTCCGCGCTCCCTGCGCTTTCATAGAATCTGTCGAGCTGGAAGGGAGCCGAGGGTCATCTAGTCCAACCCGCTGCTATGCAGTAATATGCCGCTGCCGATCGAACCTGCAACCTTGGCCTGCCTTATCAGCGCCGTGCTCTTAACTGAGCCATCCCCCACCTTCTTGCGCACCTGAACCTGTCCACGTTTTGCATTCTATTTTGTTTTTTTTAAATATATTTATTAACTTTTCAAAGTTTATACAAAAAAAGACAAAAAACAAAAATACAAAAAATTAAAAATTAAAAACGCATATAATTTCATTCACTTGTTTTCTTTTAACTTATTT
Source organism: Podarcis liolepis (assembly GCF_965112155.1). Lineage (NCBI taxonomy): Eukaryota > Metazoa > Chordata > Lepidosauria > Squamata > Lacertidae > Podarcis > Podarcis liolepis. The sequence continues at coordinate 123,531,324 of NC_139555.1, forward strand.
CTCGGACCTCCTCATACCTCCCCTTTTTGTATTCCAATTCAAATTATTCATTCAGCAAATCCTCACCCTTAATTTTCACTTAATTTTACACCTTTCTTCTTTTTCCCCCAATTATCTTAATCATTACAGCTGGTAACCACTTATTCAGTCCAACATCAGTCTAACATTCACTAATTTTATAATATTTCCCAAGATAGTCCTTAAATTTCTTCCAATCTTCTTCCGCCATCTCTCTTCCCTGGTTTCGGATTCTGCCAGTCCTTTCTGCCAGTCCCATGTAGTCTATCACCTTCATCTGCCATTCTTCCGGGGTGGGTAGATCTTGTCTCTTCCAGTACTTTGCAATAAGTATTCTTGCTGCCGTTGTTGCGTACATAAAAAAAGTTCTGTCCTTCTTTGGCATCAATTGGCCGACCATGCCCAGGAGAAAGGCCTCTGTTTTCTTCAGGAAGGTATATTTGAATACCTTTTTCAGTTCATTATATATCATTTCCCAGAAAGCCTTAATCTTTGGGCACGTCCACCAAAGGTGAAAGAATGTACCTTCAGTTTCTTTACATTTCCAACATTTGTTATCGGGCAAATGATAAATTTTTGCAAGCTTGACTGGGGTCATGTACCACCTATATATCATCTTCATAATATTCTCCCTTAAGGCATTGCATGCCGTAAATTTCATACCGGTGGTCCACAACTGTTCCCAGTCAGCGAACATAATATTATGTCCAACGTCTTGTGCCCATTTAATCATAGCAGATTTGACCGTTTCATCCTGAGTATTCCATTTCAACAGCAAGTTATACACCTTTATACGTTTTGCATTCTAACACTTGCAAGCTCCATCCTCCAGCAGTTCCCTGACGCCGGCTGCGCTTCCTTTCAGGCCAATACTTGGCAGCCATAAACTCCCACCGTGTCCAATATCCTATAAAAAGCATTAATCGGAATACCCTGCAACATTTCATCAAAGAAAATAGGGACGCCCTATTCCATAATAATAATAATAGTAATAATTTTATTATTTATACCCTTCCCATTTGCCCGGGCTGCCCCAGTCACCTTGGATAAAAATATAATAAAACATGAAACATTTAAAAAAACTTCCCTTCAGATGTCTTCTGAAGTTGTAGAGTTACTTATCTCCTTGGCTTGGGGGGTGTCTAATAAAAATAAAAATATATTATTTATACCCTGCCCATCTGGCTGGGCTTCCCCAGCCACTCTGGGCGGCTTCCAAAAAAATATTAATACGTCAAACATTAAAAGCTTCCCTAAAGAGGGCTGCCTTCGGATGTCTTCTAAAAGTCTGGTAGTTGTTCTTCTCTTTGACATCTGGTGGGAGGGTGTTCCTCAGGGCAGGTGCCACCACTGAGAAGGCCCTCTGCCTGGTTCCCAGTAACTTAGCTTCTTACAGTGAGGGAACCGCCAGAAGGCCCTCGGCGCTGGACCTCAGTGTCCGGGCAGAACGATGCGGGTGGAGACGCTCCTTCAGGTATACTGGACCGAGGCCGTTTAGGGCTTTAAAGGTCAGCACCGACACTTTTAATTGTGCTCAGAAACGTACAGGGAGCCAATGTAGGTCTTTCAATGTAACTTCATACATTATTATTGTTGTTGTTGTTGTTGTTTAGTCGTTTAGGACTCTTTGTGACCCCCTGGACCAGAGCACGCCAGGCCCTCCTGTCTTCCACTGCCTCCCGCAATTTGGTCAGACTCATGCTGGTAGCTTCCCCTCCCCATCCAGCTTGGTTTCCCTAGCCACTCGGAAACCCGAACCCTATGGAAATAGGGATGTCAAGGGTGAAGGTTCAATCCCCACACGGGACAGCTGCATGATCCTGCATCTTTCCGCAGGGCCTGCAAGACAGAGCTGTTCCGCCTGGCCTTTGGTTTGGACTCAGTGGGACCCTTATGTCTTCCCTTCCCTTACAGTTTTGATTTATGGGCTACTTTTAAAATGAGGCTGCTTTTTAAATTGCATTTTAACCTGTATTTTAAATTGCCCCCCCATTATGTTTCTATTGTAATTTTACTGGTGTTAGCCGCCCTGAGCCCGGCTCTGGCCGGGGAGGGTGGGGTATAAATAAAATCTATTATTATTATTATTATTATTATTATTATTATTATTATTATTATTATTATTATTTCATTATCATCATCATCACAGGGGGTTGGACTAGATGACCCTCGGTTCCCTTCCGACTCTACCATTCTCTCATTCTATAAAGTCAAGAAACTGGGGCAGCTTGTGTAAATCCGGGACCGTCCCTGGTAAATAGGGACACTTTGCACGACCCGCTAACAAAGATAAATTCAAAACAGCAAGTGAATTGCACACTTGTGCAAAAATCCAATCAAAACGATTTAGGAGTCAATAGGAGTATAGCATCTAGATCAAGGGAAGTAATAGTGCCACTGTATTCTGCTCTGGTCAGACCTCACCTGGAGTGCTGTGTCCAGTTCTGGGCACCACAATTCAAGAAGGACACTGACAAACTGGAACGTGTCCAGAGGAGGGCAACCAAAATGGTCAAAGGCCTGGAAACGATGCCTTATGAGGAACGGCTAAGGGAGCTGGGCATGTAGTAGATAGGTAGCCGTGTTGGTCTGCCATAGTCAAAATAAAAAAATTCCTTCCAGTAGCACCTTAAAGACCAACTAAGTTAGTTCTTGGTATGAGCTTTCGTGTGCATGCACACTTCTTCAGATACCTGGAGAAGAGGAGGTTAAGGAGTGATATGATAGCCATGTTCAAATATATAAAAGGATGTCACATAGAGGAGGGAGAAAGGTTGTTTTCTGCTGCTCCAGAGAAGCGGACACGGAGCAATGGATCCAAACTACAAGAAAGAAGATTCCACCTAAACATGAGGAAGAACTTCCTGACAGTAAGAGCTGTTCGACAGTGGAATTTGCTGCCAAGGAGTGTGGTGGAGTCTCCTACTTTGGAGGTCTTTAAGCAGAGGCTTGACAACCATATGTCAGGAGTGCTCTGATGGTGTTTCCTGCTTGGCAGGGGGTTGGACTCGATGGCCCTTGTGGTCTCTTCCAACTCTAGGATTCTATGATTCTAGTTTAACTGAGCAAAACGGTGGTCCAACTTTTCCAAGCCTGATAAGTCATTACTAAGCAGCGGTGGGGAAATCTTAAGGCTTGCACGAGGGGAGGTGTTCCTGCTACTCAGTCCTCTTCCTGGGCGAAGGAACTGAGCTCTGGTTCTTAGAGAGGCAGGAAGTTGCCCATCAAAAGGAGGGGGGGGGGAGAGAGTATGGGGGGGGGAGAGGCACCCGGCTCACAGCCTGAGAGGAGAAACAGGCTTGGTTAAGGAGGAGGCTGCAGAGGAGGAAAAAGGTGCAATAATTGGGGGTGATGGAGGAAATGTTGGTTTTTTTGCAGAGGAGGGGGGGAAAGGGTGCTTTCCTAGCGGGCAAGGGTACACATTGTGTGGGGAGGGGGGCGCAATGGCTACATGCTGCTTTCGGGCTCCAGAGCTGGAGGACTGTTACGGGAATTACAGGGGGGGCCACATCTTTAAAGTTGTTAAATATTACCAATATTATGCATAAATGTATCCTTTCGACTTGACAGCTCAGGGAAGTTACCTAGCTTTAACCATCCTATAAAATCAACTCCTTTGCCAGTTTCCGCCATTTCAACACTATTTTTGCCCTTGGGGAAAAAACGACTCTTTTTCCCTGCCACCTCCCCAAACACACATCGTACCCCAGGAAGTGCCCAGAGGTGACAATCGCTGAGCTGGTTGTTGGCCAAGGAAAGCCTAATCCCATCACCAGACTTGCCAAGGGGTCCAGACATGCAAAGGAAGTAATTTGGGTGGTGGGACTTCAGAGGTGTTTGCCTTTGCTCATCTTATACCTGGGTCTTGTCCTGACATGTCTGCCTATGCTAATCTTGTACCAAGGACTTGTCTGGGCATGTTTGCCAAGGTTAAATTAATGTAACCCCTGTCTGGGTAAAGGTAAAGGGACCCCTGACCATTAGGTCCAGTCACAGACGACTCTGGGGTTGCGGCGCTCATCTCGCTTCACTGACCGAGGGAGCCGGCGTACAGCTTCCGGGTCATGTGGCCAGCATGACTAAGTCGCTTCTGGCGAACCAGAACAGCGCACAGAAACGCCATTTACCTTCCCGCCGGAGCGGTATCTGTTTATCTACTTGCACTTTGACAGTGCTTTCAAACTGCTAGGTTGGCAGGAGGTGGGACCAAGCAATGGCAGCTCACCCCGTCGCGGGGATTCAAACCGCCGGCCTTCTGATTGGCAAGTCCTAGGCTCTGTGGTTTAACCCACAGCGCCACCCGCGTCCCTAATCCCTGCCTACCCCTCCCCTTTTGTGACATGTCAGTGATGTAGCAATGCTGTATCAATGATGCTGTATTCTGGGATATGGTGGGAAAGTTTTAAAAGTCCTTGTCACCCCATCCTCAGGATTCAAAATTATTCTTTGAACCTCTTGCGCAATAAACTTTGGTCTACAGCTATTTGCTCCGGTTGGTGGCTGGACTCCTTCCTTTATTCTGCAGGGACCCGCGGGCTTTGCCCGATGAGCTGGGTGACTGAGCAGCCTTGCACCTATATTTTTCCTTAACGAGGGCGAAACACCTTTTGGATTTCGTAGCATTGCAAAGTTGGAAGGGGACCCCAAAGGTCATCTGTTCCAACCCATTATTATTGCAGTGCAGGAATTTCAGCTAAAGAAACTCAGTTAAAGCACCCTGGACCTTCTCTCTGCTGAAAGGTGAAGGATGGGGACCCAGGGAGAGACTCTCAAATGTGGGGGAAAGCCTTTGCGTCCCCCTTGCTCCCTCTTTGAAACTGCAGCTAGACTGAGCTTTCCGAAACCTTTCTCTGCTGGCTTCATTATTTCCATTCTGCTTCCTTTCTCTCCTTCCTCCGCCTGTAATAATAATAATAATAATAATAATAATAATAATAATAATAATAATAATAATTTATTTATTTATACCGCGCCCATCTGGCTGGGCTTTCCCAGCCACTCTGGGTGGCTTCCAACAAAATATTAAAATACAATAATGCATCAAACATTAAAAGCTTTCCTAAATGTGTGGAAGAGAGAGAAGAAAGCCGTCGCCTGAATGTATCACTTTTTCTCATTCTTCCTACAGTTGATTGGGAGTCTCTTAAGAGATTTTGGCAAATCCTGATACAGATCAGGCCTTCCCGCTTGGACTACTGCAATGTGCTCTACGTGGGGCTACTTTTGAAGGTGACTCGGAAACTACAACTAATCCAGAATGCGGCAGCTGAACTGGTGACTGGGAGCGGCCGCCAAGACCATATAACACTGGTCTTAAAGGATGTATATTGGCTCCCAGTAAGTTTCTGAGCACAATTCACAAAGTGTTGGTGCTGAGCTTTAAAGCCCTAAACAGCCTCGGCCCAGTATATCTGAAAGAGCGTCTCCACCCGCATCGCTCAACCCCAGACACTGAGGTCCTGCTCCAAGGGTCTTTTGCTGGTTCCCTCCCTGCGAGAAGTTACAGGGAACCAGGCACAGGGCCTTCTCGGTGGTGGCACCCTCCCTGTGGAACGCCCTCCCTTCAGATGTCAAGGAGATAAAGAACTATACAACTTTTAGAAGACATCTGAAGGCAGCCTTGTATCAGGAAGTTTTTAATGTTTGATGCTTTATTATGTTTTATATATTCTGTAAGCTGCCCAGAATGACTGGAGAAAACCAGTCAGGTGGGCAGGGTATAAAGAAAATTATTATTAGTATCATCATCATCATCATTAGGAGCCAAAAGGATTCCCCCACAGGTGCAAAGCGACAGTTGTCTTCAGCACCTTTATAGTTTTTAAAGCAATGAAACCCAAATTTATATTCAGTGGTACCTTGGGTTACGAACGTAATTCGTTCCAGAGATCCGTTCTTAACCTGAAACTGTTCTTAACCTGAGGTACCACTTTAGCTAATGGGGCAAAGTCCTTAACCCAAGGTACTATTTCTGGGTTAGCGGAGTCTGTAACCTGAAGCATCTGTAACCCAGGTACCACTGTAAAGGATGACCCTCCCTTTGTCCATCTCTCCCCCAGGTACTGGATAGCTTTTCCCTCTTTTGAAGTGCACCTGTGCATCGTGGCAACTGCTGTGAGAGTCCCAGAGGTGGCCCACTTTATGTCTCTCCCTCCATCCCGCACAATGGCTTCAGAGGCACCACCCGAACCCTCTTTTCTTTGGGGAGGACTAGAAACAGCTTCCAAGCAGCCATCTCAGGTAAGGGAAAGATAATTGGGGATATGCAAAGCAGGCAGTGCAGATGCTTCCCCCTGTCACATGACCCGGAAGCTGTACGCCGGCTCCCTTGGCCAATAAAGCGAGATAATAATAATAATAATAATAATAATAATAATAATAATAATAATAAATTTTATTTATATCCCGGCCTCCCCAGCCGAAGCCGGGCTCAGGGTGGCTAACAACAATCAAATAATCAAACAGTCAAATAATCACACAATCTAAAAATATTTCATTATAAAAATTAATTAAAATCAAATTGATGGCAACCGATTAAGCAAAATTCTGTGCAGGTTGCCAGAGGAGGGAGTCAGGCTGCGCCCTGACCAAAGGCCTGGCGGAACAACTCTGTCTTGCAGGCCCTGCGGAAAGATGTCAGGTCCCGCAGGGCCCTAGTCTCTTGTGACAGAGCATTCCACCAGATTGGAGCCGCAGCCGAGAAGGCCCTGGCTCTAGAGATGAGTGCTGCAAACCCAGAGTCGTCCGCGACTGGACCTAATGGTCAGGGGTCTCTTTACCTTTTAGCACCCATCATCCGACGATCACAGGGCACAGCTCACAACATAAAAATACAAAACAAGAACACAATGTCTCAGTAATTGTTAGTGAGCTGGTTCGTCAAAACCCGTTTGAAAGTCTGCTATGTCACGGGACCAGAGATTCTCAGAGGACTGGAGTAAATATTTGAACTATTTGAAAAGCAATTGTAAAAAACAGATTACGCTAGTAGGACTGCAAGACGTTTTGTAAGGAGGATTATGCGAAATGTTGCAGGGAAGATTATGAAGAGAGTTATTGGTTAAGGACAATTAAAAGTAATAGAGAAATTAAGAAATGTAGATGAAGTGATAAAGATTGAAAAATCTTCAGATGCGGTGGATGGAAGTCCAAAAACATTGTATAAAATAAAAAGTATGGGATATGATTTTCGGAAATTATTTGTAAAACTCGATATAAAAATTTTATTTTTTATTTTTAAAAAAGAAAGTCTATGTCAACTGAATCGCCTCTACATGCTTGTTAAGACAAGGCTGAACATTGCACAAGACATGCTGGAATGTCTCCCACTAGCTTCCCCAGAATATTGGTTAAGCTAATTGGCCTATAATTTCCAGGATCCCCACTCCACACACACACACCCAAGATGTTGATGAAACCATATTTTATTCTCTCTCTCCAGGGTTTGTCGAGCTTCCAGGCCATCTTGACCTTTGAGGAGGTGGCTGTGTTTTTCACGGAGGAGGAGTGGGCTCTGCTGGATCCAGGCCAAAGAGCTCTGCACAAGGAAGTCATTATGAGAATGGCATTATGAGAATGAGATGGTGGCCTCTCTGGGTAAACACCATGTGTTTTATTTCCATGACTGCTAGTGCTGGAAGGTTTGAAATCATTATTTGGGCACATTTGGGAGGCTGTTATGGAGATGGGGGTCTGGACCGTGTGCTCTGGATGTTTCGGGAGGCCCTTGATTTATATGCAGAAGATGCTAGAGCAGGGGTCAGCAAACATTTTTTAGCAGGGGGCCGGTCCACTCTCCCTCAGACCTTGTGGGGGGGCCGGACTATATTTTGGAAAAATAAAAAGAATGAATTCCTATGCCCCACAAATAACCCAGAGGTGCATTTTAAATAAAAGGACACATTCTACTCATGGAAAAACACGCAGATTCCCAGACCATCCGCAGGCCAGATTTAGAAGGCGATTGGGCTGGATCTGGCCCCCGGGCCTTAGTTTGCCTACCCATGTACTAGAAGGGTAAAGGATCAGGGAGCAACTGATAGGAAAGAAGACATTTCTCTGCCCAATATCCTGGAGATCCACTCCTAGTTTGAGTGGTCAGTGCTGGGCCTCAAAAGACAAAGAGTCTGACATGCAACTTCCTGTAGCCTTAGAGGGTTTTTGGATCATTGGGTGCCAACACTTAAAATGTCTACACTTAACGTCTTATTTCGGCGCCTTTCAACGCCAACAAATTTAAGATCAAGATGAGGAAGAGTTTGGATTTGATATCCTGCTTTATCACTAGCCGAAGGAGTCTCAAAGCGGCTAACATTCTCCTTTCCCTTCCTCCCCCACAACAAACACTCTGTGAGGTGAGTGGGGCTGAGAGACTTCAGAGAAATGTGACTGGCCCAAGGGCACCCAGCAGCTGCATGTGGAGGAGCGGAGACGCGAACCCGGTTCACCAGATTACGAGACCACCGCTCTTAACCACTACACCACACTGGCTCTCACTACAGCACCCCTAAATACATTGTTGTATGTTACAGGGCATACTAATTTGGAAAACCCTGTCAAACCCTTTTAATGAGTTGTATTTTTTAGGTCTGGAAAAGGTGGGATATAAAAAAAACTCCTTCCCAATTTATCCGTTGCATAACCGGTGCAAAAACATCTTTCAATCAACCTGCCCCACTCCTTTCAATATATGAATTATAACACAGTCATAAACTGGAAATTAAAATGAGGCTTGCAATCCCACAATGCTCATTTGAATGTTGTCTCTGAAGAAATGAAAAATACATTCTTCGGAGGGGGGGACATGTTTACAATGGGAGCATTAATGTGCAGTGCACCATTATTTCAGTTTCAGAGCTGTGATATTAGAGATATCTTTTTCCACCTGCTGCCACCATGAATCAATTGCAAATCCATTCTCACAACACTGAAAAGTGTAATTTTTGGGGGATATACCACTGAATCACTTTTGGAGGAGAAGGAAGGGTGATTTTTAAAAAATATTGTGTGATAAAATGAAGGAAAGCATTGGGGTTTGTTAAATTCTCCAGTATCATTTCCAAAAGGTAGATCACACTGAGCTTCAGATCCAGTGATCACATTTCCACAAGTGCCAGACTGATCCTGCTGTGACCATACAGCCCTGTCCTATCTGTGGCGCAGGAATTATAGTATCAAAATTATCCCTCTTTTTTTCGGCTTGAGGTCATAAGCAATGGCTCAGCTTGGAATGGCTGAATAGTTTGAGTTCCAAAGTAACTAGTCTCTTCTGTCTCCTTTGCAGAATTGGACCTCAGTTCCTGTTGGGAAGAAGGAGAAGGTCCGTTCATTCATGATCCCAAAGAAGTGGTGATATCAATAGGTATCTTAGATGTCTTACGGGGCATTTTGGGGGAAGGATTTTTCCATTCCTGTGTAATATCATCCAGGGCAGATAGACCCAGTGGGACTTAGAGGGGGATCAGACAAATCCATGGATGAGAAAGCTCCCAAAAGCTACTTGTTATGATGACCATGTGCTTGATACCTCTTGAATCAGGACAACAACAGCAGAAGAAGACTGTTAGCTATACTACGGTAGTGGTCAAACTTGGCCCTCCAGCTGTTTTGGGACTACAATTCCCATCATCTCTGGCCACTGGTCCTGTTAACTAGGGATGGTGGGAGTTGTAGTCCAAAAACAGCTGGAGGGCCAAGTTTGGCCGCCACTACTCTACTAGATAGGTTTTTGGCTTGATCCTGTGGGACTCTTCTTATAAAGATGTCTTCCAGCTTGCGGTTTCCCTTCCACATGTTGAGATATTCCCCATATTTAGAAATATGGCTTGCCTTCCACCATGCCTGTTCACAAATACCAGGTGGATCCTGCTAGATCTACAAGCCCTGCCCTATGCAGTGGCAGAAGATCTAAGAACACGCCTTTCTCTGCCATTTTTTATCCCTTGAAATTCACACATGAAATTCTTTCTCTGCCTCCCCCCCCACCAGATGATTGGCAGAACGATGGGAATTACAGGGACTCATCTGTGGTGTCTTCAGAAACAATTATGCATGAAGCAGGAAAAAATAAGTTCGAAACACAAAAGGAACCCGAAACACATGAAGGAAACAAGTCAACGAATGGGAGGAAGAAATCCTTGATTTTTCAGGGTATCAACGTCCAAGAACTCCTGATACTACAAGAAGATCCAAAAGACAAAAACAAGAAAACGTGTCCAGACTGTGGGAAAACATTTAGATATGAATCGTATTTGAATAGGCATCACAGAATCCATACAGGAGAGAAACCATTTAAATGCACCGAGTGTGGGAAGACCTTTATACGGCATTCTCACCTTATTCGTCATCAGAGAACGCATACAGGTGAGAAGCCATTTCCATGCACAGAGTGCGGGAAGAGCTTCAGTTTCAGTAGTAGCCTTACTGAACATCAAAGAACCCACACAGGGGAAACGCCATTTAAATGCAAGGAATGTGGGAAGCGTTTCAGGCACAGCAGTAGTCTTACCATACATCGAAGAACCCATACTGGTAAAAAGCCATTTCAGTGCATGGAGTGTGGAAAGAGCTTCACCGACAGAAGTAGCCTTACTTCACATGAAAGAACCCACACAGGAGAGAAACCGTTCCAGTGCAAGGAGTGTGGAAAGAGCTTCAGACAGCACAACCACCTTATTAATCATCAGAGAATCCACACCGGGGAGAAACCGTTTAAATGCAAGGAGTGTGGAAAGAGCTTCATTCAGAATATTCACCTTACTTTGCACCAAATAACTCACAGGGGAGAAACCTTTTAATTGCATGGAGCAGTGGTTTTCAACCAGTGTGGCGTGGCACCCTGGGGTGCCTTGAATGAAGGTCAGGGGTGCTATGGGCAACACCTGCCTCTGTCCCTCTTTCCTTCCCTCTGTCCTCTCATGCCCTCTCACGTCTACCTCCCCAAGGCTCGCATGGCTGTTTGTTACAGCAGCCGTGGCTACAAGCTCTGCAGGCGAATGGTGCCTCTGGGGCTGGCTAGGGGGTGCTAGGTGCCAGGAGCTGAGGTGGCCTTGGGGTAAGCAAGCAAGTGGGAGACAGAGCCCAGTCCGCCAGCCCTTGCTGTTGGGAATGAACAGACAAGTCCAAGGCCCGTGTGGGGGCAGTGTGATTTATTTTAACAGCCATGATGAAACATAAACATTTCCCTCCAGCACCATCTCACTCCAGAGCGGCCTGCTGAAATGGGTTTAATTCTGCCCAGTTTGTTGGGTATGGTTCTGTTGGGATACGGCCAGGGAGGCAAAGTCCATCGTAGCCCCCAAGCCGGCTGCCGGACGATCCATCGACCTCCCGTAGACAGGCAGTATCAGCAATTAGCGACACGAAGCCTCAGAAATAGATTGCCACATTCCTAGGCTGGTGCACACTCTATCAGCAGAATTCACACAGCGAAAGATGCACAGCAGGAGAGCATATTTACAGACTTTATTCAGCGTTGATCAGAACAAAAGAAAGACATGACTGTCTGCGTCAGTCTTCTCCGACCGAGAGAGATCGAAAGCAACAGCAAACATAAACATCCTGTGAATAGGACATGCGCAGACTCTGTGACTCACAAAGCCTGCTCCCTTTTAAGGTGGAACGGAAATATTCTAACAGGCCCCCCCCCCCATAAATTGGGGAAAATCCTTTGCCAATACAGTCATACCTCGTGTTACTTTTGCTTCATGATTCGTTTTTTCAGGTTGCGTCCCGCAGCGACCCAGAAGTACTGGAAAGGGTTACTTCTGGGTTTTGTTGCTCGCGCATGAGCAGAAGCGCAAAATGACGTCACGTGCATGAACAGAAGCGGCGAATCGCAATCCACACATGCGCAGACATGCCGCTGCGGGTTGCGTTCCGCTCATGTTGCGAACAGGCCTCCGGAACGGCTCCCGTTCGCAACCAGAGGTACCACTGTATAAAAGATTCCATATTTTGCGCTCTCCTCTTTGACTCTCATTAAGAGGTTCTTTAATTCCTCCTCACTTTCTGCCATCAAAGTTGTGTCATCTGCATATCTGAGGCTGTTGATATTTCTTCCGGCAATCTTAATACCGGCTTGGGATTCATCCAGTCCAGCCTTTCGCATGATGTATTCTGCATATAAGTTGAATAAGCAGGGGGACAGACAATATACAGCCTTGTCGTACTCCTTTCCCAATTTTGAACCAATCAGTTGTTCCATATCCAGTTCTAACTGTAGCTTCTTTTCCCACATAGAGAGTTCTCAGGAGACAGATGAGGTGATCTGGCACTCCCATTTCTTTAAGAACCGCCCATACTTTGCTGTGGTCCAAGCAGTCAAAGGCTTTTGCGTAGTCTTAGGCATAGATAGTCACAAAAACCAGAAGTTGCCTGTTCCTGCTTTGTTAATGAATAATAATAATTATAATTATAATAATTTATTATTTATACCCCGCCCTTCTGGCTGGGTTTCCCCAGCCACTCTGGGCGGCTTCCAACAAAACACTAAAATACAATAACCTATTATACATTAAAAGCTTCCCTAAACAGGGCTGCCTTCAGATGCCTTCTAAAAGTTTGGTAGTTATTTTTCTCTTTGACATCTGGTGGGAGGGCGTTCCACAGGGCGGGTGCCACTACCGAGAAGGCCCTCTGCCTGGTTCCCTGTAACTTGGCTTCTCGCAGCGAGAATGAAAGGTTATGAGTCACAGTTGGTGCCACCGACAGACTAGAAGCTAATGAGAAACAAATAAAAAATACAGTGGTACCTCGGGTTAAGTACTTAATTCATTCCGGAGGTCTGTTCTTAACCTGAAACTGTTCTTAACCTGAAGAACCACTTTAGCTAATGGGGTCGGAGCACGATTTCTGTTCTCATCCTGAAGCAAAGTTCTTAATCCGAGGTACTATTTCTGAGTTAGCGGAGTCTGTAACCTGAAGCGTCTATAACCTGAAGCGTATGTAACCCGAGGTACCACTGTAACGTAAAGATGAGAAGCAGAGATGGTGAAAGAGGATAATGGCAACACGGTTCTTCACCTCTGATACTGAGGATGGAGGAAGTTCATGAAATTCTAATTGGGTTCAGATAGGCTCAAAAATATGCCACGGACATTTCCTAATATTTTGGAGAATACTTAGGCTTATTTCTGAGCCCATTCTTAGTAAATGCAAGAGCCCAGCCTGGTTCAGGGTCACTTGAGTGGTCCCAGGTGATATTTCACATTGTTGCCGTGGCGAACTGTGACATCATCTGCAGAGTGTTTATGAGGGAACAAAGAACCTGGTCAGTATCTGTCATGTGAGTTGCAGGCTGTTCTAGCTCTACTTGACCAGAAAGACAGGGAATGAGGATCCCCACAGCTCAGGATTCTTCCCCAGGATATGGTCCCAGCCCAGGATTAAAGCCAAAGGGGAGAACAGGTAGGAGAATCTGTTCCTGATCTTCCTGAGAGCACATCTGTCTGAGAGACTCCCTTCCTCTTGGACCTCATGCATTTGCTAGACAGCAGCTAGGACCAGTCATAGCCATCGCTGTCAACGTTTCCCTTTTTTAAAGGGAAATTCCCTTATTCCGAATAGGATTCCTCGCAAGAAAAGGGAAAAGTTGACCGCTATGGTCCTGGCAGAGTGAGACAAATTTTGGGCAGGTTGTCCACAGCTCATTCAGTTGAACGAGCAGGAGTAGGAATGGCATGCCACATTTTGAAGTAAATACACCCAGTGAAGTAATACCCAACTCTCAGACTCCCTTTTAGGGATTCCTCCAAGTCCCAGCACATTCGCTGATTTCTGAGTCCAACGGGTAGGACCCTAAGTCCCGACAGGTGGGGAGAGGGACCCTCCTTTTTACAGGATTCCTGTTGTCTATGTTTTTAAACGGTCTACTTTGGCAAGACTCACCACTTGGCTTCCTGCCCAGAATCCCTTTGGTCTCTGTGGGTCTACTCCATTCTTCGTAAAAGGGATGCACCGGTCAGTGGCGTAGCGTGGGTTGTCAGCAGCCGGGGCAAGGCAAGTAATTTGTGCCCCCTAACCCCTAACCTGCCACCGCTGCCAGCTGCTTCTTGCTGCTGCCTGGTCTGGTCTGGTGTGGTTCTCTCCCGCGCTCAGCGCTGCGCTGGGCGGCCGCTGCACTGTCCCTCCCCCAGATAGTCCCTTGCTCTCTCTCCGCACCGCACACCTGGCACCCACCCCCTTCACAGTGGGCGGCAACCCGGTGGCTTGGATCGGATTCGCACAGCCAGCACTGCAGTGAGAGAGAGAGAGTGAGCCAGGGAGGGGCAGAGAGCTGAGAGTGCGAGCGCGCCCCCCCCAGATGTTGCGCCCGGTGCGGCTGGCCCCCCTGCCCCCCCCAACGCTACGCCACTGGCGCCAGTGCGAACACTGCCCTCTCTTTGTGGTGGTGGTGGGGCAGCTCAGAGACAGGGGCGGCGGCAGCGTCTGCCCAGATGAACCCCATAGGTGTCCCCCCCCCCCGGAAGAATTAATTGTGGACCTAAATTTTTAAAAGAAATACAAGCAATAAATTCAGAACAAAATGCCGAGTTAATTGCAAATCAGGTGATAACAGATGAATGCAAGATACGAAAAGGAACTAGACAAGGATGCCTGCCATCACTGCAGTTGTTTATTCTGGTCTTCGAAGTACTTGCAGGATCTGAAAAAGAAAGAGCATTTTTGGCAATACATTCATTTTTATCACTGCTATTTTTCCTAGTAGGGAAAGGTTCATTCTGCTCCACATTTCTGAATTCCTTTTTATCTCAGACCACACTGGATTTATGCGACCTTGGAGCCAAAGAAGTAAGTAACTATACAACCTTTAAAAGACATTTAAAGGCAGCTCTGTATACGAATAT